>NC_083429.1:18414237-18720199 GCF_020745735.1 Hemiscyllium ocellatum | reverse complement strand
ATATATGAATGCACAAAGCATTAGAAATAAGATGGATGAGCTTAAGGCTCTTTTGGAAATTGGCAGATACGATATTGTGGGGATATCCGAGACGTGGCTTCAAGTGGACAGGGCCTGGGAAATGAATATTCAAGGCTACACGTGCTATCGTAAGGACAGACTGACAGGCAGAGGGGGTGGGATGGCCATGTTGGTAAGGGATGATATTCAGTCCCTCGCGCGGGGGGACCTAGAATCAGGGGATGTGGAGTCAGTATAGATAGAGCTGAGAAATTCTAAGGGTACAAAGACCCTCTTGGGAGTTATCTACAGGCCCCCATACAGTAGTCTGGATCTCGGATGTAAGTTGAATCAGGAGCTGAAATTGGCCTGTCGCGAAGATGTTACTACAGTTGTTATGGGGGATTTCAACATGCAGGTAGACTGGGAGAATCAGGATGGTATTGAACCTCAAGAAAGAGACTTTGTGGAGTGCCTCAGAGATGGATTCTTAGAGCAGCTGGTGCTGGAGCCAACCAGGGAGAAAACAATTCTGGATCTAGTATTGTGTAACAAACCAGAATTGGTCAGAGACCTTGAAGTGAAGGAGCCATTGGGAAGTAGTGACCATAGTACATTAAGCTTCAATCTGCAATTTGAGAGGGAGAGGGTACAGTCGGAAGTACTTCTGTTGAATAAAAGGGAACTATGGAGCTATGAGGGAGGAGCTGGCCAAAGTTCAATGGTGCAATACCTTAGCAGGGATGACCGTGGAGGAACAATAGCAGATAGTTCTGTGAATAATGCAGAAGTTGCAGGATCAGTTCATTCCTAAAAGGAAGAAAGATCCTAGGAGGAGGCATGGGCAGCCGTGGCTGACGAGGGAAGTTAAGAAACATATAAAGTTAAAAGAGAAAAAGTATAACATAGTAAAGATAAGTGGGAAAACGGATGACTGGGAAAGCTTTTAAAGAGCAACAGAGGATTACTAAGAAGGAGATACGCAAAGGAAAAATGAGGTATGAAGGTAAACTGGCCAAAATATAAAGGAGGATGGTAAAAGCTTTTTTAAGTATGTGCAAGGCAAAAATATGGTGAAGTCTAAAATTGGATCCTTGAAGACAGAAACAGGGGAATATATTACGGGGAACAAAGAAATGGCAGAAGAATTAAATGGGTACTTCAGATCTGTGTTCACTGGGGAAGACACCAGTAATCTCCCTGAGGTAACAGTGGCTGAAGGACCTGAACTTAAGGGAATCTATAATTGCCAGGATTTGGTGTTGGAGAGACTGTTAGGTCTGAAGGTTGTTAAGTTTCCGGGGCCTGATGGCCAACATCACAGGGTACTGAAGGAGGTGGCCACGGGAAATCGTGGATGCGTTGGTGATTATTTTCCAGAGTTCGATAGATTCAGGGTCGGTTCCTGCAGATTGGAGGGTGGCTAATGTTATACAACTTTTTAAGAAAGGTGGGAGAGAGAAAGCAGAAATTATAGACCAGTTAGCCTGAACTCAGTGGTGGGAAAGATGCTGGAGTCTATTATAAAGGACGAAATTATGACACATCTGGATAGTAGTAACAGGATAGGATAGAGTCAGCGTGGATTTATGAAGGGGAAATCATGCTTGACTTATCTTCTGGAATTTTTTGAGAATGTAACTCTGAAGATGGACGAGGGAGATCTAGTAGATGTAGTGTACCTGGACTTTCAGAAAGCTTTTGATAAAGTCCCACAAAGGAGGTCAGTGAGTAAAATTAGGGCGCATGGTATTGGGGGCAAAGTACTAGATTGGATTGAAAATTGGTTGGCTGATAGGAAACAAAGGGTAGTGATAAACGGCTCCATTTCAGAATGGCAGGCAGTGACCAGTGGTGTACCGCAGGGAGCCGTGCTGGGACCACAGCTTTTTACAATACATGTTAATGATATAGAAGATGGTATCAGCAAATAACATTAGCAAATTTGCTGATGATACAAAGCTGAGTGGCAGGGTGAAACGTGAGGAGGATGTTAGGAGATTACAGGGTGACCTGGACAAGTTAGGTGAGTGGTCAGATGCATGGCAGATGCAGTTTAATGTGGATAAATGTATGGTTATACACTTTGCTGGCAAGAACAGGAAGGCAGATTACTACCTCAATGGAATCAGTTTAGGTAAAGGGGCAGTAGAGAGAGATCTGGGTGTTCTTGTACACCAGTCAATGAAGGCAACCATGCACGTACAGCAGGTAGTGAAGAAGGCTAAAAGCATGCTGGCCTTCATAACAAGAGGAATTGAATATAGAAGTAAAGAGGTTCTTCTGCAGCTGTGCAGGGCCCTGGTGAGTCCACACCTGGAGTACTGTGGGCAGTTCTGAGCTCCAAATTTGAGGAAAAACATTCTGGCTATTGAGGGAGTGCAGCGTACATTCATGAGGTCAATCCCTGGAATGGCGGGATTACCTTACACTGAAGATTGAAGCGACTGGGCCTGTATATCCTTGAGTTTAGAAGACTGAGAGGAGATCTGATTGAGACACATAAGATTATGAAAGGATTGGACACTCTGGCAGCAGAAAACATGTTTCCGCTGATGGGTGAGTGCCGAACCAGAGGACACAGCTTAAAAATACCGGGTAGACCATTTAGGACAAAGATGAGGAGAAACTTCTTCATCCAGAGAGTGGAATGCTATGCCTCAGAGGGCAGTGGAGGCCCAGTCTCTGGATTCATTTAAGAAAGAGTTGGATAGAGCTCTCAAGGACAGTGGAATCAAGGGTTATGGAGATAAGGCAGGAAGAGGATACTAATTAGGAATGACCAGCCATGATCATATTGAATGGCGGTGCAGGCTCGAAGGGCTGATTGGCCTACACCTGCACCTATTGTCTACTGTCTATAAATAAGATGGATGAGCTTGAGGCTCCTTTGGAAATTGGCAGATACCATATTGTGGGGATAACTGAGACGTGGCTTCAAGTGGAGAGGGCCTGGGAAGTGAGTATTCAAGGCTACACGTGCTATCGTAAGGACAGACTAGCGGGCAGAGGGGGTGGGGTGGCCATGTCGGTAAGGGATGATATTCAGTCCCTTGCGCGGGGGACCTAGAATCAGGGGATGTGGAGTCAATATAGATAGAACTGAGAAATTCTAAGGGTACAAAGACGCTCTTGGGAGTTATCTACAGGCCACCAAACAGTAGTCTGGATCTCGGATGTAAGTTGAATCAGGAGCTGAAATTGACCTGTTGCAAAGATGTTCCTACAGTTGTTATGGGGGATTTCAACATGCAGCTGGACTGGGAGAATCAGGATGGTATTGGACCTCAAGAAAGAGACTTTGTGGAGTGCCTCAGAGATGGATTCTTAGAGCAGCTGGTGCTGGAGCCAACCAGAGAGAAAGCAATTCTGGATCTAGTATTGTGTAACGAACCAGAATTGGTCAGAGACCTCGAAGTGAAGGAGCCATTGGGAAGTAGTGACCATAATACATTAAGCTTCAATCTGCAATTTGAGAGGGAGAGGGTACAGTTGGAAATGACAGTACTTCTGTTGAATAAAGGGAACTATGGAGCTATGAGGGAGGAGCTGGCCAAAGTTCAATGGGATGACAGTGGAGGAACAATAGCAGATAGTTCTGTGTATAATGCAGAAGTTGCCAGATCAGTTCATTCCAAAAAGGAAGAAAGATCCTAGGAGGAGGCATGGGTGGCCGTGGCTGACGAGGGAAGTTAAGAAACATATAAAGTTAAAAGAGAAAAAGTATAACATAGCAAAGATAAGTGGGAAAACGGATGACTGGGAAAGCTTTTAAAGAACAACAGAGGATTACTAAGAAGGAAATACACAGAGAAAAAATGAGGTACAAAGGTAAACTGGCCAAAAATATAAAGGAGGATAGTAAAAGCGTTTTTAGGTATTTGAAAGGCAAAAAAATAGTGAAGACTAAAATTGGGCCCTTGAAGACAGAAACAGGGGAATATATTACGGGGAACAAAGAAATGGCAGAAGAATTAAATGGGTACTTCAGATCTGTGTTCACTGGGGAAGACACAAGCAATTTCCCTGAGGTAATGGTGGCTGAAGGACCTGAACTTAAGCGAATTTATATTTGCCAGGAATTGGTGTTGGAGAGACTGTTAGTTCTGAAAGTTGATAAGTCCCCAGGGCATGATGGTCTACATCCCAGGGTACTGAAGGAGGTGGCTTGAGAAATCGTGGATGCTTTGGTGATTATTTTCCAGAGTTTGATAGATTCGGGATCAGTTCCTGCGGATTGGAGGGCGGCTAATGTTATACCACTTTTTAAGAAAGGTGGGAGAGAAAGCAGGAAATTATAGACCAGTGGTGGGAAGGATGCTGGAGTCTATTATAAAGGATGAAATTATGATATCTGGATAGTAATAACAGGATAGGACAGAGTCAGCATGGATTTATGAAGGGGAAATCACGCTTGACTCTGAAGATGGACAAGGGAGATCCAGTAGATGTAGTGTACCTGGACTTTCAGAAAGCTTTTGATAAAGTCCGACATAGGAGGTTAGTGAGCAAAGCTAGGGCGCATGGTATTGGGGGCAAAGTACTAACTTGGATTGAACGTTGTTTGGCTGATAGGAAACAAAGAGTAATGATAAACGGCTCCATTTCAGAATGGCAGGCAGTGACCAGTTAGGTATCGCAGGGATCAGAGCTGGGACCGCAGCTTTTTACAATATATGTTAATGATATAGAAGATGGTATTAGCAATAGCATTAGCAAATTTGCTGATGGTACTAAGCTGGGTGACAGGGTGAAATGTGAGGAGGATGTTAGGAGATTACAGGGTGACCTGGACAGGTTAGGTGAGTGGTCAGATGCATGGCAGATGCAGTTTAATGTGGATAAATGTATGGTTAGCCACATTAGTGGCAAGAACAGGAAGGCAGATTACTACCTAAATGGAATCAGTTTAGGTAAAGGGGCAGTACAAAGAGATCTGGGTGTTCTTCTACACCAGTCAATGAAGGTAAGCATGCAGGTACAGCGGGTAATGAAGAAGGCTAAAAGCATGCTGGCCTTCATAACAAGAGGGATTGAATATAGAAGTAAAGAGGTGCTGGTGAGACCACACCTGGAGTATTGCGTGCAGTTCTGGTCTCCAAATTTGAGGAAAGACATCCTGGCTATTGAGGGAGTGTAGCGTAGGTTCATGAGGTCAATTACTGGAATGGCGGGACTACCTTATGCTGAAAGACTGAAGCGACTGGGCTTGTATACCCTTGAGTTTAGAAGACAGAGGGGATCTGATTGAGACATAAGATTATTAAAGGATTGGACACTCTGGAGGCAGGAAACATGTTTCCGCTGATGGGTGAGTGCCAAACCAGAGGACACAGCTTAAAAATACGGGGTAGACCATTTAGAACAGAGGTGAGGAGAAATCTCTTCACCCAGAGAGTGGTGGCTGTGTGGAATGCTCTGCCCCAGAGGGTAGTGGAGGCCCAGTCTCTGGATTCATTTAAGGAGGAGTTGGATAGAGCTCTCAAGGAGAGTGGAATCAAGGGTTATGTAAATAAGGCAGGAACAGGATACTGATTAAGGATGATCAGCCATGATCATATTGAATGGTGGTACAGGCTCGAAGGGCAGAATGGCCTACTTCTACACCTATTGTCTATTGTCTATTGACACTCTGCTGGAATTACCCATGGAAAGGAAATAAACCACTTTTTTACCAGCGGCAACTGCATGAGTACAAAACTTGGAAATTCCATGTTAACTTCAGTTGTCATTATCATCATGAGATCCATGGAGCCAAAATGATTACCATCTTACCTGGCGAGTTTAGGGTTTGTGCTGGGCAGAATCTAACTGTGATAAAAAAGATTCCCTACAGCATGGAAGCAGCTGTTCAGCTCAACCAATCCACAGTGACCCTCCAAAGAGTTTCCCACGCCCATCCCCTGCATTTCCCATGGCTAACCCACCCTAATCTGTACATCTTTGGACTGTGGGAGGAAACCAGAGCAAACCAACACAGACATGGGGTGGATGTGCAGACTCTACATAGACAGTCACCCAAGGGTGGAGTTGAATCTGGGTCCCTGGTGCTGTGAGGTAGTAGTGCTTGCAACTGAGCTACCTTACAAAGGAAGGAAAAGGTAAAGAAAACAAACTGGATTGACGTCTCGAGACCCACTGACCCCATATGTAGAATTGCTTAAAGACACCCAACTCTTCAAAAACCTGTACGTCATTCCACATATTTCTCATCTCTTCCTAAAAGAAAGTCACAATGGCGGAGTGATATTATCACTTCACTATTCATCCAAAAACTCAGCTGCTGTTCTGGGGACCTGGGTTCAAATCCAGCCAAGACAGACTGGAATTCAATAAAGAAAATCTGCAATTCAGAACCTACTGATGACCATGAAACTTTTGGTCAATGTCGGAAAAACCTATCTGGCTCACTAAGGTCCTTCAGGGAAGGAAAACTTTCATCCTCACCTTGTCTAACCTATATGTGACCTCAGGTCCACAGCAATGTGGTTGCCACTTAATTTCCCTCTGAAGTGGCTTAGTGAACCATTCAGCTGTACCGAGTGTGACAAAGTCTCAAAGAGACAAAATCAGACAGCACACCTGCCATTGACCTAGGCACTGGAAAAGACAATCGCAGAAACAGCCCTGCCAACCCTGCAAAGTCTTTCTTACTAATATCTGGGGACTAATGTCAAAAGTGGGAGATCTATCTCGCAGACGAGTAGAGCAACAGCCTTTTAAAATCATATCCATGGAATCATACCTTAGAGACCACCATCACTACCCTGGATATGTCCTGTCCCACCAACAGAACAAACCTAGCAAAGCATAATGGTATACAGTTGGGAGGGAGTGGGTCTGGCAGTCCTCAATATTGACTGTGGAGTCTATGAGGTCTCCTGGCTTCAGGTTAAATATGCAAAGGAAACCTCCTGCTCATTCACAAGTAACATCCTCCCTCAGCAGATGAATCAGTACTCCTTCATATTGTAGTACACTTGGAGGAAGCATGGAGGGTGGCAAGGGTGGAGAATGTGCTCTGGGTGAGGGAGTTCTACGTCCACCAGCAAGAGGAGCTCAGCAGCAGCTTTACTGAATGTGCTGGTCGGGTTTGAAAGGACATCGCTGCTGGGCTGGGTCTGCAGCAGGTGGTGAGAGAACCAACAAGAGGGAAAAACACACTTGAATTCATCCTTACCAATCTGCCAGCTGCAGATACATCTGTCTATGACAGACTCAATGGGCTGAACAGCCAGCTCCCACACTGTCAGAAGGAGTGTCATGGACACAGTCATAAAATAAACATTATCCCCGTGCTGTCCTTGTGGAGATAAAGTCCCATCTTCACTTTAAGAATAATCTCCATCATGTTTTGTGGCACTATCACTATGCTAAATGGGACAGACTTCGTTCAGATCTAGCAACTCATGACTGGGCACCCATGAGATGCTATGGGCCACCAAAAGCAGAATTACAGTACAGCACACTCTGTAACCTCATGGTCCGATATATCCCTCACACACCCTTACCATCAAGCCAGGGATCAATCCTGGTACAGTGGAGAGTGCAAGAGGACATGCTGGGAACAGCACCAGGCATTTCTAAAGATAAGGTGTCAACCTGGTGAAGCCACCAAACAGGACTACTTGTATGCCATACAGTATAAGCAGCCAGTGATAGACAGAGCTAAGTGATGCCACAACCAGCGGATCTAAGCTCTGCTGTCCTGCCACATCCAGTTCTGAAGGGTGGTAGACAATTAACTAGCTCCCTGGAAAAGGAGGCTCCACAAATATCCTTACCCTCAAATTATGGAAGAGGGCAGCACATTAGTGCAAAAGATAAGGCTGAAGCATTCATAGCAATCTCCAGCCAGAGGTGCCGAGTGAATGATCCACCTCAGCCTACTCCAGTAGTCCCCAGCAGTGCAGATACTAATCTTTGGCAGATTCAATTCAGCTCACGTGATATCAAAAATGGTTAGAGACACTGGATACTGCAAAGGTTATCGGCTCTGACAACATTCCAACAATAGTACTGAAGACTTGAGCTTCACAACTTGCTGCTCCCCTAGCCAAACACTCCTCTAGCACAGTAACATGAGCTATTATGAGTTGTTATGGGATCTTTAACTTTTAAAATATTGACTGTTTGAGTACTTTAGACGGCTCAGGGTTTCCTGACACAGTACGTAGACAGGCCAACAAGGGGCGAGGTTACATTGGATTTGGTACTGGGTAATGAACCCGGCGAGGTGCTAGATTTGGAGGTAGGTGAGCACTTTGAGGATAGTGGCCGCAATTCGGTTATGTTCACATTAGCATTGAAAAGGGATAGGTATACACGGCACGGCAAGAGTTATTACTGGGGGAAAGGCAATTATGATGTGATTAGGCAAGATTTGGGATGCATAGGATGAGGAAGGAAACTGCAGGGTATGGGCACAATTGAAATGTGGAACTTGCTCAAGGAACAGCTACTGCGGGTCCTTGATAAGTATGTACCTGTCAGGCCGGGAGGGAGTGGTCAAGTGAGTGAACAGTGGTTTACGAAAGAAGTTGAATATCTTGGCAATAGGAAGGAGGCGGCTTATGTTCGGTTGAGATGTAAAGGCACAATTAGGTCACTTGAGAGTTAAAGCTTAGCCAGGAAGGACTTAAAGAGAGGGCTAAGAACAACCAGGTAGGGACATGAGAAGTCATTAGCAGGTACGATCAATGATAACCTGAAAGCTTTCTATAGGTATATCATGAATTAAAGAATGACTTGAGAAAGATTAGGGTCAATCAAGGATAATACATAGAACACAGAACATAGAAAAATACAGCGCAGTACAGGCCCTTCGGCCCCTCGATGTTGCACCGATCCAAGCCCACGTAACCTACACTAGCCCACTTTCCTCCACATGCCTATCCAATGCCCGTTTAAATGCCCATAAAGAGGGAGTGTCCACCACTGCTACTGGCAGGGCATTCCATGAACTCACGACTCGCTGAATAAAGAATCTACCCCTAACATCAGTCCTATACCTGCCACCCCTTAATTTAAAGCTATCCCCCCTCGTAATAGCTGACTCCATACGTGGAAAAAGGTTCTCATGGTCAACCCTATATAAACCCCTAATCATCTTGTACACCTCTATCAAGTCACCCCAAACCTTCTTTTCTCCAATGAAAACAGGCCCAAGTGCCTCAGCCTTTCCTCATATGATCTTCCTACCATACCAGGCAACATCCTGGTAAACCTCCTCTGCACCCATTCCAGTGCCTCCACATCCTTCTTTAGTATGGCGACCAAAACTGCACACAATACTCCAGATGCAGCCACACCAGAGTCTTATACAACTGCAACATGGCCTAAGGACTCCAGAACTCAATTCTTCTACCAATAAAAGCCAGTACGCCATATGCCTTCTTCACAGCACTATTTTCCTGGGTGGCAACTTTCAGAGATCTGTGTACATGCACACCAAGATCCCTCTGCTCATCCACACTACCAAGTATCCGACCACTAGCCCAGTAATCCATCTTCTTGTTACTCTTACCAAAGTGAATCACTTCACACTTCCCTTCATTGAACTCCATTTGCCACCTTTCTGCCCAGCTCTGCAGCTTATCTATATCCCGCTGTAACCTGCCACATCCTTCCTCACTGTCAACAACTCCACTGACTTTCGTATCATCCGCAAACTTGCTCACCCAACCTTCTAGCCCCTCCTCCAGGTCATTTATAAAAGTGACAAACAGCAATGGTCCCATAACAGATCCTTGAGGAACACTGCTGGTAACTGCACTCCAAGATGAACCTTTACCATCAACTACTACCCTCTGTCTTCTTCCAGCCAGCCAATTCCTAATCCAAACCCATAACTCACCCTCAATGCCATACCTCCGTATTTTTTGCAGTAGCCTACCATGGGGAACCTTATCAAACGCCTTACTAAAATCCATATACACCACATCTACCACTTTACCCTCGTCCACCTCCTTATTCACCTTCTCAAAGAATTCAATAGGGTTTGTGAGGCACAACCTGCCCTTCACAAAACCACGCTGACTATCCTTGATCACATTATTCCTATTCAGATGTTCATAAATCCTATCCCTTAAAATTCTCTCTAAGACTTTGCCCACAACAGAGGTAAGACTCACCGGCCTATAGTTACTAGGGTTATCCCTACTCTCCTTCTTGAACAAGGGAATCACATTTGCTATCCTCCAGTCTTCTGGCACTATTCCTGTAGTGGGAACTTGTTTGTAGAGTCCGAGGAGATAGGGAAAATGCTAAATGAATTGCTTTTGTTAGTATTCACATTGGAAAAAGGTAATGTTGTCAAGGAGAATACTGAGATACAAGCTATTAGACTGGTCGGGATTGAGGTTCACGAGGAGGTGGTGTTAGCAATTCTGGAAAATGTGAAAATAGGTAAGTCCTCTGGGCTGGATGGAATTTATCCTCGGTTTCTCTGGGAAGCCAGGGAGGAGATTGCAGAGCCTTTGACTTTGATCTTTATGTCATCATTGTCGACAGGAGTAGTGCCAGAAGACTGGAGGATATTAAATGCTGTCCCCTTGTCCAAGAAGGGGAGTAGAGTCAACCCTGGAAATTATAAACCAGTGAGCCTTACTTCGGTTTTGGTTAAAAATTATTGGAAAAGGTCACAAGAGATAGGGTTATAATCATCTCGAGAAGAATAAGTTGATAAGGGATAGTCAATATGGTTTTGTGAAGGGTAGCTTGTGCCTCACAAACCTTATTGAGTTTTTTGAGACGGTGACCAAGCAGGTGGATGAGGGTTGATGTGGTGTATATGGATTTCAGTACGGTTTGATAAGGTTCCCCACAGTAGACTATTACACAAAATATGGAGGCATGGGATTGAGGGTGATTTAATGGTTTGGATGAGAAATTGGCTAGCTGAAAGAAGACAGGGGATGGTGGTTGATGGGAAATGCTCATCCTGGAGTTCAATTACCAGTGGTGTACTGCAGGATCTATTTTGGGGCCACTGCTGCTTGTCATTTTTACAAGCAACCTGGATGAGGGCATAGAAGAATGGGTGAGTAAATTTGTGGATGACACTAATGTCGGTGGAGTTGTGGATAGTATTGAAGGATGTTGTGGGTTACAGAGGGACATAGATAAGCTGCAGAGCTGGGCAGAGTGGTGGTCAATGGAGATTAATGCGGAAAAGTGTGAGATGATTCACTTTGGAAAGAGTAACAGAAATAAAGTATACTGGGCTAATGGTAAGATTCTTGCTAGTGTATAAGAGCAGAGAGAGAGCACGAGCCATGTACATAGCTCCCTCAATGTTGCCATCCCAATTGATAGGGTTGTTAAGAAGGTACATGGTATGTTAGCTTTCGTTGTTCGAGAGATTGAGATTCGGAGCAACGAGGTCATGCTGCAGCTGTACAAAATTCTTGGTGTAGCCGCACTTGGAATATTGCGTACAGTTCTGGTCACCACATTATAGGAAAGATGTGGAAGCTTTAGATAAGGTTCAGAGGACACTTCATAGGATGTTGCCTGGTATAGAGGAAAGGTCTTATGAGGAAAGGCTGAGGGACTTGATGCTATTTTCATTAGAGAGAAGAAGGTTGAGAGGTGACTTAACTGAGACATAAGATAATCAGAGGGTTAGATAGGGTGGACAGTGAGAGGTCTTTTCCTCAGATGGTGATAGTTAGCATGAGAGGACATAACTTTAAATTCAGCAGTGATAGATATAGGACAGATGTCAGAGATAGTTTCTTTCATCAGAGAGTAGTAGAGTCATGTACCACCTTGCCTGCAAAAGTAGTAGACTTGCCAAATTTAAGAGCATTAAATGTTCATTGGATGAGCATTTGGATGAAAATTGAATAGTGTAGGACAAATGGGCTTCAGATTGGTTCCACAGGTCTGTGCAACATCGAGGGCCGAAGGGCCTGTACTGCGCTGTACTGTTCTATGTTCTATGTTCTATGTTCTATGTTCTCCATTGCACTGCCTATTATTTCTTCATTTGGCTTATAACAGCTACTTTACTTCAAAACATCCTGATTGGGGCACTCTCCTCAGGCAGTGTGTGTCAGAGTGCTACACACCAAAGACTGCAGCAGGTCAAAAAGATAGCTCACCACCACTTTCTCAAGAGTAGTTAGGGATGAGCAATAAATGCTGGTCTAGATGGTGGTGCCCATGCCCCATTGTTTAAAAATGTTGGCATAATTATTAACCTCTTGGTTGTATCAATGCACACACAGGCTTCTTGATTATTTCTGGATTACTGAGTCTAAATTCAAGGTTTGTGCGAAGATTTGTAGCTCGGGTGCTCGTTGTTGTGGTTCTGTTCGCCGAGCTGGAAGTTTTTGGAATACCGGAAGAAACATCAAAGAAGCGCTTCGCAGGAGGCTCCAGAGCACTGATGATGTCTCCTAGCCAGGGGACGAAACGTTTGCAACAAAAACTTCCAGCTCGGCGAACAGAACCACAACACTGAGTCTAAATGTTGAGGATTTAAGTTGTCCTCCTCTCTAGATTACTGCTCCCATCCTATATTCCAATATATTCATGCTCATCCTCCAAGGTCTGTACAACATATTTCGAATGTCATAGAGTCATAGAGATGTACAACACAGAAACAGACCCTTTGGTCCAACGCATCCATGCTGACCAGATATCTCAACCTAATCTAATCCCACCTGCCAGCACCTGGCCCATATCCCTCCAAATCTTTCCCATTCATATACCCATATAGATGCCTTTTAACTGTTGCAGTTTTACCAGCCTCCACCACTTCCTCTGGCAGCTCATTCTATATACGTACCACCCGCTGAGTGAAAAAGTTGCTCTTTTATATCTTACCCCTCTCACCCTAACCCTATGCCCTCTAGTTCTGGAATCCCCCACTCTAGGAAAAATACTTTGTCTATTTATCCTAGTCATGCCCCTTATGATTTTATAAACCTCTATAAGGTCACCCCTCAGCCTCTGACGCTCCAGGGCAAACAGCCCCAGCCTGTTCAACCACTCCCCGCAGCTCAAATCCTCCAACCCTGGCAACATCCTTTTAAATCTTTTCTGAACCCTTCAAGTTTCACAACATCTTTCTGATAGGAAGAAGATCAGAATTGCACACAATATTCCAATAGTGGCCTAACCAATGTCCTGTACAGCCGCAACATGACCTCCCAACTCCTATACTCAGTAGTCTGACCAATAAAGGAAAGCATACCAAATGCCTTCTTCCCTATCATATCCACCTGCGACTCCACTTTCAAGGAGCTATTTACCTGCACTCCAAGGTCTCTTTGTTCAGCAACATTCCCAAGGACCTTCCCATTAAGTGTATAATTCCTGCTAAGATTTGCTTTCCCAAAATGCAGCACCTCACAATTATCTAGATTAAACTCCATCTGCCACCTCTTAGCCAATTGGCTCATCTGATCAAGATCTCGTTGTAATCTAAGGTAATCATCTTCTCTGTCCACTACACCTTGAATTTTGGTGTCATCAACAAACTATCCCTTTTATGCTCACATCCAAATTATTTATATTAATGATGAAAAGTAGTGGACCCAGCACCGATCCTTGTGGCACTCCACTGGTCACTGGCCTCCAGTCTGAAAAACAGCCCTCCACCACCACCCTCTGTCTTCTACCTTCGAGCCAGTTCTGTATCCAAATGGCTAATTCTCCCTGTATTCTATGAGATCTAACCTTGTTAATCAGTCTCCCATGGGGAATCTGTCGAACGCCTTACTGAAATGCATATATATCACATCTACCGCTCTGCCCTCATCAATCCTCTTTGTTACTTCTTTAAAAAAACTCAATCAAGTTTGTGAGACATGATTTCCCACACATAAAGCCATGCTGACTATCCCTAATCAGTCCTTGCCTTTCCAAATACACATACATTTCATCACTCAGGATTCCCTCCAACAACTTGCCCACCACTGACGTCAGGCTCAATGGTCTATAGTTCCCTGGCTTGTCCGCATCACCTTTCTTAAACAGTACTGAAGTACTGAGGTACAATACGGGTACTGAGGAGAAATGAGGTGGTGTTCCCAGGAATATCTGGGATAAGCATTTCCAGTAAACTTGAGAGTTTTAAACTGGAGAATTGTGCAGTATGATTAATTGTCAGTCACTTCATAGAGGAAAGATTTGATATGGGAAGCAAATATTTCATCAGTTTTCATGTGCAAGTTCTTAAAATTAGATTTTCAGGATTAAAGGTTGAAGGGTAATTTTACTGCCAGAATTTATCACTTTTACATTCAACCAGGTTTTTGCAGTCATTTTTAATTATGCCTTTCCATCAATATTTTACTAAGGAATCCTGAATTTTAATTTTTAAATTGTGCACTCATGACCTGGTTCCACCACCTCTACACTCCAGATAATTTAAAACATACAGACAGTTTGAAAATTAAATTCCTTTCCCTTCAAGAGGCTGCTTCCTGATCCATCAAACTGAATGTATCTTGAACAATGCAGTAAATATGTGACTTTATGCTTAGGCAGCTAAATTCATGAAATATAATCTTCCTCTAACAGGTCTGCCCACAGTTAAACTGCCCCAGTACAACCTCCCCCTTCAATAACATCTCTGCTTCAATAAAATAAAGTAATATTTTAACCCCATCGCTGCCAAGCTAGAAATAAAGCACATGTGGGAGGGATAAGATGGTATAGCTGGTAGGGTGAGGAGATATGGCAAGAATGGGGAACATGTGGTATGGGAGGGAGGGAGAAAAGGATGGAAAAGAAGATCATAAGATGGTAGGTTCAGTGAGAGGGCAAGGACTGGCAGTTGTAGAGCTATTTAGCTGATTCCAGTGCTGGATCGTGCCAACCCCAATGGAGTAGGACCCTACTTTAAGGAAAAGGGTTGCACCTGAATGATATCATTCACCTTTAGGTCATTTTTACCACAAGCCCTACCATTTGTGGCCTTCTAACAAAACCAGCCCCAGGATATGTAGTTCAGCTTATTTTTATTGATTTTTATAGGGTTATCTTACAGATCAAGAAATGGTGGACTTTTCAGTTCTTAATATGCACATTTGTTCATGTGATATGAGCGTTGCTTGGTGGACCAACACTTATTGCTCATCCTGAATTGCCCTTGAGAAAATGGTGGTGATGTGTTATTTTGTTGAACCACTGCAATCTGTGTCGCACCATGTCATGTCATGTCATGTAAGAAAGGGAGCTCCAAGGTTTGGCTTCATTACAGGAATAGCAAAATAGCTCCAAGTCAGAATCACATTTGCATTTGTGTTCCCATTCACCATACTCTTATCCGTCTAGGTGGTGCAGTTGGTGGTTTTGGAATGTGCTGTCCAATGATCTTTGGTGAATTTCTGCAGTGCCTCTCACACTGCTGTGATATTGCCAGTAGTGAATGTTGTCAAAGGATGTCGTGGGTTCAGGAGGAGCTGGCAAAGGAGGTAGTAGGCTTGGAATATGTTCTCATGCATTTGGTCCATGGAAACATAAGCATTTCCAATATAGCTTTACCCCCATTCAACCATTCACAGACTTACCTTTCTCCATCACATCCTCCAATCTCTCCTGAACTTGCCAGCAATTGTTTTTGTGATCTTTAACAACTCCCCGGATTAACATTCATTCTTGTGTACTTCAATCAGGAGTCAGCTTTCACATGAGGCTAGGAATTTAGGAGGCCCCAGGCTTGAGCCTCCAGGGTAGGTATTTGGTCACCTCATTCTGCAGTTCATGATTCGAGTCAGAACCAATCTTAAAGTTACCATTCTGGTTAACAGTTTCAGAATGTTTCAGAAATATGTGAGATACATCTTTTCACTGCTCGTTATATTTCTGAGCTATGCTTTATCACCAACTGTCACATTTTCCTCACGCTGTGAGGCAAATCATCCTGGTCCTGGTGGTTTGGGTTTAAGTAAGGAAGTTCAATGCAACCATGATTGAGCTAAACCTAGACACATAGCAGATTGTCTGTATTTGTTAATGTCACAATGCCAGGATTCCTGAACTAATCAACCTCAGGCATTTCCTAGAACAAAATGTGGGAATTGCTGAAAAAGTAGTTTGTTGAAGTTTATCATCTAGCATATATCAGGAAAAAATCAGAAGAACTGAACTAACAGTACAGATGGGTATGTGGGACTGGGATATTATAGCCATTACAGAAACATGGCAAAGTAGGGAAAAGAACTGGCAGTTCATTGTGCCAGGGTACAGGTGCTTTAGCTGGGACGAGTGGTGGAAGGAGGGGGGGGGGGGGGCGGGGGGAGTGGTGAGAGAGTTGCATTTTTCATTAAGGTGACTATCAATAATCAGAGATGAGATAACTGAAGGATAATCCAGTGAGGCTTTGTGGGTGGAGGTAAGAAATAAAAAGGGGATAGTGACATTATTTAGGTTGTACTATGGGACCCCAAATAGTCAACAGGAATTAGAGGAACAAATATGCGGAGAGACAGGGGAGACTTGCTGGAGGAAAATGGTTGTCATAGTAGGGGATTTTAATTTTCCTAACATAAAGGGTCAAAACATTAAAGGAGTGTTAAGGGTTTAGATGAGGTGAAATTTGTTAAGTGTGTACAGAAAAGTTTTTTAAAAGCAGTATATAGAGGGTCCTACTCAGAAACAGGCAAAAACTTGACCTACTCGTGGGAAATAGGGCAAAATAGATGACGGAGGTGATAATGGGGGAGCACTTTGAGACCAGGGACCATAGTTCTATTAATTTTAAAATAGTTATGGAGAGAACTGGTCCACAGGATCAAGTTCTAAACTGGGGAAAGGTGACTTTTGAGGGGATTAGACAGGGGCTTGCAGGGGTTGATTGGCGTAGTTTGTTTACAGGCAAAGAGACCTCTGACAAATGGGAGGCCGTTAAAAGTGAGATAACGAGAGTTTAAGGTCTGCACGTTCCTGTGAGGGTGAAGGGCAAGATTGGCAGGAATAGGAAACTCTGGATGACAAGAGATATTGAGGCTTTGACCAGAAAAAAAAAGGAGGTATGGCTCAGGTACAGGCAGCTGGGATCAAAGGAATGCGTGGAGGTATACAGGGACTATAGGATTTTACTGAAGAAGGAAATAAGGAAGGCAAAAAGAGGGCATGAGATAGCCTTGGCTGAGAAGATTAGGGTGAATCCAAAAAGGTTATTTAGGTATATTAAAGGAAAAAGAATAACTAGAGAAAGACTAGGACCCCTCAAGTACCAAAGTGGACATGTACGTGTAGAACAGGAGTTGGGTGAGCTCCTCAATTACTATTTCTCCTCTGTGTTTACCATGGGGAAAGACATGAAGACTTGGGAACTTGGGGAAGTTAATGGCAATATCTTGGAGATAATTCATATCATGTAGAGGAGGTATTGGATGAATTATAATGTATAAAAGGTGGATAAATCTCCCGATCCTGACCAAAAAAATCCAAGAACACTGCGAGAGGCATGTGAAGAAATTGTGGGGCCCTAGCTGATATTCTTGTGTCATCATTAGCCGTGGGTGAAGAGACTGGAGGGGAGTGAATTTTGTGCGCTTATTCAAGGGCTACAAAGAAAGATCTGACAACCATAGATTAGTGAGCCTAACATCTGTGGTCGGTAAGTTACTTGAGAAGATTCTGGGGGATAAGATATACATGCATTTGGAAAGACAGGGAGTGACTAGGAATAGTCAGCATGGTTTTGTGCGTGGGAGATCATGCCTCACAAATTTGGTGGAGTTCTTTGATGAAGTGACCAGGAAGATTGATGACAGCAGGGTTGTAGATGTCATCTATATGGATTTCAGTAAGGCCTTTGATAAGGTTTCACATGGTAGGCTGTCGCGAAGGTTAAATCACAAAATCCAGTGGGAATTGGCAAATTGGACATACAATTGGCGTGATGGTAGGAAGCAGAGGTTAATAGTGGAAGGATGTGTGTCAGACTGGAGGCCTATGACTAGTCGAGTGCCTTAGGGGTCAGTGCTGGGTCCATTGCTGTTCATTGTCCATATCAATGGCATGATTAGAAAATTTGCAGGTGACACTATCATGGACAGAAAGGAAGATTATCAGAAATTGCAGCAGGACCTTGATCGGTTGGGAAATTGGGCCAAGAAATGGCAAATGGAGTTTAATATAGATAGGTGTGAGGTCTTGCATTTTGAAAAGTCAAATCAAGGTCAGAGTTTCATGGTGAATGGTAGGGCCTTAAGGGGTGTACTGAAACAGAGGGACCTTGGACTTCAAGTGCACAGTGCTCTGAAAGTGGAGTCACAGGTAGACAGGACAGTAAAGGAGGCTTTTGGTACGCTGGCCTTCATCAGTCAGGACATTGAGTATAGAAGCTGGGAAGTTATGTTGCAATCGTACAAAACATTGTTGAGGTAGCATTTGGAGTATTGTGTTCAGTTTTCATCACCTTGCTATCAGAAGAATATCATTAAACTGGAAAGAGTGCAGAAGACATTTACAAGGATGTTGTCAGGAATCAAGAGTCTGAGTTATAGGGAGAAGATGGACAAGCCAGGACGTTTTTCTTTACAGCATAGTAAACTGAGGGGGACTTCATTACAGAGGTTTATCAGACCATGAGAGGCATGGTTAGGATGAACACACTCAGTCTTTTTCCCAGGGCTGGGAAACTGAGAACTGGAGAGCATCAGTTTAAGGTTAGAGGGGAAAGAATAAAAGAGAACCTAAGGGCAACATTTTTACACAGAAGGTGGTACGCATCTGGAATGAGTTGCCAGAAGAAGCGGTTGAAGCAAGTATATTAACAACATTTAAAAGGAATTTGGAAATACAGAAAGGTTTAGAAGGATGTGGGCTAAGTGCTGGGAAATGGCGTTAGCGATGATGAACATTTGGGTCGGCATCGACCAGTTGGGGCGAAAGGGCCTGTCTCCATGCTGTCGGACTCTATGACTAAGTGCATTTATGGTGAGTAAATAACATTTATATCATATGGCAGCTAACTGTCAAATATCATTCACTGGTGTATATCCCATGTCAATGCCTCTACTAATTGTGCCAATTTGCAACACAATCAGCACTCTAATATCATACATAAAGAGTAGTTATTTACACCAATATGAAAATTCAGTGACAGTGAACATTAAATAGACCACTTTTCAGTACTGCATTGAACTCTGGTCTCCCTGCTATAAGAAAGATATTTTTTAAACTTGAAGGGTACGGAAAAGGATTTTAAGGATGTTAGTGGAGTTGGAGGTTTTGAGCTGTAGGGAGTGGTTGAATAGGCTAGGGCTGTTTTCCCTGGAGAGTCAGAGGCTGAGAGGTGACGTTATAAAGGTTTATAAAGTCTTGAAGGTCATTGCTGGGGTGAGTAACCAAAGTCTTTTTTCACAGGGGAGTTCAAAACTAAAGGGCATAGGTTTCAGGTGAGAATGGAAAGAATTACAAGAGACCTAAGGGACAGCTTTTTTATGCAGAAGCTGGTGCATGTATGGAATCTTCGAGTAAAAAGTGAAGTCTGCAGATGCTGGAGATCAGAGCTGAAAATGTGTTGCTGGTTAAAGCGCAGCAGGTCAGGCAGCATCCAAGGAGCAGGAAATTCGACGTTTTGGGCATAAGCCCTTCATCAGGAATGAGGAAAGTGTGTCCAGCAGGCTAAGATAAAAGGTAGGGAGGAGGGACTTGGGGGAGGGGCGATGGAGATGTTATAGGTGGAAGGAGGTCAAGGTGAGGGTGATAGGCCAGAGTGGGGTGGGGGGCGGAGAGGTCAGGAAGAAAATTGCAGGTTAGGAGGGCAGTGCTGAGTTCGAGGGAATCGACTGAGACAAGGTGAGGGGAGGGGAAATGAGGAAACTGGAGAAATCTGAGTTCATCCCTGTGGTTGGAGGGTTCCCAGGCGGAAGATGAGGCGCTCTTCCTCCAACCGTCGTGTTGTTATGTTCTGGCGATGGAGGAGTCCAAGGACCTGTATGTCCTTGGTGGAGTTACCACATCTCCATCGCCCCTCCCCCAAGTCCCTCCTCCCTACCTTTTATCTTAGCCTGCTGGACACACTTTCCTCATTCCTGATGAAGGGCTTATGCCCGAAACGTCGAATTTCCTGTTCCTTGGATGCTGCCTGACCTGCTGCGCTTTAACCAGCAACACATTTTCAGCATGTATGGAATGACCTGCCAGTCTAAGTATTCGAGACTGGTATATTTACAGCATTTAAAACGCATCTAGATGGGTACATGAATAGGAAGGGTTCAGAGCAATATGGACTAAACACTAATAAATGGGACTAGATTAGTTTAGGATATCTGGTTTACATGGAGTTGGACCAAACGGTCTGTTTTTGTGCTGTATAACTGTGACTCTAGTGCTATCAGCATATACAGCATTAAATTTCTGCCAAGTGCCACAATCATCTGTATTTCCCAGGCAAAGATTCATTTGCTTTTTTTCATCAAGAGACAGATCTGAACTCCCTTCAGACATCAGTCTCACCCCATCTCACTGTCACAGACTTCCAAAAGACACATCTTTCCCAGTCTTGGAACGTAAAGTGTCCTTTGCTAGTTGCCATGATGATCCAACTCAACTGCTTTATCCACACAATCTTTGTCCTACTCCCAGCAATGTCTCCCCGATTCTTCACGAGGATCCCTGCCTGTGTCATTGTTTTCTGTAGTCATGTCTGACCAGTTTTGTATACACTAGCTGTAATTTGAAATCCTAATTAGTTGTCGATTAACTTTCGCTTCAGCTCCATAGCAACATCGACCAGAAATTAACTTCAGTGAATGCAATAATGTCAAATCCAAAACCCCAATTAATTCCTCTTTCCAGAGTTATTTTACTTTCACTTTGGACTTAAAGCAGCATTTTACAAAAAATAAGAAATTGCATGCTTTTTCTCCCCCCAAAGCACAAGGGTCATCACGTAGATAGTTACTAATCAACTTATTCAGTGATTTTATTATACACTCAGGAGCAAGTGAAACTTGAACCATGTCTCCAGACTCAGCAGTAAATATACTACTAAGATACCACAAGAACCATCACATTTAGAGTTCCTGGATGAAAAGGGAGATAGGGACTAAGATGAACCAGAGAATTAGTACATTTGATAGGTATTAGGTTAATAATTCAAATGAGAATATAGATATTCAGAGAAGTGAAATAAATAACAGAAGCAAAGAGAGTATATGAAAAGGAGTGTGACATAGTGGCTTAGTGATTAGTGCTACAGCCTCACAATGCTAGGGACCCAAGTTCAATTCCACCTTGGGTCACTGCCTGTGTGGGTTTCCTCCAACAGTCACAAATATATGTAGGTCAGTTAGATTGGCTAATTCACACATCGGCAAATTACGCATAGCCATAGCGTTACAGGGAGTGGGTGGGATGTTCTTTCAATGCGGAATGGGCTGCTTCCACACTGTAAGGACATTTTGATTAGTTATAGTAGTAAGGCTCGACTGGGTTGATATTAGGTTGCTGTTTTTCTTAATGTTTATTAATTATTTAAGGTCATGTGTGCAGTGTACAATGTCAAAATTTGTAGATGATAAAACCTGGAAATATTATGAAACATTAAGAGAATTGTGCTGAACCTCAAAATGACACTGCTGAAATAACAGAAATGTAACAAATCACATTCAATTCAGGAAAGTGTGAAGTCACAGAGTCATAGAGTAACACAGCATGAAAACAGGCCCTTCAGGCCGAACCTCCATGCAGCCCATGATGCCCCACTCAGCTAGTTCCAATCGCCCGCATTTGGTCCATATCCCTCTTACGCTTTTCCATCCATGTCCCTGACCAAATGTTTTTAAATGATGCTATTGTACATGGCTCAGCCACTTTCTCTGGCAGCCCATTTCATATGTGCACTACTCTCTACGTGATGAAGTTGCCCTTCACATCCCTCTTAAATCTTTCCCCTTTCTCCTTAAACCTATGCCCTCTAGTTTTCGATTCCTCATCCCTGGGAAAAAGACAATATGCATTTATCCTATCTGTGCCCCTCATGATTTTATAAATCTCAGTAAGGTCACCCCTCATTCTCCAATGTTCCAAGGAATAAAGTCTTATCGGGCCAACCTCTCCCTATATATATTTTGGTAAAAGAATAAGGAAAGGAAATTGGAAAGAAAAGGTCCGATTCTAAAGGGGACACAGGGCAAAATTGACCTGGAACTGTAAGTGACAGTTTCAGAAAACAGATAATAAGGAATTGAGTATATTTCATATTCAAGCAGAGTATAAATGAAAGAATGTTGTGGTCATCCTTAATTAAAATATTGAGTCCAAAGCTAGCCACTTTAGGAAGGAGACAAAGGCATTTAGAGGGTGTAGGTAAGATTTACTAGAATATAACATTTTAGTTTTATGGGCGGATTAGCAAAGCTGGACAATCCTCCTTTGCAAAATTGAGAAAAGATTGGGTACAGGTATATAAAATAGTAAAGAATTCGGGGAAAGTAGGTGAGGATAAACTCGAAGAGTAATGTAATCAATGAGTGGCCTGCTTCCTGTACTGTAGGGATACTATGATTCCAGGTAAGAATTGGAGCTCATTATTGTATCTGGGTCTGAAAGGGTTAATGCAGAAGAATGCTAAAATCACCACCCAACTTGATACTGTTGTGTGTACTTCTGCAGAAGACAGCTTAGGATCACAGAGTGAGAGACTGCAAACAGGAAATAACAGAAAACATCTATCACAGGGAAATGTTTAGAAGCTATTATTAAATATGTTATGACAAGAAAATAAGAAAAGTTCAAGATAATCATTTAGAGTGAACATGGTTTTGTGAAAGCGAAATTGTGTTTAACCAATTTATTGGAGGTTTTTGAGCAAGTAACATGTGTTGCAAATAATGGGAAATTGGTGAACACACTGTACTTCTTACTTTTTCCTGAGGGATTGGTACTGACAAACCATATAATTCCAAGTGATGAAGACAGGAAATGCTAATGGTCATTAGTGATCAATGATTCCAATGGAACAATTTGTTTAAGACTAATAGGCTATAAATTTTGTCCTTAGCAAACACCTTTTGTAGCATTTTGAATTTAATTGGAGGAAGAGTTACTTCTAATGCTATTAAATTTATTCATTTCCTTTTATTTGTTCAGGAACATTCCAGTTTTAAATTAGTGCCCTAGTTAATCAGTCACCTTGGCAGCGGGTTGCAATGATTCGGAGACACTTTGTTGTGTGGTATCAAAGTAGGTAATATTTCACTTGCTGGATCAAAGTAGGAGTTATGTTGAAAGCTCTACACAGCAAAACATTGACTCCAACAATCTGGTAAATATGCTAGGTATAGCATCAGACAGGCCTTTTCAATTTCTTCATTCATGCTGACTCTGTTTTGGCTGGACTTGTACGGAGTGATTCCTTGAAATGAGCATTTCAAGGTGGAGATTAATCATGCTGGTAACACTTCAGAAAAGCCTACAGTGCTGTTTTCACTTGGTTTCAATCCATATTCATTCATAGTGAACAGAAGCGTGCTCTATACCTTATGAAAGAACACTTGTATGTTACACTTCAGCAACAATCTTATGTCTTTATCTGTTCATTGATCACAAAAATAGTCATTCATGCAATTCAGCAAGATGAAAACATGAATAGCAGGGAGAAAGAGAACTCCCCAGGGCAGGAGTCTCAAGATGAAGACTAATGCATATTGGCAGAATTCCTACAAATGGAAGAGCTTCTTTTAAATATATTAACCTAATTTTTAATTGTTTACATGCTTTGGCATGGGGTGTTACATGGCTCAGTGGTTACCACTGCTACCTCAGTGTCAGGGACCCAGGTTTGATTCCACCCTTGGGCAACAGTCTGTGTGGAGTTTGCACATTCTCTGTCTGTGTGGATTTCCTGCAGGTGCTCTAGTTTCCTCCTACAGTTCAAAATGTTCAGAGTAGATGGATTAGCAATGGTTAATGCAGATTATGTCTGAAAAATCAACTCTCCTGCTCCTCGGATGCAGCCTGACCTGTTGTGCTTTTCCAGCACCATGCTTTTCAACTCTGATCTCGAGCATCTGCATCCCTCACTTTCTCTCTAAATTCCAGATAGTTTGGGGGGGTGGGGGTGGTGGTGGTGGTGGTGGGAAGGTGGGGGGGGGGGGGTAGGGCACTGATTCTGGATGGGATGGTTTTGTATTAGAAACAAATAGGTAACTAGAGAAAGTATTGATCCACTAAAGGATGACCCAGGAAGGCTGTGTGTCGAACCTGACAGAACGGGTGAGATTCTGAATGATTACTTTGCATCAGTGTTCACTGAGGAGAGGAACATGATGAATGCTGAAATTAGAGACAGAAGTTTGATTAGTCTGGATCACATTGACATAAGTAGGGAAGATGTGTTGTGTAGGCTAGAGATTATTAAGGTGGACAAATCCCCAGGACTGGATGAGATCTATCCCAGGTTGCTGAGGGAGACAAGAGAGGAAATAGCTGGGGCCCGGACAGATATCTTTGCAGCATCCTTAAACACAGGTGAGGTGCCAGAGGACTGGAGGGTTGCTCAAGTTGTCCCCCTGTACAAACGTAGTAGTGATATTCTGGGTAACTACAGACCAGTGAGCCTGATGGTGGTGGGAAAGTTGCTAGAGAAGGTACTGAGGGATAGGATCTATTTATATTTAGAAAAGAATGGGCTTATCAGTGATAGGCAACAAGGTTCTGTGCGGAGGAGATCATGCCTTACCAACTTAATAGAGTTCTTCGAAGAAGTGACCAAGTTGATAGATGAAGGAAAGGCTGTTAATGTCATATACATGGACTTTAGAAGGGCATTTGACAAGGTTCCCCATTTTAAACTAATGGAGAAGATGAAGTCACATGGTGTGCAGAGTGTTCTAGCTAAGTGAATAAAGAACTGGTTGAGCAACAGGAGACAGAGTCAATGAAGGGAATTTCTCAAAATGGAGAAAGGTGACCAGTGGTGTTCCACAGGGGTCAGTGTTGGGGCCACTGTTGTTTGTAATATACATAAATGATCTGGAAGAAGGCACTGTTGGTATGATCAGCAAGTTTGCAGATGACACAAACATTAGTGGAGTAGCAGAAAGCATAAGGGACTATCAGAGAATACAGGTAGACTGGAGAGTTGGACAGAAAAGTGGCAGATGGATTTCAATTCAGACAAGTGTGAGGTGATCCATTTAGGCAAGTCTAATTCTAGAGCAAATTATACAATGAACAGAAGAGCCTTGGGATAAGTTGATGGCCAGAGAGATCTGAGAGTGCAGGTCCATTGTACCCTGAAGGTTGCTGCACAGGTGGATACAGTGGTCAAGAAGGCATATAGTATGCTTGCCTTCATTGGATGGGGTATTGAGTATAAGAACTGGCAAGTCATGTTAACATGTACAAGACATTGGTTCGGCCGGATTTAGAATACGGTGTACAGTGCTAATCGCTATATTACTAAAACGATGTGGACGCTTTGGAAAGGGTGCAGAGAAGGTTTATGAGGATGTTGCCTGGTATGGAAGGCTCTAGATATGACGAAAGGTTGAGTAGGTTTGGTTTATTTTATTAGAAAAAAAGGAGATTGAGGGGGGACCTGATTGAGGTTTATAAAATCATGAAGGGTATAGACAGGGTGGATAGAGACAAGCTTTTTCCCAGGGTGAAGGATTCAATAACCAGAGGTCACGCATTCAAGGTGAGAGGTGGAAAGTACTTCACACAGAGTGTGGTGGGCGTTTGGAACGCGTTGCCAGCAGAGGTGGTAGAGGCAGGCACAGTAGATTCATTTAAGATGTGTCTGGATAAATGCATGAGTTTGTGGGGAGTAGAGGGATACAGATACTCAGGTTTAGACAGTACATTTGGATCGGCTCAGGCTTAGAGGGCCAAAGGGCCTGTTCCTGGGCTGTAAATTTTCTTTGTTTTTTGATGTGGAATTAACAAACTCTATCACTCATCGTGTTACATCTTGTGAGTCTAAAGTTACCACAGCACAATTAAATTTTCACTGTCTATCCTAACTAGTTTTAAGAGGAAAATTCTGTCTCAGCCTAAACTGTATTCTATTATTGATAATACATCATACTGTCATCAGGAATTTTGTCTTCTAACTCATCAATTTTACTCCAAATAATTAAATCAAATTAAAGTCCAGACAGTTAATTAACTTTGGATATAACTGTATTTATAACTCAACACCTTCACCAACCTTCCTAATTTGATTCCAGTCATTGCTATGCTGTCAATCTGGTCCCAGTTGTGTAGCTATTATGGTATAGTATAGTATCCCCACAGTGTGGAAACAAGCCCTTCAGCCCAACTAGTCCACACCAACCCTCCAAAGAGTATCCCAACCAAACCTGTTACCCATTTGTCTACTTTAATCCTTGACTAATGCACCTACCCTACACATCCCTGAACATTATAGGCAATTTAGCTTGGCCAATTCACCTAACCTGCACATCTTTGGACTGTGAGAGGAAACTGGAGCATCCAGAAGAAATCACACAGACACAGGGATAATGTGCAACCTCCACATAGATAGTCACTTGAGGCAGGAATTGATCCCCCAGGTCCCTGGCACTGTGAGGCAACAGTGCTAACCATTGAGCCACCATGCTGCCCCATACCATTGAGCGACTGTGCCACCCCAATTGATACAGTGGTAGCATCCCTACCTATGAGCCAGGAAGCCTGGTTTCACTTCCCACTTGCTCAAAAGGTATATGATAACATCTTCAAACAGGTTGATGAGGAAATATACCTGTGGTCCTGATTGCAGGGAAGGATTAAAGAATTTAGACATGCCTAAGCCTGGAAAATCATGTGCAACAAGATTAGTTTTATTAACCAACGCATTATTTAAAGAGATAAGTAAATGTTCTCACTTCAAGACAACCTACTGTCTCAAGCTCAAATTTGAAGTGACAAAAGCCATTCCTGGACCAATAATCCAAAGGTGCAAAATTCTTGATGGGCTTATGCTCAAAACATCAGTTCTCCTGCTCCTTGGATGCTGCCTGACCTGCTGTGCTTTTCCAGTGCCACACTATTGACTCTGATCTCCAGCATCTGCAGGCCTCACTTTCTCCCAGTACAAAATTCTTTAACCTCAGGAAACAGACTGGGTGAAAGGACAGGGTAAATCCTTTACCACTTTGTCATCAACTCCATCTATTTACTTCCGAACTACGTAAATGAAAAATGTCACTTCCAGAATCCCAGAACTGAGCTATTCAGTAAGAATTGTACTCAAGTCAAATGTGTATAACTATCTAGGGTGGCACGGTGGCTCAGTAGTTAGTTCTGCTGTCTCACAGAGCCAGGGACCTGAGTTTGATCCCTGCCTCAGGCAACTGCCTGCATGGAGTTTTCACATTCTCCCTGTGTCTGCTTGGGTTTCCTCCGGGTGCTCCAGTTTCTTCCCACAATCCAAAGATGTGCAGGTTAGGTGAATTGGTCATGCTGAATTGCCCATAGTGTTAGGTGCATTAGTCAAGTGTAAATATAGGGTAAGGGAATGAGTCTGGGTGGGTTTTATCTTCAGAGGACTTGTTCGGCCTGTCCTCAAGCTGTGGGCAATCTAATCTAATTTGGGGGAGGTGAGGGATATTTTTTGATTAAGGGGCTGGCAAAGAAGCATTGGCATTTTCCTTTCATCAGAGTGACAAGGCAGAAAAACTGAATGAAAATCAGGACGATAACTGCATCAGGTAATTATCAACTTGGTCAAGAGGGATAGATACTTGAAATTGGGTGGTTGCAAAAGATTCGGCAGAGATCAAGGATTTTGTTTGAATTCTTTGTATGTGGGCCAGTAGTGGTCATTTCTGTTCCATGTGTTTCAGGTGAATATATTTTTAAATATTATCTTGTTGGCAATCTGTTTTTGCTTCAAGCAAAACAGGCAAATGCATCAACAAAAGCAGATGGCAATTCATCTGTTTTTTTCAGAATGACCATGGTATGAATGCTTGGCTGTGTTCCAATAATCTCCAATGGAATCAATTCGGCAAATGTCTTTTGAGACAAGTGAAAATAAAGTGTTTACTTTAATTGTTTAACACCTTTGTGTGGTTAGGAGTTAATCTTTCATTGATTTTCTTTTCCCAATGTTTGTGCTTATACTGAATAAGATTAGGAAGTGTGAAGTAAGATAAAGCCTTTGCTTTTAATACTGTGGATGGATTTTTCTGATTGACACTTCAATAAGGTTGCCACAGCAGCCATCATTTTCAAAGGAGATTTTTGAATTATTGTGTTTCCCATGAAAACTTCAGGACTTTGCACTCATTTCATGGTTCATTACTTCTATATGTAATGTCTTTTGGGTGAGTGCATCAGTAATATGATGGTGGAATGAATAATATGAAGATCTGAGGGGGCATGAATAATATGTTAAAGGTTCGCTGGATCTAGACTATGGTTCATGACACCTTTGAACCACAAGTACTTACCAAGGCAGCCCGACTCCACACAAAGATTGCACGGATTTGGGTGGTAGTTTGCTACCTGTACCATGGAGCCAGCAAAGGTGTAAGTGTCATGTGTGAGGATGCTACCTGGAATTGTACCCCATGTTGGCAAATCGCCAGAAATACGAATAGGGAAAGAATCTTAGATTCAGGCCCCTCACCTGCTATTTTTAACACTTCCTGAGCCACCTAGCTCAGCAAAAGCAGCCATTGACATAGTTTTTCTTTCTCCAAGGCAATTTCCCAACCTTTTATTTGCAATATTTTCTGTTTTATTTTCAATTTCCAGCTACTGCATTATTTTGCTTCAGTTTTTTTTGTCCATTGACAGGATGTTGACATCATTGGCTGGGCAATGACCAGTCCCAAACATATTAGAGACATCATGGATTGTGTGTATATGGAGACGGCGCATTATAACCAATGTGCAACAGTCTGACATTTTTGAATATTCATAGGAACAAGGGAGAAATATTCAGAATTTCAATGTCAAACAATATTACAAAAAAAATGATTTGGAGATGCCCGTGTTGGCAGACAAAGACGCACATGCACACATATTTTGTGGGGTGAATTTGTACTTGCAGAGTTACAGTGCACTTTGCTCAAAAACTGCATTAATTCATGTAGACCTCGGAGCTCAAAAACTGCATGAATTTACGTAAAACTCTGATTCTAATCTAAAAAGTGAGATAACAATCTAAACATCAGGTCATAGACAGAGAACACAGGGGGCTAACACCTTCAACATATTGTCTAGCTATCACCATTGTTAACAGCTAACCCGAGAATGCAACTTTTAAAGGTTTTGTGATTTACACATGAAAGAAGTGAAATTATCACTGTATTCTAACAGATGAAAGGCTTAACAAACAATCAATTTTTCAATGTATAATTTCAGTTACATCACACTGCAAATGTTTACTATAAATTCTGTGTTATGATCGAGCCCTCCACAATCACCTGATGAAGGAGCGTCGCTCCGAAAGCTAGTGTGCTTCCAATTAAACCTGTTGGACTATAACCTGGTGTTGTGCGATTTTTAACTTAGAAAAAATAAGGCTTTGATAAACCAGGATGACTTTTTTGAGAATAATGTGCAGTTCTTAAATAACGCTACCATCTGTTCAAATTCTGCAGATAACATCGGTGTCATTTGAGAAAAGCTTTTACCGAGAACAAATTCTGCAATTACATCGCCAAGCAGCTCAGTCAGCAGCTTGCTGAAAGAAACAAACAGCTTCACTTCACACAGCTATCACTTCTACAGACCCCGGCCAAGGACCGTTTGACACTGCTGTTGGTATCAGCAGACTGTGGTCATGATGCATATACTGTGGGCACTGTAGTAAAATCCACTTCATTGCTGGCCCTCATGTCCAGCGAATCACTGAAGTAGCTCAGCATTCAGAGATAATGGAGGTGATGGGGGGGGGGGAGGCAGAGGTGATGATGGAGCGGGGGTGGGGTGGTGGGAGGAGACGGGGGTGATGGTGGTTCGTGGTGGTGAAAGCAACAGCAATGCAAATCTGGCAGGCTGTTTTTCAACAAAATCAATTATCTTTTCCATTGAAGTTGTTGAACACCTGCTGATTTGCAAGTGTCTGAAGACCAATTTAGCTGGTGTGAAGTACTAATTTGCTATTTGTGATGTTGCCTCATTGCAAATAATAGAAGAAGGAACATTTAGTCTTTTGTTAAGGGTCCTTATGACACAATGGTAATGTCCCTGCTGCTGAGTCCAATAAAATCAGGTTCAAAGCCTATTTACTGCACAAGTGTGTTATGACATGTCTGAACAGGTTGATTAAAAAATATTTTATCCCTCAAGTCTTGCCTGTGTATCAATCATATTGACTCATTTTGGGAATAGGTCAATTGCCTTGAGTTCAGTTCAGTACACCGCACAAGCGGCTATTTTTCTTACCTGACTCCAATCATCTGTTTTCTTGGCCTTGTTTACCTTCTTGTGGGAATCTGTTACTTCTTTTAAACTGCCAAAACCAAACTATTGAGAAAGCTGAAGCCTGTTGTAGGGTTGCTTTTCACCTGACAGGGGTCTACCTCTTTTACACAAGTTCAGAGAGCTGAGGCACACACTAGCACAAGCAAACATAGAGACACTTGGGTGTATGATTGCAATGTAACCAGTAAAACCCAGGTAGCTAGATCCTTTGTCACTGCCTAATGAGCTCAAATTACCTGATCACTCTGGCTAGGGAATTTATGTAGCTAAGCAGAAAGAATGTGATTTCTTCCTCTCTCTCTCTTCTGTTTCTACATATTTCTATGGCAACTCGAACTCTTTGCAATACATTCATAAACAAAACTAATTGCTTAACAATAATAGTCTGTGAATCTGTCAGTTTGACCTTGGAAGTCATCAGAGTTGAAATTAGATCTTTCTTCTGCTACTTTCTCTTGCTAAGGCCTTTCAGAGGGTATTGCTGGATCGTGATCAGGAACATGATTCCTGTAATGTTCCCCAAGGTATTACCGCTCTTGTTGAGTACCCAAAATCTTTAAACTCACTGGGCGAGGAGTTTAAATTACTACCCTTCATCTTTCACCTGCCCACTTTGAGTGTGACCTTCCCAGCACACTGGTGATCAATCGGAGGCAGGTGCATGCAAGTACTTCAGGCAACACTCGCATATCTTCTGCCACCAACTCTCAAACACTACGGTTGGACTAGTTTTAAATTTTTTTTATTGACTTTAAAAGGCAAAGACACAAGACATATTTCTCACCCAAACTGTTTCATTTCTTTCATCGTGCTCACAGTCTGAGATAAATGTTTCATTATTCATTCATGGAATATGGGCATGGCTGGCAAAGCATTTATTGCCATTCTTAAATACCCAGAGCAGAGGTAAGAGCCAACTGCATTGCTGTGGGTCTGGAGTCACATGTAGACCAGACCAGGCAAGGATGGCAGTTTCCTCCTTAAAAGGACATTAATGCACAAGATGGGTTTTTTCCCCAACAATAGTTCCATGGTCAACAATAGACTCTTAATTCTAGACTTGCTTAGTAATTCATATTCCACCATTTAACATGTTGGTACTCAAACCTGGGACCCCAAAACATTACCCAAGTCTCTGGATTAACAGCCCAGTGACAATACCACTCGACCATCACTTCCTCAGTGTGTCCTGATTTTCTCCTTTTGAAGAACAACCCTTTGACATGTCTTCAATGACTCCAGGTGTAACATTACAAAGTCTACCTATTTCCAGATGGCAGATGAATTTACACCTCAGTCATTTTACAGCAAATGGCAGGCCCCATTTAAAAAGAACACACATGTTGGAATTAAACAATCAATATGGCTATAAGTACTTTGGGGTTCAGATCCATCATCATGGCATTAGGCCAACTTTCCCTTCCTCAATCTGAGCAATTGCAACAACACTAGCATTTAGCCTGATTAGATCAGTTAACTCATCAATAACATCAAAGCACTGTACACCACTGACAAAACATTTTTACTGCATTAACAGCTTCTGGAGATTTCATTGATAGTGCTCTGCATCCATCTGTGGAGAATAAATACCACAAGTGGAAATGTTCCAATCTATGACAGTGTAGCAGATATTCAAAGAGGTCCTGTGTCACAGTAGTAGTCTCCCTATCTCTGAGGCAGAAGCCCTGGGTTCAAGTCTCACCTTTTCTAAAAGGTGTACAATGATATCTTTGAACAGATTCAAAAATATATACAGCAGGTATTCAACATTTAGAATTGGTACTCACTGCACAATTGCTCTGTGCCAATTAGCATGATGCTGCTCAGGTGTCTTTTATCATTGTCAATTGTAAACTAAACAGGAGGTTTAAGGAATGACAATTGAATGATAAATAGCTGCTGAGAAGCCATTAACCTGTGGACCTCAAAGCCCACGTCTGTGTGTGTGCGCGTGCTTCTATATTAACATTCATGCTAATCTTTGCAGACAGAAGTGGTTGTGCTTAGGAGTTGTGGCTCATAAGTATCAAATCCTGAATGTTAAGCATGAAATACTTAATGACCCCCATACCAGATAGTCTGAAAGCAAATGTGTGGGAAATTGAAATAGATTGAGAAATCTAATTTCTTGGGAAGAGGTTGGTAATATAGATTGTTGAATAATGCATTGGCAGTCAGAATTTGCAGAGGGAGAGTGATATAATGAGAATCTGTGATTTGTTGGCTGTCATATATATACCATGTGAATGGGTCTCATGTGGTGGGTGGCCTGGCCCGCTCCTATTTAAGAACAGAAAGGAAATAAAAGAGAAAAAGGTCATTTTACTCCATTGAGTATATTCTGTCAATTGGTTTGACCATCACTGATGTGAATTTTAATGCCATTTACCTGCCTTAGATCCATAACCCTTTACACCTGATTTCTATGCATGCCTAATGCTGAAGCAGTTCATGTCTAAATACAGCAAGACACGGATGATATCTATGTTTGGGCTGGCAAGCAACATTTGAACCATGCAAACGAATGTCTTGAAATGGGTAAGATTAGATTCACTACAGTGTGGAAACGGGCCTTTCAGCCCAACAAGTCCACACCAATCCTTCGAAGAACAACCCACCCAGACCCATTCTCCTACATTCACCCTTGACTAATGCATCTAACATTACGGGTAATTTAGCATAGCCACTTCACTGACCTGCACATCTTTGGACTGTGGGAGGAAACCGGAGCACCCAGAGGAAACCCACGCAGACACAGGGAGAATGTGTGAACTCCACACAGACAATTGCCCGAGGCAGGAATTGAATTCTGGTCCCTGGCTCTGAGAGGCAGCAGTGCTAACCACTGAGCTACTGTGCTGCCCCAAAGGTGGGGAAATCCCCAGGACATGATCAGGTGTACCCAAGAATTCTGTGGAAAGCTAGAGAACTGATTGCTGGGCCTCTTGCTGAGATAATTGTATCATCAATAGTCACAGGTGAGGTACCCGGAGGTTGGCTAACGTGGTGCCACTGTTTAAGAAGGGTGGTAAGGCCAAGCCAGGGAACTATAGACCAGTGAGCCTGACCTCGGTGGTGGGCAAGATGTTGGAAGGAATCCTGAGGGACAGGATGTACATGCATTTGAAAAGGCAAAGACTGATCAGGGATAGTCAACATGGCTTTGTGCGTGGGAAATCATGTCTCACAAACTTGATTGAGTTTTTTGAAGAAGTAACAAAGAAGATTGATGAGGGCAGAAGTAGATGTGATTTATATAGACTTCAGTAAGTCATTTGGCAAGGTTCCCCAAGGGAGACTGATTAACAAGGTTAGATCTCGTGGAATACAGGGAGAACTAGCCTTTTGGATACAGAACTGGCTCAAAGGTAGAAGACAGAGGGTGGTGGTGGAGGGTTGTTTTTCAGACTGGAGGCCTGTGACCAGTGGAGTGCCACAAAGATTGGTGCTAGAACCTCTACCTTTTGTCATTTACATAAATGATTTGGATGCGAGCATAAGAGGTACTGTTACTAAGTTTGCAGATGACATCAAATTTGGAGGTGTAGTGGACAACGAAGAGGGTTACCTCAGATTACAACATCCTGATGGATCAATGGGCTGAGAAGTGACAGATGAGCTTAATTCAGATAAGTGCGAGGTGCTGCATTTTGGGAAGGCAAATCTTAGCAGGACTTACACACTTAATGGTAAGATCCTAGAGAGTGTTGCTGAACAAAGAGACCTTGGAGTGCAGGTTCATAGCTCCTTGAAAGTGGAGTCGCAGGTAGTTAGGATAGTGAAGGTGGCGTTTGGTATGAACACAGAACATAGAACATTACAGCACAGAACAGGACCTTCAGCCCACGATATTGTGCCGACCACTGATCCTCATGTAAGCACCCTCAAAGGTCTGTGACCATATGCATGTCCAGGAGTCTCTTAAATGTCCCCAATGACCTTGCTTCCAAAACTGCTGCTAGCAACGCATTCCATGCTCTCACAACTCTGTGTAAAGAACCCGCCTCTGACATCCCCTCTATACTTACCTCCAACCAGCTTAAAACTATGACCCCTCATGTTAGTCATTTCTGCCCTGGGAAATAGTCTCTGGCTATCAACTCCATCTATGCTTCTCATTATCTTGTATACCTCAATTAGATCCCCTCTCCTCCTCCTTTTCTCCAATGAAAAAAGTCCGAGCTCAGTCAACCTCTCTTCATAAGATAAGCCCTCCAGTCCAGGCAGCATCCTGGTAAACCTCCTCTGAACCCTCTCCAAAGCATGCTATAATAGGGCGACCAGAACTGGATGCAGTATTCCAAGTGTGGTCTAACCAAAGTTTTATAGAGCTGCAACAAGATCTCACAACTCTTAAACTCAATCCCCCCATTAATGAAAGCCAAAACACCATTTGCTTTCTTAATAACCTCTGTCCACTTGGGTGGCCATTTTAAGGGATCTATGTACCTGCATACCAAGATCTCTCTGTTCCTCCACACTGCCGAGAATCCTATCATTAATCCTGTACTCAGCTTTCAAATTCGACCTTCCAAAATGCATCACCTTGCATTTATCCAGGTTGAACTCCGTCTGCCACCTCTCAGCCCATCTCTGCATCCTGTCAATGTCCCGCTGCAGCCTACAACAGCCCTCTATACTGTCAACAACACCTCCAACCTTAGTTTCATCTGCAAACTTGCTGACCCATCCTTCAATCCCCTCATCCAAGTCATTAATAAAAATTATAAACAGTAGAGGCCCAAGGACAGAGCCCTGTAGAACACCACTCACCACTGACTTCCAGGCAGAATATTTTTCTTCTATTACCACTCGCTGTCTTCTGTTGGCTAGCAAATTCTATATCCAGACAGCTAAGTTCCACTGTACCATGGGGAACCTTATCAAATGCCTTGCTGAAGTCATATACACCACATCCACAGTTCAACCCTCATCAACTTTTCTAGTCACATCCTCAAAGAACTCGATAAGGTTTGTGAGGCATGACCTGCCCCTCACAAAGCCGTGTTGACTGCATTTAATCAAGCCATGCTCTTCCAGATGGTCATAAACCCTATACCTCAGAATTCTTCCTAACACCTTGCAGACGACAGACGTGAGACTTACTGGTCTGTAATTGCTGGGGATTTCCCTATTTCCTTTCTTGAAGAGAGGAATTACATTTGCCTCTCTCCAGTCCTCAGGTACGACTCCAGTGGAGAGCGAGGATGCAAAGATCTTCGCAATTGGCGAAGCAATTACATTTCTCATTTCCCAAAGGAGCCGAGGACAAATCTGGTCCGGGCCTGGCAACTTATCAATCCTTATGTTTGACAAAATTTTCAGCACATCAGCTTCCTCTATCTCTATCCATTCCAGCATGCACACCTGCTTTTCAAAGGTTTCATTCACTACAAAGTTTGTTTCTTTCGTAAAGACAGAAGCAAAAACTCATTTAGGGCTTCCCCTCCCTCCTCAGACTCCACACACAAGTTCCCTATGCTATCCCTGATCGGCCCTACTCTTTCTTTGACCTTTCTCTTATTCCTCACATAAGTGTAAAATGCCGTTGTATTCTCCCTAATCCATTCTGCCAAGCCTTTTTCGTGCCTCCTCCTGGCTCTCTTTAGACAATTTTTGAGTTCCTTCCTTGCCTGCCTGTAATCCTCTAGAGCTGAGCTTGAGCCTAGCTTCCTTCACCTTATGTAAGCTACCTTTTTCCTTTTGACGAGAAGCTCCACCGTTCTCGTCATCCAAGGTTCCTTTATCTTACCACTTCTTGCCTGTATGCTTTCCTTCATTGGTCAGAGTATTGAGTATAGGAGTTGGGAGGTCATGTTGAGGCTGTACAGGACATTGGTTAGGCCACTGTTGGAATATTGCATGCAATTCTGGTCTCCTTCCTATCGGAAAGATGTTGTGAAACTTGAAAGGGTTCAGAAAAGATTTACAAGGATGTTGCCAGGGTTGGAGGATTTGAGCTATAGGGAGAGGCTGAACAGGCTGGGGCTGTTTTTCCTGGAGCGTCAGAGGCTGGTAGGATCCTGAGGAGCATTGATCTACTGAGGGATCTTGGAGTACAAGTTACGTTGTTGTACAAAATGTTAATTAGGCCACAATTGGAATATTGTGTGCAATCCTGGTTGTCACACTACAGGAAGGATGTGGAGGCTTTCGAGGGGGTATGGAAGAGGTTAACCAGGATGTTTCCTGGATTGGAGTGTATTAGCTATAAGGAGAGGTGAGGCAAACTTGGGTTGCTTTCATGAAGTGTCAGAGGTTGAGGAGTTACCTGATGGAAGTATATAAAACAATAAGGGGCATGGACAATTGGAGTCTTATTCCTGAAGTAGAAATATCAAACACTAGGATGGATATGTTTAAGGTGAGAGGAAGAAAGTTTAATGGTGATGTGCAAGGCATGTTTTATACACAGATAGTGGTAGGTGCCTGGAACACACTGGGAGGTGAAAGAAGCAAATATAATAGCAATGTTTAAGAAGCATTTAGATCATTGTACAAACAGGCAGAGAATGTAAGGATAGGAACTATGTGCAGGCAGATAGGATTAGTTTTGAAGAACATCATCGTTGGCACAGACATGAAAACCAAAGGGCCTGTTCCTGAGCTAAACAGTTCAATGTTCTGAAAACCAGAAACTGAACTGGACTAGCCATATAAATGCTGCAGCAGCAGGTCAGAGGGTAGGAATCTTGCAGCGAGTAACTCACTTGCTGACTCTCCAGACCCTGTCCACCATCTGCAAGGCACAAGTCAGGAGTGTGATAGAACACTTCTCAATTGCTTGATTGGGAGCAGCTCCAAAAACACTGAAGAATCTTGACACTATCCAGGGCAAAACAGCCCGCTCGATTGGCACCACATCTGTACACATTCACAATCTCAACAATTGACATTCACACGCAGAGGGTGTACCACCAAGATTCACTGTCAAAAATTCAACTAGTTCTTTGGACAGCACTTTCCAAACTTATAATACCAGAAGAACAAGGGTAGCAGACACCTGAAAGTGAAGGTCTTACAGAAGGACCAGTTTAGCTAAATGCAGAGACACCTACGTGACTGTTCAAAATGAGCAGAAGTTCCCTTGAAGTCAACCAATACCATGGAAACAGATGAACTGGCAATTTTTGTCTTGTTTTTGTGACATTGCTGTCAAGAAATTGGTTGTAGATTTCCTTACAACACAGTAAAAAAACCTGAGCTTAAAAAGAACGATATTTACAGAGACAGATATTTACAGAACAGAGACTAGGACCCGTGGACACAGCCTGAGAATTAGAGGGGGTAAATTCAGAACAGAAATGCAGAGACATTTCTTCAGCCAGAGAGTGGTGGGCCTGTGGAATTCATTGCCACAGAGTGCAGTTGGAGGCCGGGACACTAAATGTCTTCAAGGCAGAGATTGATAAATTCTTGATATCACAAGGAATTAAGGGCTACGGGGAGAATGCGGGTAAGTGGAGTTGAAATGCCCATCAGCCATGATTGAATGGTGGAGTGGACTCAATGGGCCGAATGGCCTTATTTCCACTCCTATGTTTTATGGTCTTATGGTCTTATGGAGATACATGGAGATGCACTGTGTACCAGGAAGGAACATAGGCAGTCGATATAACTGTTGTCATTGCTGCCCAGCGGAGTCACAGGCAGATTGTCCTTTAGGTTTACTTGGAATTTAAGGGTGATGTTGCTGAAGTACCAGCAATAGTACCTGTAGAATGTAAACTTCCACTCCTATGTCTTATGGTCTTATATTTGAATAAAAAGCAATTATAATGTGGGTTTAGTGGCACTTGAATTTCAACTAGTGCGTTCAAGGAAAAACAAAAATACACACAATTTTAATGTTTGACTATGAATACTTTAAGCTTAAACTGTTGTTTAAATTATTTTGTCGCTCAAGTAGTGGGCTGTATTGAAACTATGGACAGAAACTTCCCAGGCCCTGAACAATTTGGGCAATGACAAGAAATTTGGGAGAATTGAGAGAGAATTCAAACCAACAAATCACACTATCCAACTAACCCCTATCCCCAACGCCCCCACGCCATGGTTAGAGAATAGACGTTGACAGTTGCTGATGTGAAAGTCAGAATGGGTACCTAACAACTCCATCTCACCACTTGCTCCATTTGACCTTGTATCTTCAACAACTGGCACCATGTCTCAGGGTGTAGTCCATGGAGATCAGCTTCGTCTACCTCACATTAGACACTGGAGTATTGTGTACAGTTCTGGTTGTCACACTATAGGAAGGATATGGAGGCTTTCGAGAGGGCATGGAAGAGGCTGACCAGGATGTTTCCTGATTGGAATGTATTAGCTATAAGGGGAGGTGAGGTGACCTTGGATTGCTTCAGTTGAAATGTTCGACTGCTAGCCCATTCTTAGTGCTCATTCATTACTTCTGACACTGATGTGCATTGTCTAGAGATTTGAGAACAGGCTGATCTGGGTGATAATCTTGCACCAGACTGAAGCTCGGGCTGAGCTCTCCTCTACCAGTCCTGCAGGAATTGGATGGTCCTCTTCTACACCATCCCTTCCACATGGAACTCCAAGTCCTTGTCTGCAAAGTGTGGCGTCACTTTCCCCTTATCTGTTACAAACCATCCAGTGCAGCTCGAGACTAACAGTGCTTGACCAGGAACACAATGGCCTTTCAAAGTTGACACGGCTTCAAAGGATCCCAGAAATCCTGATCATAGCAAATATGTCCATCTACAGAGCCATCGTCATCAGCAGTCCCTCGCAGATGAGGATGACTCTTTCACTCTCAGTGTGAGTCCCTATAGACAAATACGGCTAAAGCAGCCTCTGTGACACATGGGCAGAAGATGTTCATGGGAAGGAGTGGGTGCAGCATTGGTGTGGCAGTGTGCTCTTTTTGCTGCTTTCACCTGGTTTCCATGTTTTCCCAACAGCAAGTCTTGAGGTGTTCGATGCTTCCCACATACTCCTCTTCCATTTTGACCAATCTGAGGTCAGTGATTCCCAGGAGTCTGTGGGGATGCCGCACTTCACCAGGGATGCCTTGTGGTATCCCTGAAGCATTTCCTCAGTCTACCTGGGGCCTGCCTGCTGTTTCGGAGCTGGGAGTAGAGCACCTGTTTGGGGAGTCTCATGTCGGTCATGCAGAAAACTTGCCCAATCCATTGTAATTGATCAAAGTGGGGGTGGGTGGATCATTGCCTTGATTCTGGGGATGTTGGTCTGATCAAGAATGCTGGTGTTGGTGCGTCTTTCTTCCCAGCGGATCCCCAGGATCTTGTGCAGGCTATAGTGATGGTCCAGTGCTTTGAGGTGTCTGCTGTGTCACTGAAATGCTCCCCACTAGCATTTTCTGATGGCTTGTTTATCTTGCATAAGAGTCACTCTGCCCTTAGGCAACAGTGCAGTGAATCCTTGGGTGTTTGGTCCATATGCAGTCTACCTACAGGATGCAGGAGTCAGAACAAGAGGTGCTCCATTGGGGTGCAGAGTATTGAGGTGTACTTTGCTTACTTGTTTTGGATCATACTTTGTAAGGGTAAATTGAAGCCCAGGATTAGGGGGTCTAGCATAGGACTGACATCACAAGTCAACCATAAATGCATTGGTTGATGACAGTCACTAATTTGACTATCAATTATAGGTTTCTTTCAGATTGAAGATAAATTGGGGAAATATTTGCAGGCTACAAACTGAAGCAACAGTATGATTTTTTTAAAAAATTGAATTATGAACTAAGTCAATAAAATAGGGATGATGTATTGTAACTGAGCTGATGGACTCAGATCATCGAATCTTGGAGTTGGGACAGCATGTTGAGGTTGTACAGGAGGTTGGCGAGGCCACTGTTGGAGTACTGGGTATATAATGGTCACCCTGCTACAGGAAGGATATTATTAAATTGGAGATGGTTCAGAAAAGATTTACCAAGCAGTTGGAAAGGTCACAAGGTCACCAGGAAGCAGCAGAGCCTGTTGGGATACGTGAGTATACAGTTTAAATGACTTTTACTTCTGGCGTTTTTCAGAGCCTGGAGATAGTTGGAGAGGTCACAAGGTTATATTTCTGAGCAGTTGTTTTACCCAAAACACTACTCAGGTAGTCTCTCCCACCCATCCTCCTCCTCTAACTGAAAATATGTTCTGTGCGTCACTTGGTAAGGTGATAAGCATTTTCTTTTGTATTTCATTCTTTTTCAGCAGTCTATTTGGGAATTTAGAATAGTGGGAATGGAGGTTAGGACAGTTGAATGTTCCTCCCGCAGTATGTGGGAGGTAAGGGTCACCTCTAGTGTTCCTGCTGACTTCATTTGTGGAAAGTGCACACAATTCCAGCTCCTCAAAATCCGTATTAGGGAACTGGAGCTGGAACTGGATGAACTCCGGATCATTCGAGAGGCAGAGAGGGATATTGAGAGGAGTTACAGGGAGGTAGTTACTCCATAGCCACATGAAGAAGGGAGATGAGTTACAGTCAGGAGTAGGAAAGGGAATCGGTAGGCAGTGCAGGGATCTCCTGTGGTAGTACCTCTCAATAACAGGTATACCATTTTGGATACTGTTGGGGGTTGGGGACAACTTACCAGGGTAAGCAATGGGACAGATGTCTCTGATGCAGAGTCTGCACCTGTTGCTTGGAGGGAAGGGGAAAGAGAAGCAGAGCATTAGTCATTGGGGACTCCATTATTAGGGGGAGAGATAGGAGATTCTGTGGGAACAAGAGATACTCACGATTGCTGTGTTGCCTCCCAGGTGCCAGGGTTCATGATGTCTCTGATTGTGTTTGTGATCCTCGAGGGGGAAGGGGAGCAGCCCCAAGTTGTGATCCACATGGACACCAACAACACAGGTAGGAAGAAAAGTGGGGATTTAAGGCAGAAATTCAGGGAACTAGGGTGGAGCTTAGAGCTAGAACAAACTGAGTGGTTCTGTCTGGTTTGTTGCCCATGCCACGTGCTAGTGCAGTGAGGAGCACGGAGAGAGTGCAGAGCTGAACACGTTGCTGCAGGGATGGTACAGGAAGGAAGGTTTTGGATTCTTGGATAATTGGACCTCTTTCTGGAGAAGGTGGGACATCTACAAACAGGATGGTCTTCACCTGAACCAGAGGGGTACCAATATCCTGGGGCGGTGGAGGCAGGGGGTGGGGGGGAAGATTTGCTAATGCTCTTCAATGGGATTTGAACTAATGCAGCGGGGGGGTAGGAACCTGAATTGTAGTTCCAGTGTACGGGAGGTTGAGGGTAGTGAGGTCACGGATAGATTTACAAGGTTGCAAGAGGGCACAGGCAATCAGGGTATTGGTTTGAAATGTGTGTACTTTAATGTCATGAGCATCTGGAATAAGGTAGGTAAATGTTCAGCATGTGTTGGTACCTGGGATTTCGATGTTGTGGCCATTTCAGAGGCATGGATAAAGGAGGGACAGGAATGGTTGTTGCAGGTTCTGGGATTTAGATGTTTCAGCAAGAACAGAGAAGATGGTAGAGGGGGTTGGGAGGAGGTGTGGCATTGTGAATCAAGGCTAGAATTACAACAGCTGAGATAATGTTTCAGGACTCATCCACTGAGGTAGTTCGGGCAGAGCTTAGAAACTGGAAAGGAAAGTGGGAGTTGGAGTCTTCTATCGGCCTCTGATTTGTTCCAGAGATGTAGAGGAAAGTATTCTGGATCAGTGGTGGTGGAAGAGCACAGCAGTTCAGGCAACATCCAATGAGCAGCGAAATCGACGTTTTGGGCAAAAGCCCTTCATCCTGATGAAGGGCTTCTGCCCGAAACATCGATTTCGCTGCTCGTTGGATGCTGCCTGAACTGCTGTGTTCTTCCACCACCACCACTGATCCAGAATCTGGTTTCCAGCATCTGCAGTCATTGTTTTTACCTCGTAGAGGAAAGTATGGCAAAGATGATAATAGACAATAGATGTAGGAGTAGGCCATTCTGTCCTTCGTGCCTGCACCACCATTCAATATGATCATGGCTGATCCTTAATCAGTATCCTGTTCCTGCCTTATCTACATAACCCTTGATTCCACTATCCTTGAGAGCTCTATTCAACTCCTCCTTAAATGACTCCAAAGACTGGGCCTCCACTGCCCTCTGGGGCAGAGCATTCCACACAGCCATCACTCTCTGGATGAAGAAGTTTCTCCTCATCTCTGTCCTAAATGGTCTACCCCGTATTTTTAAGCTGTGTTCTATGGTTCAGCACTCACCCATCAGCGGAAACATGTTTCCTGCTGCCAGAGTGTCCAATCCTTTCATAATCTTGTGTCTCAATCAGATCCCCTCACAGTCTTCTAAACTCAAGGGTATACAAGCACAGTCACTCCAGTCTTTCAGCATAAGGTAGTCCCGCCATTCCAGGAATTGACCTCGTGAACCTCTGCTGCACTCCCTCAATAGCCAGAATGTCTTTCCTCAAATTTGGAGACCTGAACTGCACACAGTACTCCAGGTGTGGTCTCACCAGGGCCCTGTACAGCTGCAGAAGAACCTCTTTGCTTCTATACTCAATTCCTCTTTTTATGAAGGCCAGCATGCTATTAGCCTTCTTCACTACCTGCTGTACCTGCATGCTTACCTTCATTGACTGGTGTACAAGAACACCCAGATCTCTTTGTACTGCCCTTTTACCTAAATTGATTCCATTTAGGTAGTAATCTGCCTTCCTGTTCTTGCCACCAAAGTGGATAACCATACATTTTTCCACATTAAACTGCATCTACCATGCATCTGACCACTCACCTAACTTGTCCAGGTCACCCTGTAATCTCCTAACATCCTCATCACATTTCACCCTGCCACCCAGCTTTGTATCAGCAAATTTGCTAATGTTATTACTAATACCATCTTCTATATCATTAATAGGTATTGTAAAAAGCTGTGGTCCCAGCACTGATCCCTGCGGTACCCCACTGGTCACTGCCTGCCATTCCGAAATGGAGCTGTTTATCACTACTCTTTGTTTCCTATCAGTCAACCAATTTTCAATCCAAGTTAGTACTTTGCCTCCAATACTATGCACCCTAATTTTGCTCACTAACCTCCTATGTGTGACTTGATCAAAAGCTTTCTGAAAGTTCAGGTACACTACATCTACTGGATCTCCCTTGTCCATCTTCAGAGTTACATCCTCAAAACATTCCAGAAGATTAGTCAAGCATGATTTCCCCTTCATAAATCCATGCTGACTCTGACCTATCCTGTTACTACTATCCAGATGTGTCGTAATTTCATCCTTTATAATAGACTCCAACATCTTTCCCACCAGTCAGACTAACTGGTCTATAACTTCCTGCTTTCTCTCTCCCACCTTTCTTAAAAAGTGGTACAACAGTAGCCACCCTCCAATCTGCAGGAACTGATCCCGAATCTATTGAACTCTGGAAAATAATCACCAACGCATCAACAGTTTCTCAAGCCACCTCCTTCAGTACTCTGGGATGTAGACCATCAGGCCCCGGGGACTTATCAACCTTCAGACCTAAGTCTCTCCAACACCAATTCCTGGCAAATATAAATTTGTTTAAGTTCAGGTCCTTTAGCCACTGTTACCCCAGGGAGATTGCTTGTGTCTTCCCCAGTGAACACAGATCTGAAGTACCAATTCAATTCTTTTGCCGTTTCTTTGTTCCCTGTAATATATTCCTCTGTTTCTATCTTCAATGGCCCAATTTTAGTCTTCACTATTTTTTTGCCTTTCACATACCTAAAAAAGCTTTTACTATCCTCCTTTATATTTTTGGCCAGTTTACTTTCGTACCTCATTTCTCCTCTGTGTATTTCCTTCTTAGTAATCCTCTGTTTTTCTTTAAAATCTTCCCAGTCCTCTGTTTTCCCACTTATCTTTCCTATGATATACTTTTTCTCTTTTAACTTTACATGTTTCTTAACTTCCCTCGTCAGCCACGGCCACCCATGCCTCCTCCTAGGATCTTTCTTCCTTTTTGGAATGAACTGATCCTGCATCTTCTGCATTATGCACCGAACTATCTGACATTGTTCCTCCACTGTCATCCCATTGAACTTTGTCCAGCTCCTCCCTCATAGCTCCATAGTTCCCTTTATTCAACAGAAATATTGTCACTCCCGATTGTACCCTCTCCCTCTCAATTTGCAGATTGAAGCTTATTGTATTATGGTCACTACTTCCCAATGGCTCCTTCACTTCGAGATCCCTGATCAATTCTGATTCGTTGCACAATACCAGATCCAGAATTGCTTTCTCTCTGATCAGCTCCAGCACCAGCTGTTCTAAGAAGCCATCTCAAAGGCACTCCACAAAGTCTCTTTCTTGAGGTCCAATACCATCCTGATTCTCCCAGTCTACCTGCATGTTGAAATCCCCCATAACAACTGTAGGAACATCTTTGCGACAGGTCAATTTCAGCTCCTGATTCACCTTACATCCGACATCCAGACTACTGTTTGGGAGCCTGTAGATAACTCCCAAGAGGTCTTTTTACCCTTAGAATTTCTTAGCTCTATCCACACTGACTCCACATCCCCTGATTCTATGACCCCCTGCGCAAGGGACTGATCATCCCTTACCAACATGGCCACTCCACCCCCTCTGCCTGTCAATCTGTCCTCACAATAGCATGTATAGCCTTGAAAACTCATATCCTAGGCCTTGTCCATTTGAAGCCACGTCTCAGATATCCCCACAATATCGTATCTGCCAATTTCCAAAAGAGCCTCAAGCTCATCCATCTTATTTCTCATGCTGCGTGCATTCAAGCATAGTATTTTTAATTTGTTACTGCCCTCACCCTCATCAGCTCCTATTTCACTCAACCTTACAGCATGATCCCTTTGAGTGTTCTGCCTCATTGATACAGTTGTCTTTCTAGACTTCCCTTGTTCTAACTTTCCCTTTAATTTCCTTCTTAAACATCAAGTTTGTCCCCTCCCCTCCGCTAATTAGTTTAAACGTAGCTGTGCTGCAATGGCAAACCTGCCTGCCAGAATGCTGGTCCCTAACCTATTAAGCTGCAAACCGTCTCTCTTCTATAATTTATGCTTAGCACAAAACATACCCCAGTGACCCAAGAATTTAAATCCTTGCTTCCTGCACCAGTTCCCCAGCCTCATGTTCAAGTCCATTATCTCCCTGTTTCTGGCCTCACCAGCCCGAGGAACTGGAAGCAAACTGGAGACAACCATTCTGGACGTCCTGCTGTAGTATATTCCTCCTCTTCTTCCCGACATCTTTTGTGCCGACATGTACCACCATCTCTGGCTCTTCACCTTTGTCCTTGAGGATGTCCTGCACTCTGTCTGTGATGTCTTTAACCCTGGCACCAGGAAGGCAACACACCATCCTTAAGTCCCGCCTACTGCCACAAAAACCCTGGTCTGTTCCTCTCACTATGGAGTCCCCAATACCACGGCTGTGTGATGTCCGACTCTTCTGCTCTGCCTCCACGCCAACCTTTGATTGACAGATCTGGCCGCCTCGCGGACTGGCAGTGTCATCTGTCTCTACTTTTTCCAAAAGATTCACCTTGTTCCTGACAGGTACTTCCCCCAGGGTCTCTTGCACCTGTCTCCTCTTTGCCTTCCTCATCGTCAATAGGAGCGGGAGTAATTGGGTAGTTGTTATGGGGAACTTTAACTTCCCCAATTTTGACTGGGAATACTGTAGTTCAAGTAGTTTAGACGGGTTAGTTTTTGTTCAATGGGTGCAGGAGGTTTTTCTGATCCAGGATGTAGACAGGTCAACAAGTGACAATGCCATATTGGATTTGGTACTGGGGAATGAACCCAGCCAGGTGTTATATTTGGAGCTAGGTGCTTTGGAGATAGTGACCTTTATTCGGTTATGGTTATAATAATAATGGACAGAGATAGGTACAGACTGCAGGGAAAGAGGTATGCCTGGGGGAAAGGCAATTATGATGTGATTAGGCAAGATTTAAGATGCATATGATGGGGAAGGAATCTGCAGGGGGTGGACACACTTGAAATGCGGAGCTTATTCAAGGAACAGCTACGTGGGTCCTTGATAAGTGTATACCCATCAGGCAGGGAGTTAGTTGTCAAGAGGAGGAGCCATGGTTTATTGAAGTAGTTAAAGAGGAAGTAGAAGGCTTGTGAGAGGATGAGGCATGAAGGCTCAGTTCGGAGGATTGAGAGTTATGAGTTAGCCAGAAAAATCTAAAGACAGGGCCATTAAAGCTAGAAGGGGACAGAAGTTGTTGGCGGATAAGATCAAAGAAAACCTGAAGGCCTTCGATAGGTATATCAAGAATATAAGAATGACGAGAGTAAGATTTGGCCAATCAAGGATAGTAGTGGAAAGTTATGATTGGAATCTGAGGACACTGGGAAGCTCTTCATTCACATTGGGAAAGGGCAATGTTAGTGAGAATGTAGAGATACAGGCCACAAGATTAGATAGGATGGAGATTGATAATGAGGAGGTTTTAGCAATTTTGGAAGATCTGAAAATAGATAAGACACCTGGGCTGAATGAAATTTATCCTTGGATTGTCTGGGAAGCCAGAGAGAAGATTGCAGAGCCTTTGGCTTTTATCTTTATGTCATCATTGTCGACAGGAGTAGTGCCAGAAGACTGGAGGATACTAAATGTTGTTCCCTTGTTTAAGAAGGGGATTCAGGACAACCCTGGTAATTATAGGCCAGTGAGCCTTACTTCGGTTGTGGGTAAGGTGTTGGAAAAGGTTATAAGAGGTAGGATTTATAATCATCTGGGAAGGAATAATTTGATTAGGGGTAGTCAACACAACAGAGTAGGTCGTGCCTCACTAACCTTAATGAGTTCTTCGAGAAGGTGACAAAACAGGTGGATGAAGGTAAAGTGGTTATTGTGGTGTATATGGACTTCAGTAAGGCAGTTGATAAGGTTCCATACAAACGACTATTGCACAAAATACAGTTTTGGGATTGAAGGTGATTTAGCGGTTTGGATCAGAAACTGAATAGCTGAAAGAGGTCAGGGGGTGGTTGGTTGATGGGAAATGTTCATCCTGGAGCTCAGTTACCAGTGGTGTGTGCCACAAGGATCTGTTTTGGGGCCACTGCCATTTGTCATTTTTATAAATGATCTGGATGTGGGCGTAGAAGGTTGGGTTAGTAAATTTGCGGATGACACTAAGGTTGACAGAGTTGTGAATAGTGCCAAATCATGTTCTGGGTTACAGAGTGAAATAGATAAGACGTAGAGCTGGGCTGAGAAGTGGCAAATGGAGTTTAATGTGGAATAGTGTGAGGTAGTTCACTTCTGAAGTAGTAACAGGAATGCAGAGTACTGGGTTAATGGTAACATTCTTGGCAATATCAATGAACAGAGAGATCTCGGTGTCCAAGTGCATAAATCCCTGAAAGTTGCCACCCAGGTTGATAGAGTTGTTAAGAAGGCATATGGTGTGTTGGCATTTATTGGTATGGTATTGAGTTTCAGAGCTATGAGGTTATACTTCAACTGTACAAAACACGGGTAGTATTGCCTGCAGTTCTGGTCACCACATTATAGGAAGGATGTGGAACCTTTGGAAAGGGTTCAGATTTAATAGGATGTTTCCTTGTAAGACCTTCCTTCCATACCAGGCAAGGCTGAGGGAATTCAAACCGTTTTCATTGGAAAGAAGAAGGTTGAGAGGTGACTTAATTAAGACAGATAACCAGAGGGTTGCATAGGGTGGACAATAAGAGCCTTTTTCCTCGGATGGTGAAGGCTAACACGAGGGGACATAGCTTTATATTGAGGGGTGATAGATTTAGAATAGATATCAGGGGTAGCTTCTTTACTCAGAGTGGTAGGGGAGGGGACGGCCTTCTTGCAACAGGAGTAGACTCGCCGATGTTCAGGGCATTTAAATGGGCATTGGACATCTATATGGATATTAGTAGAACAATGGAACTGGGCATCAGATAAATTTCACAGGTTGGCGCAACATCAAGGGCCTAAGGGCGTGCATTGTGCTGTAATGCTCTATGTTCTATGTATAGAACGTTGCTGAAAATGGAGGGTTTGCGTTATAAGGAGATGCTGAATAGGCTGGGTCTTCTTTCACTGGAGCATAGGAGATTGATGGGTAACCTTAGAGGTTTATAAAATCATGAAGGGCATGGATAGAATGAATAGCAAAGGTCTTTTCCCAAGGATGTGGGAGTTCCAAACCAGTGGGCATATTTTTAAGGTGAGAGGAGAAAGATTTAAGAGAGACCCAAGTGGCAACTTTTTCCACATCGAGTGTAGTTTGTATAAAGTCCATATAAACTACCAGACGAAGTGTTTGATGCAAATACAGATACAACACTTAAAAGGCGTTTGGACAGGAACATGAATAGGAAAGTTTTAGAAGGATATGGGCCAAACTCAGGCAAGTGGGACTTGCTAAATTTGGGAAATTTGGTCAGCATGGAGGAAATGGACCGAAGGGTCTGTTTTTGTGCTGTAGGACTTTATAACTCCGTGTAGCAAAATGTTGGTCACTTGAGAAACTCCAGTTCAGAGCTGATGAGCTGAAGTCAGAGCTTTGAACATGGTAACACATCAAGGGGAGGGAGGGATACCTGGACACTGCGTTGCAGGAGACAGTCACACCCCTTAGACTAACCACCTTGAATTCATTCATTGTTCACATACCCCAAAATCTTTCACTGCCAAGAATCCTGCCTTTAATCCTGTATTCAGCATTCAAATTTGACCTTCCAGGTTGAACTCCATCTGTCACTTATCAGCCCAGCTCTGCATCCTGTCAAAGTTTTGGAACCTACAAACAGCCCTCTACACTATCCACCAGTCCACAAACCTTTTAGATTAGATTACTTACAGTGTGGAAACAGGCCCTTCGGCCCAACAAGTCCACACCGACCCGCCGAAGCGCAACCCACCCATACCCCTACATTTACCCCTTACCTAAAGGTACGGGCAATTTAGCATGGCCAATTCACCTGACCCGCACATCTTTGGACTGTGGGAGGAAACTGGAGCACCCGGAGGAAACCCACACAGACACGGGGAGAACGTGCAAACTCCACACAGTCAGTCGCCTGAGTCAGAAATTGAACCCGGGCCTCAGGCGCTGTGAGGCAGCAGTGCTAACCACTGTGCCACCGTGCCGCCCACAGTTTGTCATTGGTAAACTTACTAACCCACCCTTCCACTTTCTCATCCAAGTCATTTATAAAAATCATAAAGAGCAGAGGTCCCAGAACAGATCCCTGCAGAACACCACTGGTCGCTAAGCTCCAGGCTTAATACTTTCCATCTCCTACCACCTCTGTCATCTATGAGCCAGCCAATTCTGTCTCCAGACAGCTACGTTTCCCAGTATCCCATGCCTCTACATTTTCTGCATGAGCTGACCATGGGGAACCTTATCAAATATCTTAATAAAATCCAAGTACACCACATTCACTGCTCTACCAAGACGTGAGGGAGGAGGTGGCCAGAGTTGATTGGAAGTGGAGACTAGCAGGGAAGATAGTGGAGCAGAAATGGCAGAGTTTCTGGGGTTAATTTGAAAGGCACAGACGTAATATATCCCAAGGAAGAAGAAACATACTAAGGGGAGGATGATGCAATCATGGCTAACAAGGGATGTCAGGGATAGCATAAAAGTAAAAGAAAAGCATATAATGTCGAGAACATTCGTAAGAAGTCAAAGGATTGGGAAGACTTTAAAAACCACCAGAGGACAACTAAAAAAACTATTAAAAGGAAAGATGAAATATTGGAGTAAGCTAGCTAGTAATATAAAAGAAAATTGCAAGAGTTTTTTTTAAAGTATCTAACAGACACAAGAGAGGCAAGAATGGAATTGAACTACTGGCAAATGAGGCTGGGGAAGTAGTAATGGGGAACAAAGAAATGATGGAGGAACTGAATAGGTATTTTACAGTAGCTTACCAGAACTTCAGGGAGTCAGGGGATAGGGGTGAGTGTACTGGTCATCAATAAGGAGAAAGTGCTGGGCAAGCTAGGCAGATAAATCACCTAGACTGGATGGACTGCACCCCAAGATTCATAGAATCCCTACAGAGAGGGAGCAGACCATTTGACCCATTGAGCCCATACTAAACCTCCAAAAAGCACCTCACCCAGACCCAGAACCCCATCCTCATAACCCCGCATTTCCCATGGTTAGTTCAGCTTTACAGGTAATTGAGCATGGCTGATCCACCTAACCTGCACATCTTTGGACTGTGGGAGGAAACCCCACACAGATACGTGCAGCCTCCACACAGACACTTACCAGAGGTTGAGAGTGGAGAAAAAGGGGTGTTTTCCATGATGGCAGAGTATGACTAGTAGAGTTCAGTTGGCGTCAGTTTTACCACAACTATTCATGTTATATGTTAATGACCTGGGCAAAGTGTTACGATGCAAAGGCCAAACCCTTCTGCTAATTAAAACCAAACACTCAGAAAAGCTCACCTCATCTCGTAATCTGTTAAAAGTGTGAGGGAGTGAAAGCGAACCAATTTCCACTATTCAAAGATTTTTTTTGTAACAGAACATTAAACAAAAACTATAAACAAATCCAAGCCCTTTTCTCTAAACTAATTACTATCTGACCCCAACTATATGAAAATGTTACTCCAATAACATAATTATTAAACATTACATTAACTTAATCTCAAGCCAACACAGTCTCTGTCTTCTACTCACTCTTCAATCTTGTGTCTGTTGATCTTCCTGGGTTGTCTTCTTTTTTTTTTAACTGCTTTTACAGGGAAAGGTACCTTTTGAGAGAGAGAGAGAGAGCCTTCTTAATTTCGTTGACAGTAAAATGTTAAATAGCAGATCAACTGCCCATTTGGTGGCAGTTGCTTTGATTAATTATCAACATGCCCTGGTTTGATTCCCCCCACCATTGTACCCTGTCATTGGTGCAACATTGTCAACACAATAAATTCAAACTCAATTGGGTTTTAGTGTTCTGGGCATAACTTAAATTAATTGGTTGCATTTGAATTGTTGACACAACAGCAGCCAAAATTCAGGTACCCACTTAACAACCATTTTCAACATATATCTATTTTGGAACAGCCCATTTCTTAGCTGTTCTGCTCTGCAGCTGTGGCTGTACTTTAAATTTACGTTAAAAATTCAGAAAACACTTTATCTTAAAGTGAGCATATATTCTTTTCGAATGTATTCGAAACAAAAGGAACGGAGTTAATTGTTGCTAATTTTTCAGATGACAAAAAGAAATATGAAGGGACAATTAGTGTTGAGGAAATAAGAAGGCTGCAGAAGAACATGGACAGGCTAGGAAAATGGATAAAGGATCAGTACTCAGATATTCCACTGATCCACAAGGCATCATCATGGCCACTGAGTTGCTCAAAAATCAATCCATTGCATTTGGTTCAGAATAAATGCAAGCAGCTTTAAGTGGAAGTCTAGACAACAGAACAAACTTTTCATATCACTATATTATCTCGGAGCTGCCTTCCTGGACTTTGAGTTATCATTGCCAGCAGAGATCACACTCTATCGGTAAGTGAGAAGGATCCTGCCAAACCACTAACTGTTCCAAGTTCTCCAAGATGTAGGGCACACTTGAAACCCAAGAGAGGATGAAGATCAAAACATGACCATCATGCAGGTACAGAACTGTCTCAACAATATGTTGGATGAAAGATCAAAGAAGTGCTTGAAATGGCTGTTATTAAAGCTGTGGCCATCACAGCACTGCAGGATGTTGGTTAATAACACACATTGACTCAGGTACAACATTCCATGGACTTCACACTAGACTTTGTCAAATTGTCACTGTATACTTTACATTTATAGTTTTGTTTTCTGTAGCATTCTTTTAAAGAAATAAAAGTTTGGAACTATATTTTTTTTGAAAAAGCTATTAATACTTTAGGGTTCCGATCTGTTTTGCCAATGATAGAAGAGCTATATTGGAGTAAAACGGAGACATACGGTATGAGGCAAGAACTTTCAAAAGCTAATTGGGGACAGATGGTTGCAGGTGAAGTGGTGGCTGGAAAATGGGAAGCCTTCAGAAATGAGACAACAAGAGTGCAAAGACAATGTATTCTTGTCAGGGTAAAAGAAAACGCTGGTAGATATAGGGAATGCTGGATGACAAGAAAAACTGAGGTTTGGTTAAGAAAAAGAAGGAAGCAAATGTCAGATACAGACAGGAGAGATCAAGTGAATCTTTAGAATAAAGGAGTATAAAGGCAGTAGGTGTATACTTGAGGGAAATCAGGAGGGCAAAAAAGGGGAAATGAGATAGCTTTGGCAAACAGGGTTAAGGATAATCCAAAGGGTTTTTTATTTAATAAATACATTAAGGACAAAAGAGTAAGTGGAGAGAGAAAAGGGCCCCATAAAGATCATAAGGGCAGCCTATGTGTGGACCCGCAGGAGATGGAGGAGATACTGAGTGAAAATTCATATCAGTGTTTACTGTGGAGAAGGACATGGAAGATATAGAATGGGGGTAAAGAGATGGTAACGTCTTGAAAAATGTCCATATTACAGCGGGGAGGCGCTGGATGTCTTGAAATGCATGAAAGTGTTTAAATCCCCAGGACCTGATCAGGTATACGCTAGAACTCTGTGGGAAGCTTGGGAATAATTGCTAGGCCTGTTGCTGAGATATTTGTATCATCAATAGTCACAGGTGAGGTGCTGGAAGACTAGACATTGGCTAACATGGTGCCTCTATTTAAGAAAGGTGGTATGGAAAAGCGAGGAAACTATAGACCAGTGAGCCTGAAGTTACTGGTGGCACGTTTGAGGGAATCCTGAGGGACAGGAAAGGCAAGGACTGATTAGGGATAGTCAGCATGGCTTTGTGCATGGGAAATCATATCTCACAAACTTGACTTAGTTTGTTTAAGTAACAAAGAATTGATGAGGGCAGAGCGGTGGACGTGATCTATATGGACGTCAGTAAGGGGTTCGATAAGGTTCCCCATGGGAGAATGGTTAATAAGGTGAGATATCATGGAATACAGGGAGAACTAGCAATTTGAATACAGAATTGGCTCAAAGGTAGAATACAGAGGGTGGTGGTGAAGGGTTGTTTTCCAGACTGGAAGCCTATGAACAGTAGAATGTCACTAGATTCAGTGCTAGGTCCATTTATTTTGTCAATTATATAAATGATTTGGATGTGAACATAGAAGAGAAAGTTAGTAAGTTTGTAGATGACACCAAAATTGAAGATATAGTGGACAGCTAAGAACGTTACCCCAGTGTACAACGGGACTTTGATCAAATGGGTCAATGGATTGAGGAGTGGCAGATGAAGCTTAATTTAGGTAAATGCGACGTGCTGCAATTTGGAAAAGCAAGTCTTAGCAGGACTTATACATTTAATGGTAAGGTCCTGGGGAGTGTTGCTGAACAAAGACTTTGGGGTTCAGGTTCATAGTACTATGAAAGTACAGTTTCAGGTAGAAAGGATAGTGAAGAAGGCATTTGATATGATTTCCTTTATCAGTCAGAGTATTTAGTATAGGAGTTGGGAGATCATGTCGCAGTTGTACAGGAGACTGGTTAGGCCACTTTTGCAATATTACGTGCAACTTTGTTCTATCGGAAAGGGTTCAAAAAAGATTTGCAAGGATGTTGCCAGGATTTGAGCTATAAGGTGAGGTTGAATAGGCTAGGACTGTTTTCCTGGGAGCGGTGGAGGCTGAGGGGTGACTTTATAGAGGTTTATAAAATCATGAGGGGCATGGATAGGATAAATAGACAAAGTCTTTTTCCCTGGGGTTGGGGGGAGTCCAGAACTAGAGGACATAGGTTTAGGGTGAGAGGGGAAAGATATAAAAGGAACCTAAAGGGCAACTTTTTCACACAGAACGTTGTGCGTGTATGGAATGAGCTGCCAGATGAAGTAGTGGAGGCTGGTACAATTGCAGCATTTGAAGGCATCTAGATGAGTATATGAACAGGAAGGGTTTAGAGGTATATGGGCTAACTGCTGGCAAATGGGATTAGATTAGGCTGGGATATCTGGTTGACAGACGAGTTGGACTGAAGTGACTATTACATTTTGGCTTTAGTGTGTTGCTCCTTTAGAAATTTCACCTCCAAATGAACAAAGTACCGAGATCTGATCATAGGCCCCAGGCATTTTGCACTGTACTATTCCAGGATTATCTGGAGATTATACAATTTATATTGGTTTATCTGCAATTAAACCCCACTATAAATCTTCAAGTAAACAGAATCTACATACCTGTGCTATATTTAGATAAGACAATTACATAATTACAGGAAAGAAAGCTGCTGTCATTTTCATTTTCTGACTGGGTCCACAGGGACTGCTTGGTCTAATGTGGTCGAGGAGAAACATTAGTGTAGTGTAATGAGAAGAGTCTTAAATAACATGCAGTTTATTGTATCAAAGCAATCAGGTTTGAGTTACATTAGTAAGATAAACCTTGTTACAAAGACTATTGCCTTTCCCCAACTATGTTTTCATGATGTCATCAGATTGGGCATTCACCTTCAGCATTAACCCTTTCAGAACCATTGATGAAGGGCTCTGGACTGAAACATTGACTTTCCTGCTCCTTGGATGCTACCTGACCTGCTGTGCTTTTTCAGCAACACACTCAACTCTGATCTCTAGCATCTGCAGACCTCACAGTCTCCTTTCGGAACCATTGCCTTATTGAACACCTCCTCCCCAATCCACAAGATCTTTTGCCTAGAATTAATATTTTTTTCTTGATGTGTATAATTTTTAGCACTGCCTCCCATCTCACCTCAAGTATCTGATCTAGGTTTCATAATATTTCAAAATGTTCTCTTCAGATTGGGGTGTGTTTGGGTCAAGGGCTGTTGATCTTTATTGCGTTCTGGGTCTTGAGATCTGAGAGGCCATTCTCCGCAGCAGAAACTTTTATACCTTGGGTGTCCTTCACAAAAGAGTGCTCTTCCTCCTGAAACAGGCAATTTGTCTAAATGTTCAGCTGGAGGATCCAACTATTTATGATTTATTTTGCAGAGGAACTTTCTTATTGAACCAGATAAGAGCCACATAATATCATCTGTGGGATTCTAATCTCACAAATGTCCTTAATGGAAGATGGCTGCCCTGATGAAACAGGATTTTCGATTTTGTAGTATCCTGGATCTCTGTGCCAGTTAGTTCCTGAATCTGTACACATCGATTATTACATCTAAGTGAAGGCTTCCGCAATGTTTAATGCAGCCCACTTAAAATTTTGCAAGGCAATCTTCATTCTCAATCTGCTAGCCAATCTACACTCAGGTATGTAAATTTTGTACTTGATCTTGTTGATGAGGCTGGGACCTTGCACAGTGGTCACTCACTGAGGTTGTTTTATTGATGATCGCTCCTTATTGAGTGATCGATTTTCCTGATGTTCATGGCAACCTGGTCAGAAACCCAAGTCCTCTTCATTCCCACCATCCTTTGTAGTCATGGAACCTCTCCATTCTACATCTTTCACTTTGTCCTGCAGCTATCTAAAAGTCTAACACTTCCTTTTTAAACCCCCAGAATTGCAAGAGGTTAACAACCATCTGCACTGCCTGAACACACAGACAATTCCCACTTCAACTTGGGCAAACAATGTGACTAGTGTGTCAGTGGCTGCATCCTCAGTCATCCATCTGACACAGGTCTTTAATTTTATAACACAACAATTGTGCTGATCTGCAACCTTGTGCTATAGAAAATAGGATTACAGGAAACCTCTATCGAAAATCATGCATCGAAAATCATGAATAGAAAATCGATGTACCTGTTCAGTAGTAAGTTTGCATTATCCAGACAACGTCCACAATTTGTCAATCACTTTATAGACAATTTGCACTGACAAAATGGGCATTATAGCAACGTGACCTGTATTGAGATCAAAAATTGGCTCCCTGCTGTGTTGCAACCATTATGTTCTTTGTCTGTCTCTGATCCATTGAGTGATTCACTCACCTTCACCAGAATCCCAAACTAATTCTGGATGAACTAAAAACACACTGTTTTTGTTAACTGGATTAATTGGTCTCACTCCTAAATCAGACAGTTCCCAGGACCTTCCTTTCCCTTTCCTGAGGAAGATGACTGGTAGCAGGATTGGTGATGTGAAATTGGTACACAGCTGTTAATGCCTTGTTTACTACCAACAATCTTTTCCCATCATCTCCAGGATCCAATCACCCTGCTTTGAGTATTCTATTGAACTGAAAATCAGCAAACATTCCAGCATAGTTTACTTTTTTTTAAATAATTCAATGTAATCCTCACTTCACCCAGGAAACTATTATTCCTTTAAACTGTTACAGTTGCAAGTTGTTTGTTATATTTAGCACTCTTTCTTTCAGGTTTATATGATTATTATGGATTCATATTGTAGCTTTAAATTGTAAAATCATATCGTGTGGAAACAGGAAATTTTGGCCCAATGAGTCCATGCCAATGCTCGAAAGAGCATCCCACCCAGATCCTTGTATTTCCCATGGTTAATCCTCCTAGCCTACACATTACAGGCAGTTTAGCATGGCTAATCCACCTAACCTGCACATCTTTGGATTGTGGGAGGAAATATCCAAAGTCCACTCAGACAGAATTGAACGTTGGTCCCTGGCTCTGTGAAGCAGCAGTGCTAACCACTGAGCCATTGTATCACCCTCTGCATGATATCTAGGATAGGTGAAGGGCGTGTACTGATCTGTGCCGGAGTCTGCCTTACTCGATGCATAGGTGGCTTAAATGTGTTGTTGAGGAGGAGGTGTGAGTCATTTACATGTGAAGGTGATGAAAGCAGTTTCTCAGTCTACAATGTGTGGCCCTTACATCTCCCAAAGTCCTACAAAATTGTCATAGGTATTGAATTGTAAACAAATGTGCTGAAAAATTACTCCTAAACTTTGAAGGTGAGAGAAAGTTGGAATCAAAAGCCTTCAACATCCATAGTTTTTTGTTTTATATTTGGATCAAAGATGACTGATTAGTTTTGTATCTAAGCAGAAATGGTAATGTGTTTACAATTGCCATGGGAAGAGGGCAGAGGAAGCCAATTTGAAATCAGGTTCTGGGCTTCACTATAATCCTAGAAATATCATAGATAAGCAACAGTTTGCAATTTGGTCATATGGGGTCTGCTGTCAATTTAGCAATGTGAAGCAAAAGACAGAACCAACTCAGCCTGCACTGTGACAGTGTCTGAGAGAGCTCATGCTCAGAGAAAATTTGTGGGGAATTAACGAAGGTTGGAATATTTGCCTAGCTTGGAATTAGAGGCAGAAAGGTACGCTAAGTGAGAATCTGGAATCAAGAGTTATCCAGGTTAGAAAATAAAAATGGAAGCTGCCAATTGTGAACTGGGAGCACCTGGGAACTGTGAGATAATAATTATGATTGTAGAGAGAGTGAAATGTGTGATCAGCAAAATGAACCAGTTATTTCTAAAGTACAAGTTGTCCACAAAATGATAATAGTTTTTAGTCAGTAGTGTTTTTAAACATTTGATTCAGTAAAAATTTGAAACCTTGATGTGTCTATTTGTTAACTGGAAGATTAAATTTCTGTTTAAGATTATTGATCTCTACTGAGATCATGACAATGGAACACTTTAGTTTGTCATACATTGTAGTGATGTATAAATCACACACTATTTTTTCATAAATAGAAGATCAGTTCATTAGTTCCTACATCCATAATACTTGATAGGAAATAATATAGTCATAGAGATGTACAGCACGGAAACAGATCCTTCAATCCAACTCGTCCATGCCGACCAAATATCTCAACCTAATCTAGTCCCACATACCAGCACCTGGCCCATATCCCTCTAAACCCTTCTTATACATATATCCATCAAGATGCCTTTTAAATGTTGCAATTGTACTAGCCTCCACCACTTCCTCTGGCAGCTCATTCCATACACGCACCACTATTTGCATGAAGAAGTTGCCCTTTAGTCTCTTTTATACCTTTCCCCTCTCATCCTATACCTATGCCCTCTATTCTGGACTCCGCAACCTCAGGGAAAAGACTTTGTCTATTTATCTTATTCATACCCCTTATGATTTTATAAACCTCTATCAGTTCACCCCTCAGCCTCTGACGCTCCAGGGAAAACAGCCCCAGCCTATCCAACCTCTCCCTACAGCTCAAATTCTCCAACCCTGACAATATCTTGCAAATCTTTTCTGAAGCCTTTTGAGTTTCACAACATTCTTCTGATAGGAAGAGACCAGGATTGCACACAATATTCCAAAAGTGGCCTAACCAATTTCCTGTACAGCTGCAACATGACCTCCCAACTCCTGTACTCAATACTCTGACCAATAAAGGAAGAAACAAAAACCTGAAATTGCTGGAAAAACTTAGCAGATCTAGCAGCATTTCTGGAGAGAAAGCAGAGCTAACATTTCAGATTCAGTGACCCTTCTTCAGAATTAAATAACAGCAACCTTGCTATAATCTTTGACAATTCCAAATCTATATCTTTGATATTTTATTCTGTATATGTTTACATTTGAAATTTTTAAAAGAGTTATTTGTGATTTATATATCAAATCTGTAGATTCTTAAGGGTCTGGACCTTGATTTATGAGATGCTGGAGCTGTTATGTCTGGTACCAGCATCTTTTTTTGTCGCATGCACAGAGAAAATACCAAATAATTACATTTGGGACCAAATATACCCTTTTGGCTCTTCCTTTATCCATTCTATGATTAATATGCTTATTACCACAAAGATGGGCTATTTTCTTCCTGAGAGGAAAAGTGCTGAGGAGATGGGCTTAGTGGATTAATCTATATCTGGATCTTTGAGTTCTAATGTTCTTACATCCCAGTTGGTTTCAATGCATTTAAAATGAGATTGCAAAAATCTGATCTCTTCAAATTAGAGCATTCTAAATTTATATTCAGCAATATCGACATGATTATATTTCATCAAGGGACATCATGTATCTACTTGTTAAATTAATAGTGATTCAATTTTATCACTTCATATTTACAATATTTTGAGTGAAATATAAAATAAATGAGAAATAAGACCTTGAATTAACAGACTTTAGCTTGGTGATAGCAACTCGCCATCAATGAGTTATAACCTATCAGAGAGACTTTGTGCAGGTTTTACTGATGGATTTTGATACAACACTAAATGCGGTGTTGAAAAAAGCAACTGATGAATTTCAGCAGTAGCTAGATACTCACATGAGGAAGGTGGGAATTGAGCATTATGACAGAATTAAATGCAGGGAAATGATAAAGTTCACTTGGGGCACAAGATCTGACATTGACTAGCTCAGCTGAATGTCCTGTTCATGTGCAGAACAATATAATTCCAGTTCGTGACTTGTCAAAACAACATTCTGCCTTGAAAATGAAGAGATGTGATCCAGATTTATTTTTGAAAGAAATGATGGACCCATATAAATGAATCTTGACGTTTAAAACACAGGACACTTTGCCAAGGAAAAGCCATGGGCTTTCAACATATTGCACCGAGACAGAGAAGGGAACTCAGATGGAGAATTTTCAGAGAAAGGTCACAGTTTGTGAGTGGGGCAAAGCCTTGCATTTTTGAACTCAGTTCCCTTTTACTTTGCAACTCCCTTCGGCAAAGTGTGTGAGCAGAAAAAAAAACAGAGGTCATTTTAACTACTTGTGAAGGATTCCTGGATGGTTTCATAGGACTTTACCCTCTCTATTTGGAACAAAGGGAAGTTCAACCAGCTACATCTTCATCAAGAAGACACCCAGTACTAGCAGCTAATGTTTACAGTGTAGCTTCAGGATCAGATCACCATTTGGGACAACCCATGAATCATCCTGTTCTGAGTTTAACTATCATTTGCTGAAAATGCTTTCATGTTTACAATATGCAGAATATTTTTTTGTTTCTTTTCAGAAGTGTGTGTGCGCACGTGCCTTTAGTTCTTTTTATAAAGAGATATATACATGTACAATCCAGACTGTTTCTAATCAATCATCAATCTTCACAGCTTTGTTAGAGTAAATTTGTTTTTGTAATAAATCACTTTTGTTGACAAAAGGTTCCCAGCTGAACCTTACAACTGTCTGAATCATTTATAATTGACTATATCATTAACCTGGTTAGGTTTTAAAATTGACTGTACCCAATGGAGGAGTGAGACTGGTAAAGGGAATAGAGACCTCTCAACCTCAGTCAGCTCAACAATTTCAACAAAACTACTTTGTCCTACATCATTATTTCCCATGCCTTGCTTTAATCCTGAGTTTGGAAAGAAATTTCTTGCTTCTGTGTTTGTAGTGATTGTATCAAGGTCAGCCATATAGTGATAGAATATGAGTTCCCTGATTGGGGCTGTTGACCTGGTCTAATCAGGGAGTCAGGGTTGACAGATATAAACAGGTGTGTCAGAGGTTCTGTTCACTCTGATTAACTGGCTCTCAGTGTCAAGGACTTTCTATGTGTAAATAAAGGGTGACTGGATACCAGCCTTTTTGGAGTTATTTCAATGTCAATGAAAGTAAAGCCCATTCCTGAAGAAATTAATTCTCTTCAGTCATCTTTAAGTTATGGTAAGCACCTCTGGCACCATGCTGTTACTTGGGAAGCTTGCTTCATTCAATTCTGCTGTCGAAGACTGGGCCCAGTATGTGGAAAGAATGTGTTACTTTTTCAGGGCAAATGACATTTGGCCAGATGAAAAAAAGCAGTGAATACTTCTACTGACAGCTTGTGGACCTAAAGCTTTTTTGGTTATTAAGAGCCTAATCTTCCCTGTGGTACCATTTACTAAAACCTTTCAGGAGTCATGGATTTAGTTAAGGAATATTATGACCCTGGGTCTCCTCTACTCCTGAGTCATTATCAGATTTACTCAATAATTCAAGAACCAAGGGAATCCATATTGGGATTTTTGATGAGGTTCAGGTGACTAGCCAAGGTATCTGACTTTGGTTTAACCCTTAATGAGTTGCTGAGAGACTGTTTTGTGTATGGGATGAATGAGGTAACCATGCAAAAACACTTACTGTCTGAAGCCCAGCTGGACTTTAAACAGGCACTATAATTGGTTTTATCATTAGAAAATGTGACAAGTGGAGCATATACATTGAAGGGTCTTCCAATGGAAGTGGACAACTTTGTCATTCCAACTGAGCTTGGGGGACACCACTTGAGTGAAGGCAATTATGTAGCCTCACCAGCAATTACTTGAACAGAGGGAATCTAGGTCAGCCCACCACAAAAACTGCAAAACAAGCCCAAGCCTTGGCCAGTTGAAAGTTCCTTCAGGTCTAGCAAGCCATTGTAATTGCTGCCAGTATTGAGTGTGGAGACAGAAAGACTGCCACTGCACCTAAATAGAGTAAGAGTACTCATAGGCTAGTATCCAAGAGAGTGTGCACAATTTGGAAAGCTCACTTACATCTAGTTTGGAACAGTTATATAGCTTAGCAACATCCAAATCAGAATGAATCAAAATAAACATATGGTTTAGTGCTCACCCGGTTCTAATGGAAGCCGACCATTTCAGTGACAGCGAAACCAAAGTTTACTCTGGACTCCAACCCAAAAGTGTGTGCAGGATCCTGGGATGAAGGTGCATCAAGGGTGTAATTCTTATCTTTTGAGAGCGGTTGATCAAGCCTTCCCTCTCTGCTATCATTTGAATCCCTCAGATTCACCCGACCATTGTTGGATTAAGCCAGCAGCAGGTTAGCCTGTCAGCAGTCCATGTGTATGACAGGTAAAACTCTTCTTATTGGATGGGGAGGTTGTGCCTTGTTCAGAGGTACTTAATGCTTGATGGAGCGATGCAACATTGGAAAGGCAGGGTAAATTGAGAGCCACCCTCCCTATCTTTGATGCTGCTCCCATTCCCTCCAAGACCACTTTCTATGCGACCCTGTGAAACACTTTCCACATGTGGTTTGTGTCAGTCCTTGACCCTGGACCTCCGGTAAGTGTCCTAGAACCATAGAATCACTACTGTGTGGAAACAGCCCATTCTGCCCTACAAGTCCACATTGAAAGAATATCCCATCCAGATCCATTCCCCATCCAAAACCCTGACTTTCCCATGGCTAATGCACCTACCCTGTACATCCCTAGACACTACAGGCCCAATCCACCTAACTTGCACATCCTTGGACTGTAGGAGGAAACTGGCACACCCAAAGAAAACCCATGCAGACATGGAGAGAATGTGCAAATTCCATATTCCTGGAACAGCGCACCACTCAACAGATATCTACCACCCAGGCAATCTGGCGTTGCCCCGTACCTGCAACATGACTGCACAGCAGCTCATGGCTGACATCCCCTTGCATATACAACCCCATTCTCCTACCTTCATCATCATTTAACCACCAGGCCATGCAGGTTACCTCTCCTTAGCTACATGCCTCTGAAAAACCCTCCCTGGCCACCACTACTCTCCCCCCAATGCCCATATAGACCAGTGCCCACAGGTGAGTTCAGGGATGGAAGCTCTTCTAACTGAGGGAGAGGACGTCTAACCCTCACCTTGTCAGTGCCCCTTGGAGTACACCATCACAGTTTTATGTAATAGCAGTCCTTCTGTCATTAAATTTTCTTCCAGGGCTGATGAGGGTGACTGTTGGGCATGTTGCAATAGTACTCCACACCCTATCCCAGAATATTCAGCTATGTTTCCGATTCTAATGATGTTTGTTAATTAGCAAATACTCTAAAAACAGCACTCAGGGGAATGTCAATCTTTAAGAGGAGCTCTCATTTGTGAAATTGTTAGCCTGGAGATGAAGCCAGACTTCACATGTGGGACTCAAAGTGAGAAAATGAAGAACATGCCTGGGTTAAGGAGCTCATCACATTTTGTTTCTCTTTTGTTATAATTTTATTTTTGGCTCTGCATTAATGACATACCCAGGAAGGGACATCACAGTCCCTGTGAACTGAAGGTTCTTTATTTGCCCAGCAAGAAGATAAATGAAGTGAGATTCTAAATCAGAAGAGCTCTCCTACTGTTCCCTAGCATACTGTTACATTTCACATTCTGCTTTGGGTTCTCAACATTTAGTAGACAAATAGGTTTATCAGATGGAAGCTTGGGCTATGAGCCAACAGATGAGTTTATTTTGCATTAACTAGGTAAATGGATAGTATTCATTACAAACAGTATGTCACTGCATTTGCAATCTATTCTTCTTGAAACAACGAAGGCATTTATTCTAAGTAGACTCTCAACAAAATGTGGTCCTTAAAATAATCACTTACATTTATTTGGAACCTACAATTTATCTCAGGCTGCTTATGACTGTTGGATTGAATCCTGCATTGAATCCAAATACTCATCTACAAATCTACACATCGAAGAACCCAACCATGGAGGTACCCATCAAAGGAATTGCAAAAATTAATTGATGTTGTCCCTCTCATGTCATTTACTCACATGCTTTCCGAAAATTGTTACCAATCAAAATCACTTCGCACAACTGTGAATCACCAAGCAGATTTAATTGTTTAACTGTCCTGATTGTTTCCAATTCTCGATTAGATCATGTTCATCCAATTATAACAAAGAGAACAAGTAAATCCATTGGACATTACAAGTCACCAATTTACCTTGATGTGCAAATATTTAATTTGAAAATAAATCCTATTTAACTTAAACATCCCAATGTAACTCTAAAATGGGTGTTGTGAATTGTTATAAAGACCCTGAGGCCAAAATAGATCATTTATGAATCATGGTTTCACACACCACATTATTTATTATGTAAGATATTGTTAAATATTTGTCATGCTTCGGAGGTGCTGGTGTTGGACTGGGGTAGACAAAGTTAAAAATCACAGCGCCAGGTTATAGTCCAACAGGTTTATTTGGAAGCATAGCTTTTGATTTCTGCTGCTTCATCAGGTGGTTGTGGAGGTTAAGATCGTGCTCACAGAATTTATAGCCAATAGAGTCCAGTGTCATGGAGATGTGATACAATAAACACGTGGTCCATAGTCCTTTGGGGATCCTTCCTGCTCTCCTACATTTCTGCAGAAACTTGATCCCTGTGTCAAATGCACAATCTTCTTGTTTACTATATCACAACTTCATGGTACTGGACTCCTTTAGCTATAAATTCTATGAGCATGATCTTAATTTCTTGTTGGACTATAACCTGATTTTGTGCGATTTTTAACTTAAGTATTTGTCATATTTTTCATACCTATTTTCACTTTGTGGCTAGAAGTTCCTTTTTCCAAATATGCTACACATTCAATATTCAATTTCACTCTAAATGTGCATTCCACAAGATTCCTACTAATCTTCAAGAACATTTCATGACCACGGGAAAAGGCTTCTTCATTGTCTTCTATCATGACATGTAAAGGACAGGTGTCCATTATACCTGCAATATATGAGATTGCAATCTTTCCTACCAATGGTAAAAAGTCAAAGACTGAATACTTCAAAAGGACAATAATGGAAACCAACACTGAAAGAGTTCACTCCCCTCACAGAGGTGAACTGTATACAATGGTATATGGCCAGGAAATTTTTATTAGAGCACAAGTTTGAAAGTAAAAGTAAGCTGGTAAAGGCTGGACAAGTCTTAACATATGTCATTTCCATCACAGGTACTTTCTTAACATATTGTCATTCCCTCAGTTTAATTGACTGTCTTGAATAATACATCAGTCTGTACAAGGTAAGTTAGGGATTTTTAATGGGTACATTGTTTCTAATGAAGCTACTTGTAATTTTTAAGGAAGTGACTTAAGTGATAAATAAGGGAATATCTATGGATACCATTATTTGAACTTCCAGAAGTGATTCAATATAGTTCCACATAAGGGTTTATTTGCAACACGAGATGATCCATTGATATGAATAGGAAATTGTTTGCAAAGTGCTGGAAATTAGAAGGCAGAAAACAGGATTATAATTAAGTGCTACACTTTTCAAGATGGCTGAAGTTGTTCCCCAGGGCTCCGTGCTGTGATTTCAGCTTTTCACGTTCATTAGCAATGTGCCACGGCCAGCACTGACATATCCTGCTCTTCGGGAGGGTTTAAACTAATTCAGCAGGGGAATGGGAACCTGAATTGTAGTTCCAGTGTCCAGGAGGTTGAGAGTAGTGAGGTCAGAAATGAGGTTTCAAGTCGCAGGAGTGCACCAGCAGGCAGGAAGGTGGGTGAAGTGTGTCTACTTCAACACTAGGAGCATCTGGAATAAGGTGGTGAACTTGCAGTATGGGTTGGTACCTGGGACTTCGATGCTGTGGCCATTTCAGACATGGATAGAGCAGGGGCAGGAATGTTTTTTGCAGGTTCTGGGAATTAGATGTTTCAGTAAGAACAAAGATGGTAAAAGAGGAGAAGGTGTGGTATTGTTAGTCAAGGGCAGTATTATGGTGGCAGAAAGAACATTTGAGGACTCATCTAATGAGGTAGTGTGGGCTGAGTTTAGAAACAGCAAAGGAGAGGTCACACTGTTGAGAGTTTTTTATAGGCCTCCAAATAGTTCCAGAGGTGTAGAGGAAAGGAGAGCAAAAATGACTCTGGATAGGAGCAAGAGTAACAAGGTAATTGTTATGGGGGGGCTTTAACTTTCCAAATTTTGACTGAAAATACTATAGTTTGATTAGTTTAGATGGGTCAGTTTTTGTCAGGAGGGTTTCCTGACACAGCATGTAGACAAACCAACAAAGGGTGAGGCCACATTGGATTTAGTACAGTGTAATGAACCCAGCGAGGTGTTAGACTTGGAGGTAGGTGAGCACTTTGGTGATAGTGACCACAATTCGGTTATGTTCGCTTTTGTGATGGAAAGGGTTAGGCATATACAGCAGTGCAAGAGTTATAGCTGGGAGAAAGGCAATTATGAAGTGATTAGACAAGATTTAGGATGCATGGGATGGGGAAGGAAACTGCAGGGGTTGGGCATTATTGAAATGTGGAACTTTTTCAAGGAACAGCTACTGCGTATCCTGTCAGGCAGGGAGGAAGTGGTTGAACGTGGGTGCCATGATTTACTAAGGAAGTTGAATCTCTTGTCAATAGGAAGACAAAGGTTAGGATGAGATGTGACAGCTCAGTTAGAGTGCTTGAGTGTTACAAGCTAACCTGGAAAGACCTAAAGAGAGAGCTAAGAAATGCCAGGAGGGGACATGAAAAGTCATTAGCAGATAGGATCAAGGAAAACCCTAAAGCTTTCTCCAGGTATATCAGGAATAAAAAGTGACTGGAGTAAGATTAGGGTCAATCAAGTTGTGGGAAGTTGGGTACGGAGTCCAAGGAGAGAGAGGAAAGACATTAAATGACCTTAGTGTCATCCACAAATTTACTAACACATCTAATTAATTTATAAAAATGACAAACAATAGTGGACCTAAAACAGATCCACTAGTAACTGATTTCCAGGATAAATATTTTCCATCAACCACCACCCTCTGTCTTCTTTCAGCTCATCAATTTCTAATCCAAACCACTAAATTACCCTTAATCCCATGCTTTCATATGGATTATGGTCTCCCTGTAACAAAAGATGTGAAACTTGAAAGGGTTCAGAAGAGATTTACAAGGCTGTTGCCAGCGTTGGAGGGTTTGAGCTAGAAGGAGAGGCTGAATAGGCTGGGGCTATTTTCTCTGGAGCTTTCAGGGGTGATCTCATTTATAAAATCATGAGGGGCATGAATAGGGTGAATAAACAAGGTCCTTTTCTCAGGGTGGAGGAGTTAAAAACTAGAGGGCATGTGTTTAAGGTGACATGTGAAAGATATAAAAGGGAGGTAGGGGACAACTTTCTCACACAGGGAGATGCACGTATGGAATGAGCTGCTAGAGGCAGTAATGGAAGCTAGAACAACTACAGCATTTAAAAGGCAACTGGATGGGTTTATGAATAAGGAGGGTTTCAAGAGATAAGGGCCAGGTACTAGGAAATGGGACTAGACTAATTCAGGATATCTGGTCCACATGGACATTGAACCAAAGTGTCTGTTTCCATGCTGTCCCAATCTATGACTCTCTGACTCTAAGTTGAATGGGTCATTATAAATCAAAGATTTAATTACCCAATCTCTTAGTGGTGTTAAATCACAATACAGGATGTTGGAATCAACATGAACACCATTTCTTATTTAGAAAAAGAATTCAAACTTGTCAAAAACCACATGGAGGCAGTTATATTTACTTTGTCTGGTTAAAAAGATCAGTTCAGAACTTTCTCAAAGCAGATCCAGTAAAGTCATTGGAAACTTCAGTCTGTGAACTAGGCTCAGAAACATCAGACAGTTAAAGTACATCATTGTTCCAAGAAAAGTTCAGAAAACCCACCTCCTGGAAATTCAACTATTTATAACCTACTGACAACTTTTCGTTTTGCAAGATTCCCATTTCACCTTGAGGGCATTGGCTTCATTCAAGAAAAAAGGCATGCTACCCAAGAGACCAAACTAAAAGCTGAGTTAAATATAATAGAGTCAGAAAGTCAGAGAGTGAGAAAGCATGAAAACAGACTCTTTGGTCTAACAAGTCCACATCAACTGTGTAAAAAATGAGGTCTGCAGATGCTGGAGATCACAGCTGAAAATGTGTTGCTGGTCAAAGCACAGCAGAGGATGCTGCCTTTGCACATCAACTGTGTCCCAAACTAAACTAGTGTTACTTGACTGCATTTGGCCCATATCCTTCTAAATCTTAACTATTCTTGAACTTATCCAAATGTCTTTTAATTGTTAGCATTGTAACTGCATCAAACACTTCCTCTGACAGTTCACTCCACATACAAATCATTCCTGGCATAAAAAGTTGCCCCTCATGTCCTTTGTAAAACTTTCTCCTCCCACTTTAAAATATGTGCCCTAGTTTTGGATCCCTCATGCGAGGCAAAAGACACTTGCCATTCAGCTTATCTATGCCCTTCATTATTTTATCAACCTCAATAACATCACCCCTCAATCTTGTATGCTCTGGTGAAAAGGTCCCAGCCTATTTTATAACTAAAACCCTCCATTTGCAGCAGCGTCCTGGTAAATCTTTTCAAAACACTCTCCAATTTAATAATATCATTTTTATAACAGGCCAACCAGAACTGCAAACAGTATTCCAGAAGAGGCCTCACCAATGTCCTTTACAACCTCAACAAGATGTCCCAACTCATATACTCAAAGGTCTGAGCCATGAAGGCAGGGTGTGAAGGAGCCAGCGTTGGACTGCGGTGGGCAAAGTTAAAAAAATCACAACACCAGGTTATAGTCCAACAGGCTTATTCCAAGTAATTTTAACAATAAAAGCAAGCGTGCTAAATGCCTTCTTAACCACACTATCTACCTGTGACACAAAGAATTATGTACCTGAACCCCTAAGTCTCTCTGCTCCACAACACAACCTTGGGCCTTGCCATTGATTTGTCTAAATCCTGCCCTTATTTGTTTTATCAAAATGCAATAATTTGTAAAAGATTATTCCCTTTATCTGTATCCAACCTTTGTAAGTAAGTACACGGGAGAGTATGACTCCACTGAGTCCTCCCAGTGAGTGAAATCTCTGGATAATTCTATGGATATTTTATTCTTAGACATATTAGTGCATATTTGTTAATTATCAGTGTGGCTGGGGTTAATGTTTGGGACTGGAAGGAGTAGGCAAGGGAGGAGGTTTACCAGGGCTCCAAGAACTCTTAACATGGCCTTAGCTGAAGCATTTATTATAAAAGATAAAAATACCTTCAATGAGTAATGACATCATCATATGCAATTAAAATATCTTTAATTTCTGTTTGTAATGCATTTGTTGGTTTTAGTGGGGGCACCAATACAGGTATAGAACAAAGAAGAGTGAAATGAGTTCGTGCTTCAATCGTGATTGCAAACCAGTGACCAATTAATGTAACATTTATTAGATTAGATTACTTGCAGTGTGGAAACAGGCCCTTTGGCCCAACAAGTCCACACCGACCCGCCAAAGCGCAACCCACCCATACCCCTACATATACCTCTTACCTAACACTACGGGCAATTTAGCATGGCCAATTCACCTGACCCACACATCTTTGGACTGTGAGAGGAAACCGGAGCACCCGGAGGAAACCCACGCAAACACGGGGAGAACATGCAAACTCCACACAGTCAGTCGCCTGAGGCGGGAATTGAACCCAGGTCCCTGGCGCTGTGAGGCAGAAGTGCTAACCACTGTGTCACCGTGCCACCCTAATTATGCTGTAGGTTTGAAGTGACTATGATGTTGGGAGCATGGAGGCTTAGTAGCTAGCATTGCTGCCTCACAATATCAGGGACCTGGGTTCAATTCGACCCCTGAGTGATTGTCTGGAGTTTACATGTTCTCCTCATGTCTGCATATGTTTCCTCCCACTATTTGAAGTGGAGTGGGTTCGGTGGATTGGCTGTGCTAAGTTGCCCATAGTGTCGAGGGGCATGTAGATGGATGGATTATCCATCGGAAATGCAGGGTGTGGGTCTGGGTGGAATACTCTTTAGAAGGTCACTGTGAACTTGATGGATTGAATGGCCTGCTTCCACACTGTAGGGAATCTATGATCTCTATATTTGAACATTTAATTTGTAATGAACTAGGATGAAGAAATATCATTTTGAGACCACTTATAAAGTTTCACATATATGCAAGTTTATTTCCAGATATATTATCCACCCACGCTGGTGGAGCTGCTGACTTGATCTTCAAATTATTGAACTGAAGTACTGTCAACACACTTAAACCATCTCAACCTCAACAGAGACCTCTTAACACGAGGGCTTTTCCTATGGGAATTCCCTTGCACATCGTATTAATGAAAAAGGAAGATAAACAAAGACATTATGGCTTAGAATTAAAATTTTGCCACCACTACTTATCACTATGCAATCCCCTACCCAATTCTGAGTTCATAAGCCTGGGAATTCCCATGTCAGTTTGCGTGATGAGCTGTACCAATTGTAGACTTCAGCCTCGACATAAAACCAAAGCCACCCTCTAGCATATTGTTTCTGCCATTACTCTGAGATGGAGGGCATACAACCATGTGAAGTCACAATGAGAAGGAAGTGAGCAAAGTGCACTTCCATTGACATGCTCTTCATCCCAGATCAGCTTCAGTTGACCATGAAAAATGTATGATCCTCCCAAGTACTACACCCAGAACTCCACTTGTAACAACCTGATCTCCTGTGAAGTAAAGGTTTCCATCAGTGTCTGATCTCCAGCAAGGTAACAATTTCCTAGCATGCTTCAGCTCCCTGCTCCTTCCCCAATTATGCTGGAGGACCCAACGATGACCCAGAACCTTTAGCTCCTCTCCCCATCCTCTATTTTGCCTTGAAGTTTGAGCGTCCCTCCAACATCCTTTACCTGCCTTCATTTTCCCTCAATCCTCCCTGGGAAATCATTAATCTTTGTCCCTTAGGTGCAGTTGGAACTGCCTTACTTGAAAGCTGAGGTTCCTTCACTAACTGTTGATAGCCACGTGTGGTCAGCAGCTTCTCTTGGGCACATAAGAGAAGATTAGTGCCATGATAGACTGTGCCTGATAGATCCTGGCTGCCTCCAGCCACCTCCTCACCCATCCCCAACCCAGTCCCAAACCTAGCAGTGCCTTTCTCTTTTGTCATCTGCCACCAACACCACAGTCTTGCCCATGTTTCTGAGAGCTTAAGCACATTCTACACCTCTGGACACAGCCCACCCTTCATGCTGCTTGCTGCCAGACCATGCATTATCTCCTGCTCCCCTCCCCTGACCTCATGAGTTCGACAAGGACAAAACGTCAGATCTAAAGATAAAACAAGGTGCACACCACCTTTAAACATCAAAAAAGAGCAAAATACGACAGATACTCAAAATAGAAATGAAACAACTAATACTGGAAATATTCATCAAGTCTATTTGGATATAGGGAAAATTAACATTTGAGATTTAACATTTAATCTGATTTGGAAAAAGTTAGAAATGTAAGAGGTTTTGAGTAATGGAAAAGGAATGAAAGAACACAAGGTAAGTTCTGAGATAGGATGAATGGCAGATAACATGACAAAAAGGTTGAAAGTGCAATACTTTTGTTCAGCTTTTAATTAAAGATCAGATTACATGCTATCCTACATATAATTGTACTCAGTTTCTGCTTAATCAACAAATTGAGAGTTATTCATTGCATCAATAGCTATTGCTTTCTCCTGCCAAGTGACTGCATTAGTTTGTTGATTTAATAGATTAAGTGTTAGCGTGCAACTGGACAAAGTTAACAATTATTCTGCAGGGTAGGTGAATGAGTTTGGGACAATCTAAATCCATTTGCTAATGATCAAAGATCGGTCACTTACAAATGTTGGTTGAATTTTTTTTTCAGATTCCAGCGGTCCCTCCACAACGTAGTTGAGTTTGAACAAAATACATGGAACTAATGTATGTGAGGACAGAGTCAATATGTGTTTGAAATGAGTTTGAAGATACATCAGCAATGTCCAATCTGAACTGCTGAAGGAAAGCAGAGTAGGTTGCACTAAATGATTTACTTCATTATTGGGATTCACATTGTCAATTCCTCTAGGATCTGGACTCTGTCTAAATCATAGAATCCCTACAGTGTGGTAGCAGGCCATTTGTTCCATAGAGGATCCAAATAGCATCCCACCCAGACCCACCCTATCCCCATTTTGCCCATTGCTAATCCACCTAACCTGCTCATCCCTGAACACTATGGGCAATTTAGTTTGGCCAGTCCACCTAACCTGCACATCTTTGGAATGTGAGAGGAAACCGGAGTACCCAGAGTAAACCCACACAGACACAAGAAAAATTTGCAAACTCCACACAGGCAGTCACCTGAGGGTGAAATAAAACCCAGGTCCCTGGAACTGCGAGGTAGCAGTGCTAACCACTGAGAAACCGTGCCACTCTTGGTTAGATTTTGATTGGATTCCCTCAAGCATTCAACACTCAGCTAGTGATAGTTCCATTCAAACTTCCAAAGCACCCCTAAATTTTCAGAATAACCCAGAATCAATCCCTTCCCTAAGGGTGCTTTAAATAAAATCCTGTTCACAAGCACATGGTAGTATCATTATAGAAAAAAAATAAAATCTTCAATCTACAGAACACACCACCATGGTGCACCCCAATAGGTTTTGCATTCTGTAAAATACTTATGAGTGCTGCTCTTTATTCTTTTATGGGACGTGGATGTCATTGGCCGGGCCAGCATGTGTTGCCATCTTTAATTGTTCCTGAACTGAGTGGTCTGTTTAGCCACTTCTGAAACAGTTAAAGAAACAATTACATTGCTGTGGGGTTATGTGTAGGCCAGACTAGATAAGGATGGCATTAAAGGGCGTTTGTTAACTCAACAAATTTTTATGACAATTAATCATAGTTTCATGGCCACCATTTCTAAGATTTAGCTTTCAATTACAAAATTATCAATTGAATTGATAGTCTGCCAACTGCCATGGTAGATTTTGAACCCATGTCTGTAGCCTTGAATTAATAATCTGCTGACATTACTACCATCTCCCCTCCCACTACAAACTCCGCCTGAAATATTCTTTATTAAATTTCTGGAAAAAGTCCAGGTGCTTTTGGGGGAGCCTGTTTATCCCTCTCCCTGAACATCTGTGAAATTGTTCCAGAGCTTAAAAGGTTAAATTGGAACATTTGTATTTCCTTAATTTTGGTTGGTTGAAGAATGACTAATAAAGATGTTTAAAATGATAAAATAGCTCAAGAAGGGTAGGTACAGAATAAATACATAAGAAAAATTGAGAATAATTGACTTAAACCTCAAATTGGTTCTGGGTCTGACAATACTGTATGCAGAAGGGGAGGTAGACATGTGGAAGATTCAATGGTTATAGGTGTTGGAACCATCGAAATTTTCAAGACTGAGATCAATATACATATATTGGCTGGCTGAATCCAAACATATGGAACAATAAACTGTTATTTTTTGTATAAGTGACAATAAATGACTATTCTATTTTATTCAGAAAAGATGGATGAGTGTCATCGAGGTATTGATCAATTTCGATCTAATTGACTGGCAGTGCAGCCTCGAAGAGCAGAATAATCAATTCCTATTCTTATTTTCCGACACACTAATAAGCTTTTGGGATGAGATGGAGGAAAGTAGTGAAAATAGTTTTAATAATTTACATACCAGGGATTTAATCAACTCCCATTGATAAATAAATGTCATAAATCCTTAGGTTTGATTGTTTCATTCCAAGGATTGAAACAGGAGGTTTTAATTCGGGGGTCAAGGGGTGTTAGTTTTCTCAAGAATTTTGAAATACAGATCATATTTGTTCACTGATGTTACTTGTTAATGGCTGCATTGATGTTCAAAGCTGAGATTTTCTGCAATTTTAACATGCTCCTGATGAATGCATACCACCTTAAGTAAAATATTTACTTGCCCAGTCGTTAATACCTTTATTGTTTGTTTCATGTGTTATCTATAGCTCTGATCTTCTGCTGCTGAATCTCTCATCTATGAGTTTGTTACCTTTTGATTAGGCTATTCCAAAGTTGTCCTTAGTTTACTGACCTACATTTGTTTCCAGTCTAGCAAAGCCTCAAAGTAAATTCTTATTCTTGTTTTTAAATCCTCCAAGATATTGTCATCTCTATCACTTGACCTGTTCATCGAGAACTGTGAACGTGACATTAGTCACCTTAGTTTCTCTGCTCCCCCCACCCATTCCAGGCTCTCTCTCTCTGAATTGACGGCACTTTGTGATCTCACATCCAACCCTGACTTTCTAATCAAGCTCACCAACAAGTGTGCTGCTGTTATTGTCTCGCATACTGACCTCTACATTGCAGAAGCTGAGCACCATCTCTTGGACACCTCCTCCTATCTCCTGCTGTGCTATTGTGTTCACAACAGTCCCTAATCTCATTTCAGCTTTCTGGAAATAATAGTTCTCTTGTCCTGTTTATTTTAATTACACACTTGTTTTGTTTTCCTCTTTCATGCAGTGGCATACCAGAACAATGTCTCAGTGATGTGTTGTGTCCTTTTTTATGACCAATAGATCTCTGTTAGGAGGATATTTAGATTTTAGACTGTCGGGGATAAGTGATATCTTTACACTACAGACAACTGAGACGAGTGTCAATAGGATCCTATATGCAGCTGTGTAAATAGGAAACAATGGTGGTGCACTCCAGTCCTGGCAGTATCCAGGTGAAACTCTTTTAGACTCTTTCCGGGGTCTCCGCATCCTCCCTGTGGTGTGGGGCAATGTGCTCAGTGCACCAAGCATGGCCTAGCTGCAACATGGTTAAGAAAACATTCCAAGAATGCCTTGGGATGAGACAGTGTAGGACAGACATTGATAAAGAAAGTGAAAGAGATTGATAGTTTATTCCTTGGCTGGGCAAAGGAGGCCTTAACACACAAACCTGTGATTTGGAAGAGACAATTATTTTACTTGTGTATGGAGGAAGATTGGAATATGGATAATGGGGTATTAAAAGTATCAGATGATCAATTTTTCTGTATGGCCCTGAGATTTTCTTCCATCTAAGAACTTCTTCCCTCTATTGAGACTGGCTCTAATGCAACGAGGGGTACATCAGCTTCCAAGAGATCAATTGTGTTAAGGGATTCTGTAGTCAGAGGTACAGACAGACGTTTCTGTGGCCAACAGAGAAAAAGCAGAATGGTGTGTTGTCTCCCTGGTGCCAGGATCAAGGATGTCACAGAGAGGATGCAAAGTGTTCTCACGGGAGAGAGAGGCCAGCAAGAGGTCATCGTCCACATTGAAACCAACGACGTAGGAAGGGAAAAGGTTGAGATTCTGAAGGGAGATTACAGAGTTAAGCAGAAATTTTAAAAGGAGGTACTCAAGGGTAGTAATATCTGGATTACTCTGGTGCTACGAGCTAGTGAGGGCAGGAATAGAAGGATAGAGCAGATGAATGCATGGCTGAGGAGCTGGTGTATGGGAGGAGGATTCACATTTTTGGATCATTGGAATCTCTTTTGGGGTAGAAGTGACCTGTGCAAGAAGGACAGATTGTACCCAAATTGGAAGGGGACTAATATACTGACAGGGAAATTTGCTAGAACTGATTGGGAGGATTTAAACTAGTAAGGTGTCGGGGGGGGTGGGGGGGTGGGGGGGGGGGGGGGGGGTGGTGGCGGGTGGGACCCAGGAAGATAGTGGGGAAAGAGATCAATCTGAGACTGGTACTTTTGACAACAAAAGTGAATCAAACAAACAGTCAGGGCAGGCAGGGACAAGGTAGGACTAATAAATTAAACTGCATTTATTTCAATACAAGGGGCCTAACAAGGAAGGCAGATGAACTCAGGGCATGGTTAGGAACATAGGACGGGGATATCATAGCAATTACAGAAACATGGCTCAGGGATGGGCAGGACTGGCAGCTTAATGTGCCAGGATACAAATGCTACAGGAAGGATAGAAAGGGAGGCAAGAGAGGAGGGGGAGTGGCATTTTTGATAAGGAGTAGCATTACAGCTGAGCTGAGGGAGGATATTCCCAGAAATACATCCGGGAAGTTATTTGGGTGGAACTAAGGAATAAGAAAGTGATGATCACCTTATTGGGATTGTAGTATAGACCCCCTAATAGTCAGAGGGAAATTGAGAAACAAACTTGTAAGGAGGAGATCTCAGCTACCTGTAAGAATAAGAGGGTAGTTATGGTTGGGGATTTTAACTTTCCAAACATCGACTGGGACTGCCATATTGTTAAAGGTTTAGATGGAGATGAATTTCTTAAGTGTGTACAAGCCAATTTTCTGATTCAGTATGTGGATGTACCTACTCGAGAAGGTGCAAAACTTGACCTACTCTTGGGAAGTAAGGCAGGGCAGGTAACTGAGGTGTCAGTAGGGAAGCACATAATTATATTCGTTTTAAATTCATGATGGAAAAGGATAGACCAGATCTAAAAGTTGAAGTTCTAAATTGGAAAAAGGCCAATTTTGACAGTGTTAGGCAAGAATTTTCGAAAGCTGATTGGAGGCAGATGTTCGCAGGTAAAGGGACAGCTGGAAAATGAGATAACAAGAATCCAGAGAAAGTATATTCCTGTCAGGGTGAAAGGGAAGGCTGGTAGGTATAGGGAATGCTGGATGACTAAAGAAATTGAGGGTTTGGTTAAGAAAAAGAAGGAAGCATGTGTCAGGTATAGACAGGATAGATCTATGAATCCTTCGAAGAGTATAAAAGGAAGTAGGAGTATACTTAAGAGGAAATCAGGAGGGCAAAAAGGGGACATGGGAAAGCATTGGCAAATAGAATTAAGGAGAATCCAAAGGGGTTTTACAAATATATTAAGGACAAAAGGGTAACTAGGGAGAGAATAGGGTCCTTCAAAGATCAGCAAGGCGGCCTTTCTGTGGAGCCACAGAAAATGGGGGGAGATACTAAATGAATATTTTGCATCAGTATTTACTGTGGAAAAGGATATGGAAGATATAAACTGTGGGGAAATAGATGGTGACTTCTTGCAAAATGTCCAGATTACAGAGGAGGAAGTGCTGGATGTCTTGAAATGGTTAAAGGTGGATAACTCCCCAGGACCTGATCAGGTGTACTTGAGAACTCTGTGGAAAGCTAGAGATGTGATTGCTGGGTCTCTTGCTGAGATATTTGTATCATCGATAGTCAGGTGAGGTGCCAGAAGACTGGAGATTGGCAAACGTGGTGCCACTGTTTAAGGGCGGTAAAGACAAGCCAGGGAACTATAGACCAGTGAGCCTGACCTCAGTGGTGGGCAAGTTGTTGGAGGGAATCCTGAGGGACAGGATGTACACGTATTTGGAAAGGTAAGGACTGATTAGGGATAGTCAACATGGCTTTGTGTGTGGGAAATCATATCTCACAAACTTGATTGAGTTTTTTGAAGTAGTAACAAAAATTGATGAGGGCAGAGCAGTAGATGTGATCTATATGGACTTCAGTAAGGCATTTGACAAGGTTCCCCAAGGGAGACTGATTAACAAGGTTAGATCTCATGGAATAAAGGGAGAACTAGCCATTTGGATACAGAACTGACTCAAAGGTAGAAAACAGAGGGTGGTGTTGGAGGGTTGTTTTTCAGACTGGAGGTCTGTGACCAGTGGAGTGCCACAAGGATCTGTGCTGGGTCCTCTACTTTTTGTCATTTACATAAATGATTTGGATGCGAACATAAGAGATACAGTTAGTAAGTTTGCAGATGACACCAAAATTGGAGGTGTAGTGGACAGCAAAAAGGGTTACCTCAGATTACAACATCCCATTGGGCCAATGGGCTGAGAAGTGGCAGATGGAGTTTATTTTGCATTTTGGGAAAGCAAATATTAGCAGGACTTATACACTTAATGGTAAGGTCCTAGGGAGTGTTGCTGAACAAAGAGACCTTGGAGTGCAGGTTCATAGCTCCTTGAAAGTGGAGTCGCAGGTAGATAGGATAGTGAAGGCGGCATTTGGTATGCTTTCCTTTATTGGTCAGAGTATTGAGTACAAGAGTTGGAAGGTCATGCTGCTGCTGTACAGGACATTGGTTAGGCCACTGTTGGAGCATTGCGTGCAATTCTGCTCTTCCTATCAGAAAAATATTGTGAAACTTGAAAGGGTTCAGAAAAGATTTACAAGGATGTTGCCAGGGTTGGAGGATTTGAGTTATAGAGAGAGGCTGAACACACTGGGGCTGTTTTCCCTGGAGAGTTGGAGGCTGAGGGGTGACCTTATAGAAGTTTACAACATTATGAGGGGCATAGATAGGATAAATAGGCAAAGTCTTTTCCCTGGGATCGGGGTGTCCAGAACTAGAGGGCATAGGTTTATGGTAAGAGGGGAAAGATATAAAAGAGATCTAAGGGGCAACTTTTTTATGCAGAGGGTGGTACGTGTATGGAATGAGCTGCAAAAGGATGTGGTGGAAGGTGGTACAATTGCAACATTTACCAGACATTTGGATGGGTATATGAATAGGAAGAGTTTGGAGGGATATGGGCCGGGAGCTGGCAGGTGGGACTAGGCTGGGTTGGGATATCTGGTTGGCGTGGACAGATTGGACCAAAGGGTCTGTTTCCATGCTGTACATCTCTATGACTCTATGACTCTATAACTGAGGCAGATCTATCCTTTCATTGCTTGAATAAAATGATTATAAAAACATAAAAACAGTCTCCAGCAGTTAATTATGTAAAAATAAAGACAACATTCTATTGCTCATTCTGAGAAGTACTATAAAACTGTGGTTCAAATCTGTAAAACCATAAGTTTACAAGAAATAGGAACAGAACTTGAGTCTGTTCCACCATTCAATAGGATCATGGCTGATCCGACATTCCTCACATTCATGTAGCAACCCCACAGCTCTCCGAGCCAAGGAGTTCCAAATGTTCACAATGCTCGAAGACAGGAATTCCCCTTTATATCAGTTTTAAATCGGCACCCCTTTATGCTGAGACTGCCTTCTGATCCTAGATTCTCCCAAGAGAGAAAGCATCCTCTCAACATTTATCCTGTGAAACTGCTTTAAAAATCCATGTTTCAATGAGATTACATCTCATTCTTCTAATTCCATTGAGTAGAGCCCCAACCTATCTCGTCTTTGCTCATAAGACAATCCCTCCATCCCTCAATTTAGTGAACCTTCTCTGGACTGCCTCCAGTGAAATGAAATCGTTCCAAATTACTCCATGTGGTCCCACCAGCACTTTTCAACTCTCAGACACCAAACCCCTTGAAATAAGGGGGAGTGCTTCCTTATTATCTGCTGTAGCTGTGTGCTAATTTTGTTCATTTGTGCACAAATACTCCCAATTCTCTTTGTGTTGCAGCTTTCTGGAGTTTTCCCCCATTTATATAGTACGCTGTTCTTTTGTTCTTCCTTCCAAGATTCACAACTTCTCATTTTCCACATTATATTTCATTTGCCACCCACTTAACCTATCAATCTCTCTCTGTAGGGTGTATCTCACTCACAACTTGCCTTTCCAAATTTGGTGACAGTATATTTTCTGCCTTCCTCCAATTTATATATATTGTAAACAGTTGCAGTCCCACCACGGATTCTTGTGAAGCCCCATTGTTTATCAGGTGGCAACGTGTAACCAATCTCTTCTCCAAACATACTGTTTTCTGTTCATTGGCTAATTCTCTATTCATGCCAACATGCTACCACCAACACCAGGAGCTGTAAGACCAAAGACCACAAGACCATAAAATATAGGAGCAGAATTCAGCCATTTGGCCTATTGAGTCAGTTCCAACATTTGATCATGGCTGTTTTGTGACCCCATTTTTCATTTTCCCCATAACCTTTGATCTCCGCACTAATCAAGAACCTATCTATCTCTATCTTAAATACACTCAGTGACTTGGCCTCCTTGTGTGGCAATGAGTTCCACAGATTCACCATCCTATGCCTGAAGAAATTTCTCCTCACCTCAGTCCTAAACAGTCATCCTTTCACTCTGAGGCAGTGCCTTTAGGTCCTTCATCCCCAGGATCATCCTTGTAAACCTCTTCTGGACCCCATCCAATGCCAGCACATCTCTCCTTAGATGTGAAGCTCAGAACTGCTGACTGTATTCCAAATACAGTCTAACCAGACACTTGTACAGCTTCAGCAGTACATCTCAGCTCTTGTATTCTCGCCCTCTTGAAATGAATACCCTCATTGCATTTGCCTTCCAAACTGCCAACTGACCTATGTATAGAATCTTGAATTAGGACCCTCAAGTCACTTCATCGTTCAGATGTTTGAAGCCTTTTTCCATTTGGAAAATGGTCTATGCTCTTATTCTTCCTACCAAAGTACAGAATTTCACACTTTCCTGCATTGTATTCTATCTGCCACTTCTTTGGTCTCTCTCCTAACCTGTTTATGTACTTCTGCTTGCTCCCTTCCACCTCAGAACTAACTGGCCCTCCACCTATCTTAATATCATCAATGCCCTCAGTTCCTTCATGCTTGACAATAGTTGTGGCCCCAGCACTAACCCCTATAGAATTCCACTTGTCATTAGCTGCTATCCTGAAATGGAATTCTTTATCCCCATTCTCTTCCTTCTGCCAGTCAGCTAGTCTTCTATCATGCCAATACCATTTAGCAGCCTCCTCTGTGGCCTTGTCAATGACCTTTTGGAAATCCAAACATATCGTATCCATTGGCTCTCCTTTATCTAACTTGCTCATTACCTCCTCGAAGAATTCAAAGAGATTTGTCAGGCATGACCTTTCCTTGTTGGAGCAGTGCTAACTCAGTTCTATTTACCATGAACTTCCATGTACTGTCTGATTTCATCCTTAATAACAAACTCTAAAATCTTACCAATGATCGCAGTCAGGCTAACTGGTCTATACTTTCCTGTCTTCTGCCTTTCCCCCTTCTTAAACAGTGGTGTTACGTTAGTCATTTTCCAGTCCAGTAGGACCCTCCCTGAACCGAGTTAAATTTCTGATTTTATCTTTTCTGAGGTACTTTGTTGAATGCCTTCTGGAAGTCCAAGTGCAGTACATGCATTGGTTCCTCTCTATCCACTTTGATCAAGACTTCCTTGAAAAACTGTAATAAGTTAATCAGACATAATGTTTCTCTTTCACAGAGGCATGCTGACTCTGCTTGATTAGATTATGATTTTCCCAATGCGCTGCTCAACCATTTGGTTTAGCTGTTTAGAGTTCAGTGTTAATAACATCAAGATGAGTGACTGAGTCCCTCTGTGTACCAGCAGCAGTGTCATTGTTTAATTATTGATTTTTCTGTAATACACAAATGCTGCATTTTCAATGTCAGTGCATTCACATGGCATAGAGGCTGTTCAAACCTAAAACTGAATTAGTAACCTGTAGGATTTCAGTCTAATGTTCTACTATTCAGCCAGTCAGATGGTTTGGGTCATTCATGGAACAGCAAGAGAGCTGGCAGAAAATTGAACAACCCTGCAAATGTGGGGAGCAACAAAGACTGAGGAATAATATTAAATACTGAGCCATAGAGCTGTACAACACAGAAAGAGACTCTTTAGTCCAATTCAACCATGCCAACCAGATATTCTAAATTAATCTAGTCCCTTTCAGCCCATATCCCTTTAAACCTTTCCTATTCATGCATCCATCCAGATGCCTTTTCAATGTAATTGTACCAGCCTCCAAGATCTTTTCTAGCAACTCATTCCATACATGCGGCAACCTTGGCATGGAAACATTGTCCCTTTTAAATCTTACTCCTCTCATATTAAATATATGCCGTCCAATTTTGGACTCCCCTACACTGGGGAACAGACCTTGACTATTCACCCTATGTATTCCCCTCATGAATTTAGAATTTAGAAGTCATTGTCATAGATACTTCAAAAATACCAACAAAAAGTTAAGTTGCCCTACCATGGCATCCACATTAATCACAGGAGTCATAAGTAAAATAATAAGTTAGAAAATTTAAGACAAAGCTAACAAAGTCCATTAAAAGGCTCCTGCTCTTAAAGAAAGCTGATGAAAAGATGATGCACATAGCTGAAACTCAGAACATCCTCCAAGATGAGAACTGAAATGCCACTCCACTGGGCTGTATACCCTTGGGCAGCAGGTGGCGCAGTGGTTAGCACTGCTGCCTCATAGTGCTTGGGGCCTGGGCTCGATTGCAGCCCTGGGTGACTGTGTGTGCAGTTTGTTCAAAAGCATGCAACACCAGGTTTATTTGGAAGTGCTAGTTTTCTGAGCACTGAACTTTCATCAAGTAACTAGGGGGCAGGATCATAAGATGTGGAATTTTTAGCAAGTGATCATAGTGTCATGCAATTAAAATCATATATTGAACAAACCTAAATTGCTGTTAAGCCTTTCATCTTTTAGAATGGTTGCAGGTTTCAGTTCATTCATATGTAAATTCCAGGATTTCTTTAAAGTTACATTCTCAAAATAACTTAAGATGTTATGAAAGAAAAAGGTGACCTCTCAGCTCAGACAATGTATTAAAGGGCACTTTATAAATTCCTACTTTAAAAATAGAACCAGCCTGACTCAAGATTGGCATACAGACAAATGCTAACCTCACACCTTTAATATATTGTCTGAGCTGAGGTGTCATTTTTTTAATAAAACCTTAAGTTTTTTAGGTTTTAAGGGTGGCACGGTGTGTTAGTTGCTAGTATTGCTGCCTCACAGCACCAGGGTCCCAGGTTCAATCCCAGCCTTGGGCAACTATCTGTGTGCAATTTGCACCTTCTCCCTGGGTCTGCATGGGTTTTCTCTGCGTGCTCCGGTTTCCTTCCATAATCCAAGGATGTGCAGCTTAGGTAAATTGGCCATGACAAATTGCCCGTATTGGTTGGGGTGGGTTACTCTTCGGAGGGTTGGTATGGACTGGTTGGGCCGAAGGGCCTGTTTCCACACTGTAGGGAATCTAATATTATTTTAATTGTATGATACTGTGATCTTTTGCTATAAATTCTATGTCTTATGATCCTGCCCCACTAGTTACTTGATGAAGGAGCAGCACTATGAAAACTAGTACTTCCAAATGAACCTGTTGGACTATAACCTGGTGTTGTGTGATTTTACACATTGTCCACCCCGGTCCAACACCAGCATGTCCACGTCCACGTCATGTGTGGAGTTTGCACATTCGCCCCATGTCTGTGTGGGTTTCTTCCAGGTGCTCTGGTTTACTCCCCCTGTCTTAAGATTTGTTGGTTAGATTGATTGGCCTTGGGAAATTGCCCATAGTGTCCAGGGATATGTCAGTTAGGTGCATTAGTCAGGGGAAATGTAGAGTAATAGGGTTGGGGAATGAGGTTGGGTGGGATAATTTTTGGAGGGTTGGTGTGGACTTGTTGGGCTTAGTGGCCTGTTTCCACACTGTAGGGATTCTGTGATTCTATGAAACTTGTCACCAAGAACACCACTTAAAACGCTGGACCATTGGATCACTGGCCCAGGGCAAGACTATGGGAAGAAAACAACACGTTGCGATGTCGGTACACTGAGCCAGAAGCACTTGCTGAAGATTAAACTAGACCACCATTGAGTCCTCATACCAAGTAAATCACTGTCAGAGACTACTCCACATGGCCAAGACCAACATGTCAGGAAAGACCACTACTCAGGACCTTAAGAAGAAACCCGATGCACAAAAGCAGCTCTCAGCTGAAGCTGTTAAATTAAGGTAGAATGAGGTTGATATTAACTATATTATCTCTGCTAGTGATTTTATAAACTTCTCTAAGGTCACCCCTCAGCCTCCAACACTCCAGGGGAAATAACCTCAGCCTATACATCCTCTCCCTATAGCTCAAACCCTCCAAACTCGGCAACATCCTTGTAAATCTTTCCTTTAAGTTTCACAACATCTTTCCAATAGCAGGGAGACAAGAATATATTTTTATTATTCATTCAAGGGACGAAGGTGTCGTTAACTGGGCAACATTTATTGCCCATCCCTAATTGAGTTAAGAATCAACCACATTGCTGTGGGTCTGGAGTCACATGTAGGCCTGTTCAGGTAAAGATGACAATTTCCTCCACTAAAGGACATTAGTGAACCAGATGGGTTTTTCCAACAATTGACAATGGATTCATGGTCATCATTAGATTCTTAATTCCAAGTATTTCATTAAATTCAAATTCCACCATCTGCCATGGCAGGATTTGAACCTGGGTCCCCAGAGAGTTCTGTGGATCTCTGGATTAATAGTCCATCAAGAATTGAACACAGTATTCCAAAAGTGGCCCAATCAATGACCTTTATAGCCACAACATGACCTCCCAACTGCTATACTCAATGCAATGACTAATAAGGGCAAGCATACTAAATGCTTTCTTCACTACTGTCTACTTGGGACTCCGCTTTCAAGGAACTAAGAATCTGCACCTATGGTCTCTATTTGGCAACATTCCTCAGGACCTTACCATTAAATAAATAAGTCCTGCCCTGATTTGCCCTACTTCAAAGATGGCCAGCTAGGGAGGAAAGTAGGCAGCTGGGACCATTGCCTTAAAAATCCAGTACAATAAGTCTGGACATTGATGACTGCTTGCACAAGTACAAAGGTTCAAATGGCTTCAAGGCAATTTGACTTGGACTAAGTTTGAAAGTTGATAATCAGTGAAATTGAATTTGTCCAGTCCTAAAGTATCTCCTTGAGCTCCCATTCATCTAACTCCAAAACCCTAACCCCAAGGAGCAAATTGTACTGGGGCCAGGGTGCAAAAGAGGGACAAAAACGGATTTCCAAAGGAAATTTTGAACTGAAAGTAAACTACCAGCAATCTTGGTTCAAGTTTATACATGATGCCAACTAAAGATCTCCAGTAAATCAGGCACAGCTCCACTCTCAGAAACACTTAGGCCCTTCCCAAAGCTAATGGTGGGAATCAGGTAGAAAAAAGCAGATTAAGGATGACAGAAAGGAGGAATAGAGAAGGCTTTAAGCCTTAGAGTTTTTGAAAGGAAATTCTAAGAAAAGTGACACCTTTTCAGAATTTATTTAGAACAGGAAATGGGACTTCCCTTGAGCAATTATCCCATCCATTTTGAATCCATGCTTTATTTAAAGGGTCCTCATACAGTCTCATATCTTTGTATTCTACTAGAAACTCACAATTCTCATGTCTTTCGTAGGGAAGTGTTTATTCTCAGTCTGGTGTTCATTGAAACTGCTGTTCATAACACATGGCAACAGTTTCCAAGCCAAATGTTTCCATTGAGTAAGATCAAAGCCATGCTTGGGCCACAGGGAGTCCCTGTTCAAGAGCCTCTGACTGGATCTAGTTGAGTGTCTGGGTGGGAATATGTCACCAGTGTAGACTGTGATTGTGCTTTCCACACTGCACTACCTGCTGGTTAAGGCCCAGCTCCATTTATTTGGAACCAAGCACCAGATCAAAGCTGCTGACCTGCCCTGAGGGATAGTCAGTTGTTGGCCAACTAGGTGCCACTCTGAGAATAACACTGTCCTCTTTGGCAATAACTCACTGAATATGGCAGCAGATAACTGGTCATGAGAGTCCACAACACTTGCTTGAAGCTTGAATCGTAGACTATTCTTCACTACAAGGTTTAGTGAGAGGATGTTGATATTGAGGGAGAATTATGCTCAGCTTTAAAAAAAAATCCAAGCTAATTTCCACTCTGGACAGTATTTGCTTTAAATTACTTCCTGTCCTTGTGCTATTATCCTAATTGGTCTGAAACTTTCTATGGTGTTTGTAGGCTTCTCCTTTTATTGTTGTTTGAGTTTTTTTCAGCTCCATTTCCCTTCAGATCAATTCAACTGAAGAGTTAAGATTCAGTCCAGATCTGGTCGTCTTTTGGATAGAACATAGAATATAGAACATAGAAACATACACCATAGAAAAGGCCCTTTGGCCCACAATGTGCCGAGACTTAATCTTAATGTAAAATATAGTAACTTAACCTACGTACTCCTCAACTCACTGCTACCCCGGTTCACGTCCAGCAGTCACTTAAGTGTCCCCAATGACTTCGCTTTCACCACCACAGCTGGAAACGCATTCCATACATTCACAACTCTCTGCATAAAGAACCTACCTCTGATGTCTCCTTTATACCTTCCTCCTAATATCTTCAAACTATGACTTCTTGTACCAATCATGCCCTGGAGAAAAATCTCTGTACAAACTGAAATTATTTTTGAGTTTTCTTGGAGCTCCATACTTTCCAATGTCCTTGCCCTTGGAAATAAAAGGTCCTGGTTTAAAACTGCTTTATTTTATTGCCCCATATAATTGATCACTTGACTCCTTTCATGGTTAACTGCAGCTGTTTGAGTAACTTCCCTATTAATCAATCAATCAGATCGATTACGCATTCACAATTGTCAATTGCTGCAGATGCAAGAGATGCAAAAAACTATTATCCAGGATGGCCTGACAGTATTAAGTGGGTGCCTAAGAGCATTCATTCATTTTGATCACAGGAAATTAACTTGGTGTGTCACTGCAAAGTCATTTTCAAAGCGTAATATGTCCTAATATTGAAAGCATTATGCCAAGCTACCATGTACATCTTACACCAAAAAGAGATGGGCGTTGAATGTACTAGAATCCTTAAATGTGAGTCTGTGTGCTATTCAAGGATGAATCAGGATGTTCAATGACTTTTTTTTTAGGTTTACAAAATTACGAGGGGCATGGACAGGGTAAATAGGCAAAGTTTTTTTCCCTGGGGTCAGGGAGTCCAGAACTAGAGGGCATAGGTTTAGGGTGAGAGGGGAAAGATATAAAATAGACCTAAGGGGCAACATTTTCACATGGAGGGTGGTACGGGTATGGAATGAGCTGCCAGAGGATGTGGTGGAGGCTGGTACAATTGCAACATTTAAGAAGCTTTGGATGGGTATATGAGTAGGAAGGGTTTGGAGGGAGATGGGCCGGGTGCTGGCAGGTGAGACGAGATTGGGTTGGGATATCTGGTCGGCATGGATGGGTTGGACCGAGGAATCTGTTTCCGTGCTGTACATCTCTATGACTCTATGACTTGTGAATGTATCAGCCATGTGAATTATACAAACTCCACTATTGGAAGTAGCAGTCGACATTCATATGATGTTCCATTCATTCCTTGGATAAAAATTGCAGCCGACATATTAACAATGAAAGCGAAGATTACATCCTTGTAATAGATTACTTCTTCAAATATCCCATTGGTTGACTAAGCAACACAAGACTATAATCATCACCATCAATGACCATTAATTTCAGTTTATTCAGAGTGCAGATTCAGATAACAAATCACATTAGACTGGTAATGATTTCCAGATAAGTGTACTGAATGGGAAGTGTTATCATCATTCATCATTGGCAGTCCCTCGAAAACAAGGATAACCCTACTCCAATTTCAGGATGAGTGTATAGGTGGCTTTACAGTATGAAGAGGCGTTGGCAGACTCTGTTACACTTGGGGCAGATCGTCATCATGGAAAGGGGTGGGTAAGGTATTGGTGTGGCAGTTTACTCCTTTCTCTGTTTCCCTCTGGCTTCCATTGTCTCCCAACAGTAAGTCTCAAGGTACTCAATCTCTTCCCAGATGTTCCTCCTTCAGTTTGGGTGGTCTGGCCAGTAATCCCCAGGTGTCTGTGGGAATGTGCCACTTCACCAGTAAGGCCTTCTGGATATTACTGACATGCTTCCACTGCCCTTCTGGGGCTTGCCTGCCATTCCAGAGGTGAGAGTAGAGCTCCGGTTGGGAGAATCCTGCATTGTTCGTGCAGATGACATGCCCAGCCCATGGTAGCTGACCAAGGGTCTGGTTGAAGGTGCTGGTGTTCATGCATCTTTCTTCTGAATGGGTTTGCAGAATCTTGCACAGGCAGTGTTGATAATACTGATCCAGCGCCTCACGGTGTCTACTGTAGACAGTCTACATCTCAAAGCCATATAGGAGGGCAAGGGCCATCATTGTTTAAGATCATGTATACCATAATCTTGGTGTAAGATCTGATGTTGTTGTTCTTGAACACCTTTTCCCTCAGGCAGCTGAAGGCTGCGTTAGCACACTGGAAGTGTCCTATATCACACCATCATCATCACTCAAATAGTCTTGCTAAATGCATCAAGCCAATGATCACCAAAGGTCGAATTTTGAAGCAAAGTTTCCTGAAAAGAGGGCAGCAGTGGAGCTTTCTGGAAGAAGTTGTCTCACTTATCACAAGTAGGAAGGGAATCGCAGGCAATCCAGAGCTTAACATCACAGAGAACATCCAACAAAGGCTGACTGCAAAATGACTGAGGAGAATTCTGGGAGAAGCCGGCATTGTCCTGATCAGTCAGGATCTGGTTCCAAAGGTGGAGTACCACTTCAGCAGTTTTCAGAAAGTGATAATCTACTGGAATACATTTCCTGTCCACTTTGATCTTCACTTTCATTTCTTTCACACAGCTTTATATCACAACAATGTTTCAACAACATCCTTTTTTTTTGTCCAACAGCTCTGTTGTTCAGTGTTGTAAAACAGAAACCTACCAGTGCAGGGTTCATATCCATACCCAGCTTTGCATGTAGAGCTGCTTAGTTCAGCTAGTTAGAGCACGCAGATTAGTACAAAATATGGGATTAGGATCTCTGCTCACGTGGAGACTACAAATAAAGATATCGGTGTCTGAGAATCAGAGCACGCCAGGCAGCCTCAGGAACAGAAATTTGGGTTGATTTGTATACCTTGCTTTGTGGAATGTTTCAGTGTTTGGTGAGAAAATTGATTGAACAAAATGTCTCCCTGTGGGATGACAATTGTTAAAAAGTTATTATAATAAAGAGGATAGAATCGAAAAGTGACCAAGGAGGATTCTGGGAGAAGTTGATTCACTCACCATAGCTGAGAAAGGTATCGCAAAGGACCTGGTGGTCAATGGGAGGTGGGGGAAGAGCATTCGAGTTAGGACGCCAATAAAAAGAGACCGAGGAGGATTCTGGGAGAAGTTTGCTCCCTCACCATTGGTGTAACAGGGATCGCAGAGGATCAACTGTACAACGGGAGAGTCAATCTCCAACAAAGTGTTGTAGTGATCAATGAGGAGGATTGTGCTTTTGTTAAACTAATAACCACCACCAGTCAAAATATCCATGTAGTTAATTGAGTATTTGTAAATTGTATTATGGGCAATGCAAAGCATCAAAGTTAAAGACTAATTCAAAATGGAATTGGAAGGGGAAATGAAGCACCATACCCCTGAAATGCCCATCTCGAAAGGCATCAAGAGCATTGATTGGACACTTGTCCTTTTCTCAGGACACCTGGGCACAAACATTAGTGCAGAAGAGGACAGTCAGTCCTAAGAAATGGAGCATTATCCATCAATGCCAGGCCCAGAGGCAAGCCCATTAGGAGGTCCACCAATCTGCCCGCTCTCCTCTGCACCAAATACCCAAAGATCAGGAGCATATGGCTGAAGTGCAACCTAAAACACAACAAAAGATTTTTCAAATAACTAAAGCAGGAATGCAAATGCCCTCAACCAATATAAACATGATCCACAGACTCTACAGTGTCACCTGGCTGTGAGTGTGTGAACTGCTGCAATCTGAACAGAGAGCCCTCCACTGGCCCAGTGACAAGTAGCAAAATAAATGGAGGTAGGAGCAAGGCCATGTTCTTTGGAAACTGGTCTGATTGATCTTTATCCCCTTCACCGTCATGACAGATTACTTGAAGGTGCTGGGAAGGGCTGGGGCATGTGCCAAAGCTTGGGAGGAATGTATTACTAAGGTGATGCAGAAACTGGGCACTAGACCCTCTAAATTTCAGGTAAAAACTTGGACATTAGGTGTGCAGTACTCTTCGTGTTGCTGCACATGGCACAGATCTGTCCCATTCCCAGAACCTGTGCTGTCGCAGTCACCCGAGTCAACTTCCACATCATCGGGAGGTCAAAGATGGATCCTATTCATGGGGACACCCCATACAAAACTCTGGATAAGAGAGGGTACCCAATGCTGCCCTCATCTGATGGCCACCCATGTAAGTAGCTGCATCAAGCTATGTGTACACCCTCAGTGTGCAAACTCCAAGTGCCACTATGTACTGAGGTTCTACCTGTCCTCGATGTTACAATGGGTAGGCCTGACCTCATTCCTGCAGAATGCTCGAAGGAGTTGGACCATTCTGCATCACCTGTCCCATGTGGATCAATTTTCAAAAGAAAGCACCTTTGACCACAAGATTAGGTAAGAAATTATATGGCCCCGCAGAAATATTTGTATCCTCTATAACCAGGACTGCAGGGTGGCTAGTGTTGTACCTTTAGTTAAGAAACGCTATAAAGAGAAGCCTGGGAGCTATAGATTTATGAGCCTGATATTGTTGGTGCATAAGTTGTTGGAGGCGATTCTGAAAGATAGGATTTACATGTGTGGGAACAGGCAGGAACTAATTAGAGAAAGTCATCATTGTTTCGTGCAAGAGAAATCCTATCTCACAATCCTGACTGAGTTTTTGAGGAAGTAACCAAAAGGTTTGATGAGGGCAGAGTGGTAGATGTTGTCTACATGGACTTTAATAAAGCCTCTGACAAGATTTCGATTAGACTAATTAGTAATGTTAGATCACATGGGATTTACAGTGAGCATGCCAATTGGACACAAAATTGGCTTTACGGCAGGAGACAGAGAGAGATGGTGGAAGGCTGTTTCTCAAATGGAAGCCCATGGCAGGAGTGTTCCACAGGGATCAATTCTGGGTCCACTTTTGTTTGTCATTTATATAAATTATTTGGATGAGAATACAGGTGGCATGACGAGTAAGTTTGCAGTTGACACCAGAATTGGTGGTAGAGTGGACAGAGAAGAAATTTACTAATTACAAAAAGAACTTGATCAATTGAGTTAATGGGTTGATGAGTGGCAGATGGGGTTTAGAGTCATAGAGTCATCGAGTCCTGCAGCATGGAGACAGGCCCTTTGGTCCAAATTGGTCCATGCCAAACAAAATGTCCATCCACGCTAACCCCATTTCCCTTCACTTGGCCCATATCCTTCTAATCCTTTCCTATCCATATATTTGTCCAAATGCGTTTTAAATTATGTTAATATATCCATCTCAACCACTTCCACTGGCAGCTCATTCCATATGTGTACCACCCTCCGTGTAAAAAATTTGCCCCTCAAGCTCCCTTTTGTTCTTTCCCCTCTAACCTTAAACTAATGCCCTCTAGTCCTCGATTCCCCAATCCTGGGAAAAAGACATGAGTGTATTCACCATATTCATGCCTCTCATGATCTTATACACCTCTATGAGGTTCTCCCCCCCCACCTCAGTCTCTTGTGTTCCAAAGGAAAAGTTCCTGTCTTGTCCAACAACTCCCTATAACTCAGACCCTTAAGTCCAGACACCATCCTTGTAAATTTTTTCTGCACTCTTTTCAGTTCAGTAATATCCTTCCTATAGCAAGGTGACCAAAACTGAACACAATACTCCAAGTACAGCCTCAACATAACTTCCTAACTTCTATACTCACTGTCCTGACTGATGAAGTTCTGAAGTATGCCAAAAGCCTTTTTCACTCCCTTTTCTAACTTTGACTCCTCTTTCAGAGAATTGTGCACATGAACTCCAAGGTCCATCTGTTCCACTACACTTCTTAACACTCTACCATTCACCATGAAACTCCTACTTTGATTTGACTTTCCAAATGCAAGACCTCACATATATCTATATTAAACTCAATTTGCCATTTTTCAGCCCACTTCCCCAGCTGATCAAGGTCCTGCTGCAATTACTGAGAACTTTCCTCACTGTCCATAATATCTCCTATTTTAGCGTCATCTGCAAACTTGCTGACAATGCCTTGTACATTTTCATCCATATCAGTGATATAGATAAATAACAGCAATGGGCACAGCACCAACCCCTAAGACATTCTACTAGTCACAGGCCTCCAGTTTGATAAGAATCCTTCCACTATTACCCTCTGCTTCCTACCATCAAAGTCAATTGTGTATCCAAGTTTGTGTCTAATTGACAACTTGGATGCATAATTTACTTTGGAGAAATGTGAGGTATTGCATTTTGGCAAAACAAACAACCATCGAACTTATACAATTAATGGTAAGGCCCTGGATAGTGTTGTAAAACAGAGAGACGTAGAGGCTGAGGAACATAATTCTTTTAAATTTGCATCCTAAGTAAACAGAATAGTTAAGAAGGTGTTTATCACGCTTACATACATTGCTCAGACTTTTGAGTACGGGAGTTGAGGCATCGTGTTGTGGTTTACAGAATGTTGGGAGGCCTCTTCTGCCTGCTCCTGCCCCACAGAACTCGTGTCTCCCATCCTGACACTATCTTATCTCCCCTTATCCAGTTCCTTCCCATGTAGATCCACAATTCTTATGATGCTTTACATCAGTTTCCAAATTTCCAGTTTGTGGGTTCCATCTGCCTCCTCTTTAGCATGGATATACAATCTCTTTACAAGTCCATCCCCCATCAGGATGGTCTCAGGGCTTTCTGGTTCTTCCTGGATAAAAGGCCTGAACTATCCCAACCACCACCACCCACCTTCGTCTAGCCAAGCTCATCCTCATTTTAAAAACTTTCCTTTAACTCCTCTCACTTTCTTCAGATCAAAGATGTGGTCATTAGTATTTGCATGGGTCCCAGTTATTCCTGTCTCTTTGTGGAATATTCTTTGTTTCTAGTCCTGATGAAGGGTTTTTGCCCAAAACGTCGATTTTCCTGCTCCTCGGATGCTGTCTGACCTGCTGTGCTTTTCCAGTACCACTCTTTGTTTCAATCCTACTTCAGTCCACACTCCCAACTCTTTCTTCAGTACATCAATGACATCATTGGTGCTCCTTACCTCTCTTATCCAGAATTGAAAAAAAATGATCAATTTGGGTTCCAATTTCTACCCTGCCCTCACTTCCACCTGGTCAGTCTCCTCCCCTTCCATACATCAACAGCTGTTTCCATTTTTGGGAATAGGTTACCACTAATATCTACTACAAACCCACCAACTAATCAGCATCACACCCTGCTTCCTCTAAGGAATCCACTCCATTCGCCCAGTTTCTCAATTTTTATCACATCTGTTCTGATGATGCCAACTTCAACCAGGAATTTCCAAAATGTCCACTTTCTTCCTTAACCGAAGATTCCCCAGCACTGTGGTTGACAGGGCCCTCAGACATGTCTGACCCATTTTCCTCACTTCAGGCCTTACCCCCTCTCTTCCTTGCCACAACTGGGATAGGGTTGCCCTCATTCTCACCTACCATCCCACCAGCATCCATATTCAAATAACCAATAGCCGCCATTTTTTCCACCTCCAAAGGGATGCCATTACCAGACATGTATTCCCCTCCCTTTCCTTGTCAGCCTTCCGCAGGAATTGTTCCCTCTGGGAGAACTTTGTCCACTCCTCCATTCCCATTGTCTCCCCACACCCCCATGGCACTTCCCATGTAATCACAGACAGTGTACCCTCACTATTCAAAGCCCCGGCACACCTTCTAGGTGAAGCAAAGATTTACCTGCACTTCAGTTCATCTAGTCTACTGGATTTGCTACTCACAATGTGGTCTCCTCTATGTTGGGGAAAGACGAAGTGTAGACTAGGTAGTCACTTTGCAGAACTCTATCTCAGGCTGGTTGCAGTGCTCCAGCAAAGCTCAGCACAAGCTGGAAGAACATCACCTCATTTTCTGCTTGGGGACCCTACAGCCTCAGATGTCAGTATCACGTTCAACAATTTTAGTGCCTGAGCATTTTCTCCTATGTCCTTACCCCAGTCCCCATACACTAGCCCCTGTTATCACAAGAGCTCCTACAAAAGATAACTCTGTATTCCCATTAGCAGCTATTGATCCTCATAGGCTGACCTTTATCTATTCCCTGTCTGTTTAACTGATGCTCTCTCTCACTTTCTGAACTCCATCTCCACCTATTTTTTGCTCCTCCCCCTCCTCCCATCCCATCTATAATATATAAATCAACCGTTTCCTTATTGTAATCAGTTTCAAGGGTCACTCAACTCGAAACGTTAACTCTGATTTCTCTCCACAGATGCTGCCAGACCTGCTGAGTTTTTTTCAGTAATTTCTGTTTTGTTTAAGAAAATCAGTTTTGGATGGAGTATCAGAATGAACTGGAAGTTATATCAGCTGTGAAAACCATGAGGAGGTTGAGCAAAAGACAAATGGGAAAGATACTGGGAATTGAGGAGGAGAAACAGAAGGCAGGATTTTCTGCTTCCTTGAACAATGTGGACAATGGTAAGAAAATCGAGAAATTACAGCCAAAATGACAAAAAAATCCAAATCCAGATGGAAGGAAAACTTTTTTTTCTGAGATTAAACGGTGATGTCAGAATTTCACTGTTGAGTTGGGGCTTTCAATTTTCTCTCTCCCACAGAACACTAGTTGGCACAATGCCTAACCGGTAAATCAGAGTGGGTAACGAATAGCTGTTGCTCACGAATTACTTTTCCCATTACATCCAACAGTGTCTTCAGTACAACTTCCTGCACACTCCAGGGACACCAACCTCCCTGTCTCCTCTGCCGTCCATCCTAGCCGTGGCAAACTCATCATGCTTGCTTTTGGAACAATTCAACTAGCACATTACATACATGCTTCAGCCAGATGGCTTTGAGTGCACCTACACAGGATGTGACTTAAAACTCTGTGCTTGTTCTTTTTTCAGTGTTCACTCACTTTGCACATACTCAGAGGCTGCCAACCTTTGTATTCTTCACTTTGCTTTCACATTGCAGAGGGAGAGGTGGGCAGCTTGGTACCAAGAGGATGAATGAACACTCAATAGGCTGGGCATGTCAGATGTGCCTTGAACATATGTGGAAAATGCCCAGCTTGTACTACAAGCAAATACATACGTCTGGAAGGAAAGGGGGAGCAAGTCCTTCATGGGGCAAAGGGCTGCAACAGTCAGTCAGGGAGAGAAACCGCAGTCAGTCAAGGAGCACGTCCAATTCCAGTCCAGGCATTAGTTATAGTTTGTCAGACCCCACCAATGTCCAGAAAGTCATGTCCTTGCACTGGGTGGTGACTGAACTATAGTCAGTTCATATGTAGGTCATATGTAAGCAGGTTCACAATTGCCCAGAGGTCAGTGGAAGTGCTGTTAACATGTCAATCCAGGGTGTGGGCAAGGTTTTGCTACAAGAAAGCAAAGAGGAGAATTGAACATGATGAACACAGACTCAAGAACAGCTTGTGGTGATGCCAAAGCAGAAGATGTCTCACCTTTGAGTGATTAAGAAACGCAGAAAGCAAGCAGGGTGAGTAGTTTATGAGGATGAGATAGGAAACAGCTATTGTGTGAATGTAATGTATACAACAGACAGTGTTATAGTCCTCAAACTTTGGTGATTTATGTACACAATGGAAAAGTTAGAGTGAATGGTGGCCTTGTGAGTGTGAAGTAGCAGAGAGAAGATGGTGACCTTTACCCTTACAAAGTTCTTGAATGGCTTATGCCCAATACATCAACTCTCCTACCCCTCGGATACTGACTGACCAGCTGTGCTTTTCCAGTGCCACACGTTTTGATCCATACAAAGTGCAGAAGATCACTGACCTTCTTCCTTCACTGAGGACACAGCACTGACCCAGGTCACTATCCAGGGTCATACTGACTGTATCTGGTGATATGGCCTCCTGCAATGATCAGCTGGATAAAGGATAGCCCTCTTTCCCACCACTCCATCCACCAGCACCTCCAGGTGCTATCAACAAAGCACAGTGGTCAGCTTGCTTAAGTGGGTCATGTCCTCAGTGATGTTGTTTGACCATCGCAGTGTGACTGGCATCTTGTGCATTACAGCACCTTATGGTGGTGTACAGTTGGGCTTTAAATATGACTTCAACAATATGAATGATTCAAGGTCCTGGCAACAGCAAGCACTTCTGCCTCTCTTGATGCAGGATGGTGCAAGGAGGACTCAAAAGATCTCAGCTCCATAGTGAAGTGAAGGTCACATGAGGAAAGTTGCTGTGGACTGGGTATCCAGTCAATGAATCACTTCAACTGGAAATAGGAAAATTCTACCCAAAACATCTTATTGGGATAGTCATTAATAGCATTTGGGGCGGCACGGTGGCACAGTGGTTAGCACTGCTGCCTCACAGCGCCTGAGACCCGGGTTCAATTCCCGACTCAGGCGACTGACTGTGTGGAGTTTGCACGTTCTCCCCGTGTCTGCGTGGGTTTCCTCCGGGTGCTCCGGTTTCCTCCCACAGTCCAAAGATGTGCAGGTCACGTGAATTGACCATGCTAAATTGCCCGTAGTGTTAGGTAAGGGGTAAATGTAGGGGTATGGGTGGGTTGCGCTTCGGCGGGTCGGTGTGGACTTGTTGGGCCGAAGGGCCTGTGTCCACACTGTAAGTCTAATCTAATCTAAACTGTTAGATCTTTGTTGCTAATGTCTCCACTGCACCACAAAAGAATCATTGAGTGCTATTGAAACACAGTACACAATGAAGCCATTCAGTTCATTGTGTTTTTGAAAAAAATCCATGAATTAATTCCAATTCCCTGATCTTTCTCCCAGAGACCAGCAAATGTTCCTTTCAAATAGCATATTTGATTCTCTTTCAAACAATATTTTTCGATCCCTTTCAGACACTGTAGTTCAGATCAGAACTTCAATATAAAAGAGACTCCCTTAGGAACATGGGATTCAAGAGCAGAAGTGGTCCAGCCAGTCCTTGAAGCCTACTCTCCCTTGGGGGAGGCGATGACCTAGCGGTAATAATGCTCAACCATTAATCCAGAGACCTGGGATATGCTCTGGGGACCTGCATTCAAATCCTCCACCAGCAGGCGGCAGAGGTGAAATTCAATAAATATCTTGAATTAAGAATCTAATGATGTTCCTGAATCCATTGTTGATTGTCAGGCAAAACTATTTGGATTACTAACGTTCTTTAGAGAAGGAAACTGCCATCCTTATCTGCTCTGGCCTCTATGTGATTCCAGGCCAACAGTGATGTGGCTGACTCTGCAAAGCCCTCTGGACAATTAGGAGTGGGTAATAATTGCTGGCCTAGCCAGCAACGCTCTCATCCCGTGAATCATCTGATCTGATGGTTGGCTCAGCCACGATCGAATGACAGAGTGGACTTGATGATATGAATGTCGAGAGTGTGTTGCTGGAATAGCACAGCAGCTCAGGCAGAATCCAAGGATCAGGAGAATCGATGTTTTGGGCATGAGCCCTTCATCAGGAATCATGATAGGATGAATGGCCTATTGCTGCTGCTATTTCTTTTGCTCTCCACTCTACTTTCCTGGCTGACCACCCTCCCCCATGAATCTTACCTTCTAATGTAGCTCTTTTTGTTAATGCAAATTACTGACGCCACTGGAAATAATATGTCTTCAGTTAGTTCATTATTGATACCAGCTCTGTCAAATTTCCCACTTGTCTTCTCTGTCCAAAGGAAAGTAACAGCAACATGTTCAGTCTTTTCTCATAGCTGAAGTCTCAGAGCATTGATAGCATTCTAGTGAATTTCTTCTGCATCATTTCTGACTTCCTTCCTGAAGTGCGATCTCCTGAAGAGAGGCACAATACTTCAGATAGACCGCTGTTTTATGTATGTTCGCCAATAACATGCTTGACTTTGTAATCATGTCCCTATTCACAAAAGCAAGAATTCTACATGTCTTTTAATAGTCTTCTCAGCTTGTACTGCCAATTTCAGAGATTTGTGTAAACAAACGCCCCCAGATTTCTTTGTTCCTGTATCCTCGTTCAATTTGTACCATTTTATTTGTATTGCTTTTTCTCACTCTGACTGTAAAAAAGGATCACATCACATTTTCCTCCTCAAAATTCCATCTGCCCACTTCACCAACTAATCTGCTTCAGATATTTGTTACAATATCTCCTCGCTTTTCATGACGTTTCAGAGTTTTATGCCTGCTCTTCCCTGAATCCCAAATTTGATCACATCAAAAAGAGCAGGACATGTGGGTGGCATGGTGTCACAGTGGTTAGCACTGCTGCCTCACAGCGCCAGAGACCCGGGTTCAATTCCCACCTCAGGCGACTGACTGTGTGGAGTTTGCACGTTGTCCCCGTATCTGCGTGGGTTTCCTCTGGGTGCTCCGGTTTCCTCCCACAGTCACAAAGATGTGCGGGTCAGGTGAATTGGCCATGCTAAATTGCCCGTAGTGTTAGGTAAGGGGTAAATGTAGGGTATGGGTGGGTTGCGCGTCGGCAGGTCGGTGTGGACTTGTTGAGCCGAAGGGCCTATTTCCACACTGTAAGTAATCTAAACTCTAATTGCAAAGGTTTACAGGCACCACTGAAAACTAACTCTTTACAACAAACACATTCTGAGGAAGGGTCAGTAAACATGAAACGTTAACTGTGATTTCTCTCCACAGATGCTGCCAAGCCTGCTGAGCTTTTCCAGCATTTTCTGTTTTTGTTTCTTTACCACTACTCCCTGCTTTTTGCTCTTTAACTAATATTGTATTAAGCCACTGTCTCTTTAATTCTCAACTAGAATTTTACAGACAAGTTTATATTGTGATACCTCATCAAATAATTTCCTGCAACATTAGCAACCATGTTCCCTTCATTGACAGTCTCTGCTGCTTTATCAAATAACCTCAATCAAATTTGTCAATAACTATTTGCCTTTAATAAAACAGTTCTGATTGTCTGGAACAAAAACAGAGAATGCTACAAAAGCACAGCAGATCTGGCAGCATCTGTGGGGAGAGAAATAGAGTCAATGTTTTGAGTCTGGTCTGATTCTTCTTCAGCTGAGCAGCAGGACGGACTTATTTAACTGCCAGTTATGATAACATGTCAGCAATGGTGGATACATTTTGTATATTAATAAAGGATGAGGTCAGTAAATTAGAAAGAGAGGATCCAAATTTAGGATCAATTTAGATCAAGCTAAGAAACAGCCAAGAGGCATGAACTTTGCTGAGAGTTGTTTATAGATAACCAAACTGTAGTAGTACTGATGGGTGTAAATCAAGAAATTAGAAGTGTATGTAAAATAGGTGATACAGTAATAATGGGCAACTTCAATTTGGATATAAACTGGGTAAACCAAATTAGCTCTAGTGCTGTGGAGAATGAATTCTGGTGGTGTATATCATCACTCCTGAAATGTTACTAGCTCAAAAACCTGAAACTCCCTCTCTAATAACAGTTTGGACGTACCTAAAGTAAATGGATGACAGCGGTTCAAGAAGGCAGTTCACCACTACCTTCTCAATGACAATAAGGGATGTGCGATAAGTACTGACTCATCCAGTGATACCCATGTCTCGTGAGTGAAAAAAAAGAAGAGTGTATGAGATGGGTTTCTGGAAAAATACGTTGAGCTCACTCGGGACTGTGTGTATTTGATTTAAGATTATGCAGTGAGAAAGTATCAATAAATAACTTTGCTATACAGAAACCTTTGGGAAATGGATTAGATTCCCTACAGTTTGGAAACAGGCCCTTTACCCCAACAAATCCACACCAACCCTCCGAAAAGTAACCCATCCAGATCCATTCCCCATAGTTACCCCTGACTAATGCACCTAACACTATGAGTAATTTAGCATGGCCAATTCACCTGACCGGCACATTTTTGGATTGCGCGAGGAAGCCCACACAGACACAGGGAGAATGTGCAAACTCCACACACAGCCACCCAAGGTTAGAATTGAACCAGGAGCCCTGGCACTATGAGGTATCAGTGCTAACCACTGAGCCACTATGCCATCCTACTGAGCCCATAATAACAAAGAATTTTACATAAAGTTTGAATGCAATATAATTAGTTCTGAAAATTAAGTTCTTAAATCAGAACAATGCAAACTTGAGGCTAGATGAAAGAAGTTGAAAAGGGCGAATTGGGAAAACACACTGAAAGATTTGATGGCAGTTGGGCAGTTGCTAGTATTTGAAGAAATATTACAAGCTCCACAACAAACGTGGATTCGTCTGAGGCACACACGCAAGAAGGAAAAGATGACTCGTTGGTGGTTAATGAAAGAAGGTATGTATTTGTTTAGATCAAAGGAAATGGCTTAAAGCAAGTCAGTGGGAAGCCTAAGGTTTAGGAAAAAAATATAAGCCCCAGCAAACAAGGACCAAGAAACAGATAAGGAAACGAAAAGGGAATATGAATGCAAGTTAGTGAGGAACGTGAAGTAGGACTGTAAAAACACCACATTCTCAATTCTGATCTCCAGCATCTGCAGTCCTCACTTTCTCCTGTAAAATTATGTACTGATATACGAAAAGGTAAAGATTAGTGAGGGCAAATATAGGCCCATTACATGGGGGACAGGAGAGCTCATCGTTGAGAACAGAAAAATGGCAGAGAATCTTGGTATCTGTCTTTACAGGAGAAAAAGTGTCTCCAAAAAATACTAAATAGCCATGAGACTCATGTAACTCAGGAAATAAAATTATTTACTATTAGTAAAGAAGTATTTGCTTAAGAAAAGGCTGCAAAAAAGGTGGTAAACCTTCTGGACTAGATGAACTTTATACCAGATTGTTGAATGAAGTAGTCAAAATTAGAGTAGTGCTGGAAAAGCACAGCAAATCAGGCAACATCCGAGGAGCAGGATAATTGATGTTTCAGGCCAAAGCTCTTCATCAGGAATGAAGCTGAATGAAGTAGCTAAGGACAGTATGGATGCATTAGATTCTAGAAAGATTCCTGCTGACCTGGATGGCTATTTACAAAGGGAGGACAAGGGAAAGTGAAGAGCTACAAACCTGTTAACTTGATGAGTGACTGAGGAAACATTAGAGGCAATTGTAAAGAATGTCATTTTGGGACATTGAGAAATGAATGGGCATGGTGAACAAGGCTTTAAGAAAAGGAAATCATGATTGACAAACTTGTTAGAATCTTTTGAGAATGTTATTTGTAGCATTAATGAAGGCCATCAAGTGGGTATAGTGTATTTAGATTTTCAGAAGCTTTTCTATAAGGTTATGCACAGGAGGTTAGTAAATAAGATTTTAAGCACTTAACTAGAGGGATTGTTCGTTTACAAATTGAGATATGGTTAACAGGCAGAAATGAGAAAATAAGAATAAATAGACTATTCTTCAGATAGCAGACTGATGCTAGTGGGGTATCACAAGTACTAGTGCTAGATTCATAACTATTTATAACCTATTTGAATGGATATGGAGATAAATTGCAGTATTTCCAAATCTGCTGATGACAGCAAAATGAGTCCTTATGTAACTGGTGAGGAGCTTAAAAGGAGAGTTCAAGAGGACTTGGATGATCTAAACTCTGGTTTCCAGCATCTGCAGTCCTCACTTTTGCCTCACAATACCAGGGACCCAGCTTCAATTCCATCCTCAGGTGACTGTCTGTGTGGAGTTTGCACATTCACCCCATGGGTTTCCCCTGGGTATTTCTGTTTATTCCCAAAGTTTGAACATGTGCAAGTTAGGTGGATTGGCCGTGGGAAATGAGGGGGATGGGGTGGCATACACTTTAGGGGGTCAATGTCTACTCAATAAGCCGAATGGCCTACTTCCACACTGTAGAATTCTATGACGCTTTCTGCATCTGCATATTGGCTTTAAGAGACTCGTGACAATGACATCCTGATCCTATTGGACTCCTATACTTTGCAACCTCTCACCATTTAAGAAATATTCTGTCTTTCTACTTCTATTGCCAGTGATAACATCTGACTTCTTTGCATTAAATTCCATTTTCCATGTTCCAGATCATTTACGTATTGAGTTGAAAAATATGGTTGGAAAAACACAGCAGGCCAGGCAGCATCTGAGGAGCAGGAAAATTGACGTTTTGAGCAAAAGCCCTTCATCAGGAATAGAGGCAGGAAGACTCCAGGGTGGAGAGATTAATGGGGTGGTGGGGGGGGGCTGGAGAGCAGAGTACAATAGGTGAATTGGGGTGGGGATGGAGGTGATAGGTCAGAGAGGAGGGTGGGGGAAGTTAGCAAAGAGTACAATAGGTGAATGGGGGTGGGGATGGAGGTGAAAGGTCAGAGAGAAGGGTGGAGTGGATAGGTGGGAAGGGAGATTGGCAGGTAGGACAGGTCATGAGGCATAGTTGAAGAACTTCAGGGCAGAGGAGATGACCTGGGGGTTGCAATGAGAGAGAGACTCACTGAGATTCTTGTGGAGAGAGGAGGAGAATGAGGCAGGCATGCTGACGCCACCCTGAGGGTAACACTGGGAAAGTTAGATCTCAGGGTGAAACCTGGCTTGGTAAATTCCAAGTTTGATTTTTTGCAGTTTGGTGACAGCAGTGGTCAGACACTGAATATATTCACAGGGAAGTACGAATGCTTTTTTTTAAGAAAATAACACAAATTTATGACACAATAGAAAAGAGAAACAAATCTCTCTGGGGAATCTTTGGAATTTACTACCCAAGAGGGCAATGGAATTTCAAAGATTGACCAGATTTGAGATAGACATCAAAAGTTTCTGAACAGTAATGACATGAAGACATATGGAGATAATGCTGAAAGGTGTCATTAAAGTGAAAGAAAATGAGCCATAGTCAAATTGAATGTTGACGTTAACTCCAGTTTCTGTGTTGTTACTTAAAAACTTGAAGAGATGAACAATGAACTAAATCATGAAGAATCTGACAAGAATGAAACAGAATATTCTGTAGAGAAGGAAATCACTACTTTAAATACATACAGTTTTAAGAAATGAGCAGTTAGTCAGTCAGCAGCAAGCATCGAAATAGTTGCTCAGTAGCTGTACGTTGAAGTGAAAAGGCAGCCAGACCTGCAGACAGAAGCACAGGAAAAGCCAATGGGAACTACAAATAGTCATGTTAAGTGAGGAGACGTGAATCAATGATCAGCCAGAATACAATCGGCCATCAGAGATCTGATGGTAAGTTAAATCCCTAAGAGGGAAGGGTGGAAACCCTACCTATATTGTGCAAACCCAAGCTCAGAGGCTAAAAGAAAAGGAGTTCTGACCAGTTGAATAAATCTTGTTGCAGTCCTGAATGGACCCCATAAAATACAGCTGCAATGGTTTAAAATGTGGTCCTAACTCTATATTGAATTGGGGATATCAAAAACAAAGTTAACTCCTGTGAATCCACTGCAGAAAAAGATTACGACCAGTAATGCATTTCTCAGGCAAGAGAAATGTTCTTAAAATTGGAATATTTGAATTGCAGAATTAGTCATAAATACATAGGCACTGAGTAGGTAGTACCAGGAAGAAAACAGCATGTAAAGTTCCTTATTTTGTGGTTTGTACTTTGTTAGGATAGGGATGGAAGTGGGGGAGGGGGGCGGGGGGAGAGAGTGATAAATTTGATTTATTGAGTTGTGTTGTAAAGTTGAGTAATTGTGTCCTAGTTGATAAGAAAGGTTGTCTCAGTTTGAAATGGCAAACTGCCCCGTGGAGTACTCCTTCTGCAATATGTGGAAATCATGGACACTTCCAGTCTCCATGGTGACCATGTATACAGGAGGTGTGTTCAGCTGCAGCTCCTTATTGACAACATGGAGCATCGGGAGCTGTGTTTGGACTCACTACTGAGCATCCCTGAGGCTGTGAATGCAATGGATAGTAGGTTTAGTGAGCTGCTCACCACCTGTAAAGGCTGCACTGACAGAGAAGAGTTGGGTGACTGCCAGGAAGATGAGTAAGTGTAGCCATACCCCTCTCAAATAGATAGACCACGCTGGATATAGTTAGGGAAGAATGGCCTCTCAGGGGAAAACAGCAACAGCCAAGTTAATAGTACTATAGTTGGCTTGGCTGCACAGTAGGGACAGGATAGGACAGGGAGAGTTTTAGTGTTGGGGGACTCAATTGTAAGGGAACTGACAAGCAGCTCTATGGCATCGTGAATGGTATATTGCCTCCTTTGTGCCAGCGTCATGGATGTCTCACAACTGCTGTAGGGCATTCTAAAGGGGAAGGATGAACAGCTGTCAGTCATGATACATGTTGGTACCGATGACATGGGTAAGCAATGAAATGAAGTTCTGCAGCAGGAATTTAGAGACTTAGGTAGCAGATTAAAGAAGAATACTGCTAAGGTTGTAATTTCCAAATTACTTCTCATGCTGTGTGCTGTTGAGTATAGGAATAGGAAGATAGGCCAGACGGATACATAGTATCCCTACAGTGTGGAAGCAGGCAACTGAGTCCACACTGACTCTCCAACTAGTATCCCAGCTTATCCCTGTAACCTGACAGTTTCCATGACCAATCAACCTAACATGCACATCTTTGCACCGTTGCGGGGGGAAGCTGGAGCACCCATAGGAAACTCACACAGACACGGGGAGAACGTGCAAACTACCCAGACAGTCGTCTAAGGCTATTATAAATCTTAGGTCCTGGCACTGTGAAGCAGCAGTGCTAACCACTGAGCCACCATGCCAGCACCACATGGCTAACAGGATGATATAGAAGGGAAAGATTTAGATTTTTGGATGATTGGGACACTTTCTGGGGTGGTGGGACCTGGACAAGTTGGACAGATTGTACCCGATCCAGAATGGGTTCAATATCCTTGCTGGGAGGTTTGGTTGTGTTGATGGAGAGGTTTTAAACTAATTTAGTAGGGGGATGGTGCACAGATTGGTTATAATGTCAGGAGCAAAGTCCAATCAGATACAGAAGGAATGCTAGGATAGTCCAGTAAGCAGAGACAACATGGGCAGGATAAGACACATGGAAGTCAAGAAAGCTAAATTTTAAGGAGCTTGACTGGTAAAGTGGATGAACTTAGAGCATGGATTAATAAATGAGAATATGATAATCTTGCAATCACTGGGACATGGTTGAAGGAAGGGCAGGATGTGCAGCTCAACACTCCAGGGTCGAGAGATTTCAGGAAGGATAGCAGGGGGAAGTAAGAGAGATGGAGGCATTGCATTATTGATAAACAAATCCATCACTGCAGTAATGAAGGATGATGTCCAAGAAGACTCTTCAAATGAGCCCTTCTGAGTAGAGTTTAACAATAAAACAGGGTGATTACTTTGCCCCCAGAGGGAGGAGCAGATATGTAAGCAAATCATACAAAGGTGTGAAAGGATCAGGGTTATATGTGCAAGGGATTTCAACTTTCCCAACGTTAACTGGAATTGCCTCAGTGTGAAGCAACCAGAAAGGGTAGAAATATTAAATGCATCCTGGAGAGCATTATGTGCCAGTCTGTCGATTGTCCCACCACAGATGGGGTGCCTAATCCTAGGAAATGAAGTGGTTGAAATTTCAGTGGGTGAGTAGTTTAGAGATCATGACCATAACTCTAATTTTGAAAATGATTATGGAAAGGGATAAGAATAGTGCAAGATTGAAGTGTCTAAACTGGGGGGAAAGGCCAATTTCAATATCAGTAGACAGGATTGAGCAAACATAGATATTGAGCAGCTACATGACAGGTAAGTCTATATTTGGAGTAGTATTCCACTGAGAATTCAAGGCCAGCATCTTCCTCTCAGAGTGAAGGGCAAGGGCAGCAAGTCCAGTGAATCCTGAATGTCAAAGGATATTGAGAGTTTGATAAAGAAAATGAAGGAAGAATGGGTCAGGTACGGCACATTGAAAACAAGGGAGGGCCTTCAAAAGCACAGAGAGTGTAGGGAGGTGCTGAAAACATAAATTCATAGGGCAATGAGAGCTGTGAGATATCTTTGGCAGATAGGATTAAAGAAGTCCTCAAGGTTTTTTTATAAGTATATTTTAAGTAAGAGCATTGTCAGAAAAAGAATGGGGCCAATTAGAGAACAAAAGGCAATGAAACCAGAGGACATGGGTCTTTAATGAGTATTCCTATCTGTATTCACAGAGGAGAAAGACATTGTAGCTGGGATTTTCACTTGGATGATGAAATTCTGGAACATGGCAAGAATAATAAGGAAATGGTTTAAGTATTAAATGTTCCAATGAGCATGAAGGTACATTTCAACTCCAAGAAAAAGATTCTGGTTGTCAACCCTATGTACGCATCTCTTAATTTTATAGACTTCTATCGAGTCTCCCCTCAGCCTCGGCTGTTCCAGAGAAAATAACCTGTGTTTTTCTAACCTCTCCTTATAGTTCATACCCTTTAATCCAGGCAGGATCCTGTTAAGCCTCTTCAGCACCCTCTCCTAAGCCTGCACATTCTTCCTGTAATGTGGTGACCAGAATTGAAAGCAGTATTCTAAGTGTGGCCAAACCAAAGTTTTATAAATCTGCAACATGACATCCTGACTCTTGTATTAAATGCCCTGACCAATAAAGACAGGCATGCCGGATGTTTTTGTTACCACCCTATCTACTTACCTGGCCATTTCAGGGAGCTATGGACTTGAACTCCAAGATCCTTCTAAATATCAATACTGTTCAGGATCCTGCCATTAACTGTATACTTTTCCTTAACATTTGATCTCCCAAACTGCTACACCTCACACATGCCTGGATTAAACTCCATCTGCCATTTCTCACCTCACATCTGCAACTGATCTATGTCTCACTGTATCCTTTGACAACGTTCTGCACTATTCACAACTCCACTGATCTCTGTGTCATCTGTAAACTATCCATGTACATTTTCATGAAACAGTTAAAAAAAATAAAAGCTTTACTAAAAGGATGCCATTATCATACAGAATTTTAAAGTTCAAAGCAAGTTTTAAAGAATGCAAGTATTTTGTGGATTTCAAAATTGGAAATAGTAAATCATTACAGAACAATCAGTAAATATAATTGAAAGCTTTGTTAGAAGGATTTATTAAGGTTCACAATGAATCAGCGTTAACAAAGACTGTTAAATAAAGAAAAGTTACAAAGGCACTAACAAGCAAGTAATTTAAAATGAAATTATATTCCTGAATAAAAGAATACAAGCTCCTACAACATCAGATTTGAAATACAATTGAAATTATACATATTTACAAAGTTTTTAAAGTTATGATACCTGAAAAGAATACAAACACAAACTACAGCCATATTCCTGCAAACAGTGAAAGTTTATTGAAATGTAATACTGCTCTTTATACTATTATGAAATCAGTTAACTAAGGGGAGAAAGGTTTGGGGAAAATGTTATATAGGTAATGTATATGAAAGTGTTAATCTAAGGTTAGTTGCTGTGTCCATTCTTAGGAGAAAGTGAGGACTGCAGCTTCTAGAGGGAGGACGAGAACTTCTTCAAGTTCAGCATCTTTGGATGAGGCTCCATTGTATTTGTAGAGGGCGAAGGACAACTTCCTCTTGTCGATGGAGGAAGAGGACTTTTGCTTATCCATTCTCAGATATAACACAGCGAATGGATACAGCTTCAGGTAATTTTGAGATTTCTGGACAGTTGTAGTTGGAGACAGTCTTTCACATTTTATGTTACCATCAGTGCAGTTATCATCACTTGCATACGGTTACTAAGCTGCCTTGACCTTGTTGCCGTTGATAATGCATCTTCTGTTGAGATTTATTTGTTGTTCATTCTTCACCAGAAGAATGAAGCCCCTAGACTGGCATAAGGAGGACTGGTAATCTCTCCAGTCAAGCCACAAGAGGTTGGAATGTGTGCATCACATCATGCCATAATATGGTGAGCATGATGATCTAGTCATCACTATTATGGTTGTCATGAAGTCTACTATTTACAAAATCCAGCACATCTATCCTTTTTGCAACTTTCCCTTCCGCCAGCCCGAACTTCCAAATCTCCCCCTTTCCCTTCCATTCCCCTATTCTGTCATTTTTCTTCATTTCTGCTTCCACCGATTTCCACCATTGTCTGCTCCCTTGACCACGGGTTGGATTTAATGAAGTCAGCCAGAAAGATCCAAGTGATGGCTGCTGCAAAGATGCTGATGTTAGCATGTCTGACCTCCTAGATGGTATGGGGAATACATCTCAACGTTGGTGGTACTTCTCAAGGACCTTGAGGTGGTCCTAGTTTCAGAGCCATACAGAAGAGTGGGAAGGATGACTGCCTTATGCACAAGAATCTTGGTATCGGCACAGAGGTCACAGTCATCGAAGACTCTAATCCTTAGGTGTCAGAAGGTGGTGCTCACAGATTGAATGGTTTATTGAATCTCCGCATTGATATCAGCCTAAGATGAGAGATAACTTCCTAGATAGAGGAAATATTCCACATTTGGGAGGATTTTTCTGTTGATCTAATGGGGGAATGCCCTGGAACTTGATCTCGAATGTGGTGGTAAAAGAGTTGACTCTTCTTGAAAATGAGGCTGAGACCAATTCTTTGGTCTACTTCCGCAAAGGCATTAAGCTTGAAGATTCTCTTATGATAGAGTAGAGGTGATATTGTGACCCTCAGACTGAATGTCCACAAGTGAGCCAGATGTCACTTTCTTCTTGGATTTCAATTGGTTAGGGTTGACTATCCATTTGGTAGACAATGTCCTCATCACTGCCATGGAGATGGAGAAAATGGTGGGAGCGATGACACATTGCTGCTTGACACTGTCTTGAGCTCAAAGGATTCTATGATACCATTAGTGAGGACCATCTCCAATGTCTTGGCATGGGATTTCCTTGGTCAGCTGGCCTTTGACAGGGTTTCCACAGCACTTTCTGATTGACTAAGTCAAAAGTCTTGGTCAGGTCAATGAAGGCCATGTCATGTGGTTGGCATTGTTCTTGGCATTTCTCTTGGAGTTGTGAAGCAGTGAAGATCATGTCCACAGCTCCAAGGATTGGTCAGCAGCCACATTGATTTCCAGGATGAATATCATTACAAACTGAGAGCAGGCACCTTACAGGGATTCAGCTGGTGATCTTCCTGGTGACAGAGAATATGGAGATTTGACTTTAGTTCCATTTTGTTCCTCTCTTGAAGATGGTGGTGATGGCATCATCCCTGAAATCAGCAGGTATTTCTTCTTCTTTGTCCTGGATTTTCAGGAACAAGTTGATGGTGATGATGAATAAGCTCTACTCCTTCAGGTTTGAACAGTTCCACTAGACTCCCATTTACTCCTGTGTAATTTCCATTCTTCATGTGTTGAAAGGTGGCTTCAACTTCTACCACAACAGGTGGGAATCCAAGATCATCTTTGGTGGGAAACTGAGGGATTTCCTCATACAAGTCCTCATTGACAATTTTATCACAATTTTGGGGTTGTTTGAGCAATGGAACTCAGGATGAAACTCTTTGCTGACTGGAGTCAGACCTGGCACTTAGAAAAATGATTGTGATTGTTAGAGGTCAGTCATCTCAGCTCCAGGACATCTCTGCAGGGGTTCTTATGGGTGGTGTTCTGGGCCCAACCATTTTCAGTTGCCTCATGAATGACCTTCATTGCATCATAAGGTCAGATATTTGAATAATGTTGAATGCCATTTGAGACTCCTCAGCTGCTGAAGCAATCCATGTGCACATGCAACAAGATCTGGACAATATTCAAGCTTGGGCTGACAAGTGGCAAGTAACATTCATAGAACATAGAACAGTACAGGCCCTTCAACCCTTGATGTTGTAACACACAAATGACCATCTCCAATAAAACACAATTTATCCACCCCTTGACATTCAGTGATGTTACTATCACTGAATCCCCTACTATCAACACCCTTGGGATTACCATTGACAAGAAACTCCATTAGATTCACCACACAAACACAATGACAACAGTGGTAGTTCAGAGGCTAGGAACACTGCAGCGAGAAACTCACCTCCTGACTCCACAAAGTCTGTCCACCATCTACAAGACACGAGTCAGAAGTGTGATGTAATACACCCCACTTGCCTGGATGGGTACAGCTCCAACAACATTCAAAAAGCTTGACACCATCCAGGACAAAGCTGCCATTCCCTCCACCACTGACGCTCAGTAAAAACAGTATGTACTATCTACAAAAGTCATGTCATCCAGATTTACTGAAGATGGTGATCAAACTTGTAACTGTGGTTCTGCCAGACATAATGGGGCAGTAGGGTGGCTCATTGGTTACTACTGCTGCCTCACAACACCAGGGATCTGGGTTCGATTCCAGCCTTAGGCAACTGGCTGTGTGGAGTTTGTACATTTTCCATGTATCTGCATGGGTTTCCTCGGAGTGCTCTGGTTTCCTCCCACAATCCAAAGATGTGCAGGTTAGGTGAATTGACCATGCTAAGTTGCCCATAGTGTTCAAGAATGTGGAGGTTAGGAGCATTCGTCAGGGGTAAAAATGTAGACTAGTAGGTGAATGGGTCTGGGTGGGTTACTCTTCAGGGGATCTGTGTGGATGATTTGTTGGGCCTAAGGACTTGTTTCCACACTGTAAGCATCCTATGTTTCGATAACGTTGTGGGACACTTTAACATACCACCTTACTCCGAGCAAACATTGCTGTCTCAAGTTTGATACAGTGCTCCAGAAAAACTCAGCCCAAATTGGAAGAACAGTGCCTTATTTTCCATTTGGGAACTGTGCAGCTTTCTAGACTTAATATTGAGTTCAACAATTTTATGACTTGAGACACTTCTCCCATATCCTTTCCCCACACTCCAGGCCTTGTTATCACATGGTCTGCTATTACCCATTGTTAGAAACTAATAATCCCCATTAGTAGCTATTCATTCTCCCAGGTTGACTGTTATCCACTCCTTTGTCTATTTAACTGCTCTTCTCGATCCCTGGGCTCTATCTCCAGCTATCATTTACTCTCTACCCCCTCTCCGACTCTTTTGCATAAAATTCAATCTTCTCCCAGCTACTATCAGTTCCAAGGAAGGATCACTGGACCTGAAACATTAGCTCTGATTTATCTCCACAGATGCTGTCAAAACTGTTGCACTGCAGAATTTCTGCTGAAATGCTGGCCAACAAGCAATGCTCATGTCCAATGAGGAAATTTAAAAATGAGCCCAAAATCCCTGGGTAAAGCCTGACTCTGCTCATTTAAGTACCTGACAGGCAATTAGTTCAGTACAGCCTCCTCTTCTAAAACAAGTCACCAAAGAACCAGGTAATATTCTGGGGTCCTGGGTTTGGCTCTCATCATGGCTTGAGTTCAATTTAGATTAGATTACTTACAGTGTGGAAACAGGCCCTTCAGCCCAACAAGTCCACACCAACCCACAGAAGCACAACCCACCCATTCCCCTACATTTACCCCACGCTACGGGCAATTTAGCATGGCCAATCCACCTGACCTGCACATCTTTGGACTGTGAGAGGAAACCAGAGCACCCAGAGGAAACCCAAGCAGACACGGGGAGAATGTGCAAACTCCACACAGTCAGTCGCCTGAGTTGGGAATTGAACCCGGGTCTCTGGCACTGTGAGGCAGCAGTGCTAACCACTGTGCCACCGTGCCGCCCACTAAATTTGTTTTTAAATTTGGAATTTAAAGCCTATTGATGGCCATGAAACCATTGCTGCAAACCTCCATCTAGTTCATTAATCAGTTGTTATGACTTGGTCTGGCCTACATGTGACTCCAGACCCACAGTAACCTAATGACTCTTAATTGTCATCCAAGCAAGACATTCAGTTCATAGAAGTAATAAATGCTGGCATCCTACCCTTTTGTGCGAATTAATGTTTAAAATGTTGTCTTGTAGATTATTGAGTTTTCTGTGATTCTTTCTTTCCTTTCCAAATACTGCAAAGCACATCTTCTAATTACCTCAGAGCTAATTTCCGTTTCCATACTTCAATCTTCTGCCACAATTATATTCCTACAATTCTGCACCCAAAATCTTTCCAGCTTCACTCTACCTGCTAAGATGGTGGTGGAGTAGGATGCTGCAGCATGTCCAGAGCAGGCACGCCAGCGACCAGCGGCCCGGTGCGAAACCTGACAGCAGTCAGTGCTCAGACCACGGGGACGCTCCCTGCGCTGGCCTGCTGTGGAGACCCTTCGGACACAGACTCTGATGTTTGTCTTTTTAACTTTGCCTTTTGTTTTTCTGACCTGTGGTTAGACTGTGTAGCGTAACTTTAGTTTTCTTTTTATTTCTCTATTCTGTAACTAAGGATCGAACCGAGATACCTTTGTACCTCAGATGGCACTGTAAATGGCGAGTTACAAACTTTGCACTGTAATCATTTGTGTACATGTGACACTAAAGCTAATTCAATTCAATGCAATTCAATTCAGTTCACCCTGGGCTTAGTCTGACAGCCTCTAAATTTTATCTTTGATTACTGATCTTCCTACCCCAGACACTTGGTGCTTTATTTCAGATCTCTAGATTTCTTCATTTGCATTCTTTTCTTTCCATCACACAGCTAATTATCATTTGCACACATCATTGACCATAGCATTTTCCATCTCGTTCGCTCAGAAAGAATATCCAAGACAAACAGGGTGAGCAAATGGCTCAGTTCTGAGCCTTGGTGCAATCCAACTTTGGATTCAAAACTCTCCCTTGCCCCTTCATTGTTTCTTATTCATGTCTGGCATTCCTCATGATGTCCTATAATGAGAGACACCATAGATTGTCCAGACTCCTGCCCTAGGCACCCAGTCATTATCTTTCTCTCAATCAACTACATTACAATCAATACAATCTTCATCCTACCCCAGATTTGTCCATCATGTTCACAGAATGACCAGAGCATTGTTTCTTCTGGTCATGAATCTGAAGAATGGTTGATCCTTGTGACACATTTCCCCTGTAAATCCAATACAGTGGATTATATCAATCATTATATCTATTCAGATTGCTTCTGCTCCTGTGTCCACAATGTCGCAAGTTTAATCACCCTCTTTAGTACTAATGGATGACATGACTTATCAATTATAATTACTGTAATTCTAAAGTTACAATTGAACAATCTGAGTTATGTGATGATGTGGAGATGAAGCAGATTTACTGCATACGCAATAGTCACAAGACTGGAGCCATTCTTTAATTGTCTCTGCTCCTAACTTTGACAACAACCTTGGTTGTTCTTTCAGGCTAAACCAGTCATTGGACATAGAAGAGCACAGCATAGAGACAGGTCCTTTGGCCCACCATGTCTGTATCGATCATGATGCCATTCTAAACTTATGTTTTGCCAATTGTTTTAAATCTGCAACCTGTAGAACCATTTACATTCCATTTCAACACAAGAAATAGAACAGTTAGGGCGAAGCCATCAAAAATCCAATGGAAATAAAGTTGGACTTGGTAATGTATATTTTTGTGTGCTACCAGTCTTCTTTCTGTCCCAATTTGACATACACATTTTCCTTATGAAACACACCAGACATTATATTGGTACATAGATTGGTGTGTGTTTGCCATTTTAGAGTTTCATACTTCAAGTGATGCCCTTTATAAACCTCACACAGTTAATCATACATAAAGCAATAGGGAGGACCTTTCACTCACGCTATTTAAAGAGATCATCAACTACCTACAGACAGGCTGCTGTGTTATTTGGGCTGCAACTTGAATTTTATCCATATTTGGATGCTCTCCTGCTTCAAGTTTCAAAAATCACCAGGAAATGGTGTGGCAGTTGCTGAAATACTTCTTTCTGCCTTCTTTGAGTCTTCTGCCAAATTCTTGCAGGTGCGGATGCACTAGTCAGCTTTCCCTGTGCAATTCAGAAAGACAGAGAGGATGACCATTGGCCATGCAGAGTAGGAAAGCTGTTTGGGAATGGATAGGGACAAGGAATTCCATTCCCTTCAGTGAGGAGCCAATGAATAAACTTGAGCAAGGTATGAGACAAGCAGAGTGAGCAACATTACAAAATTTCCAGGATTGTCTCTTAATTTGGCTGATCTTCCTGTGAGCCAGATCAGCTCTCTCTCTCTCTGGGGGTGGTGTCTTGTCCCTAAACACTTCTGGAGGAGGGACTTGAACCCAGACCATCTGGGTCAGAAGTAGGAACACTACCACTGTACCACTATCACATTCAGTGGTTCTTTTCCTCCCAGTAAAACTAAATCCTTAAGCATCTGCCACCATGAGATTTGAACCAATATCCCCAGGCTACAATTGCTGGTACATAAGTCTAGGATCATTACCACTTTGCCAGTACCTCCATTCAGTGGATATATGTTCGGATATGCTGTGACATTCCTCAAGAGCAGGTAGAACTTGAACCCAGTCCTTCTGGCTCAAACGTAGGGATACTACCACTAAGAGTACACCTGCGCCCCCACCCACCCCCCACTCCCCTCCACCCACCACCGAATCTCTGCACTATCAGTGAAAGTGAGTGAATGGACCTGTTCCAGCTGTGATAAATCTCTGAATAATCAGTGTTTGAGAGCGAAAATGTACTGCTTGCTTCAATGCCTTTGGGTAACATCAAATTGTAGTCATCAACAATGAGGACCAATTTGTGTAGCAGTTTGGGAAATGAATGGTGTATCTGATGAACAGTGAGTATGAAACCACTAAAGACCACAGGGGAATGCTGGGAAATAATCTCAGATCCTGAAAATGGTCGCTGAAGTAAGACTGGAATTGTCAGGGACAGTGAACGAAAAGTAAAGTAAAATTCCCAAATCCCTTCTCTTACTCTCCACAACCAGTGTTTTACTTTGGAAATGTTGAAAATCGTGGAACTTCCTCCCAGACAACACTGTTCCTTCACTCCAGGGACAGCTACAGTTCAGGAAGGTAGCACACCACTACCATCTTCAGGTCAATTAAAAACAGACAATAAATACTATCTAGTTAAAGCCACCCACCTCCCATTAACTAAGTTAAAAGTAAGCACAGGTAGAACTGGGGCTGATATCCTTGCTAAGAGATTTGCAAATGCTTTTGTGGGTGTTGGGGTGTGGTTGAACTGGCTTGTCAGAAGGATGGGCAACTGAAAACCAATTCAGGTAAATAAATAAACATTGTTTTGGGGAAGTAGAAAAGCTGCAAAAGAAAGCAGAAAGTACTGGAACCAGATCTGAAAATCAACCAGGATTAAATGAAAGATTAATATTGTTTAAAAAGTGGAATTGAAGCACTCTATCTAAATGGGCAAAGTGACAGCGCCAGCAGAACTAAAGGAGAATGATGTTATTGCCATCACAGAGTTGTGGCTGCAGGGTAACCAAGACTGAGAACTGAACATTAAAGGATACTCGCTGTTTAAGAGGGGTAGGTTCAAAAGGGAAAGGAGGTGAGATAGTGCTGATAATATAGGGACCAATCTTTAGGGGGAGGACTTCCAATTGGAAAAACAGAATTTGGCTCAGTGGAGCTAAGAAACAGTAAATGGCAGCAAATATTGATAGGGATGGTTGGTACATCACCAAATTGTAGCAATAATGCAGGGCATGGTATAAATCAGGAAATTAGAGGGGCATGCAGCAAGGAAAATGTGGTGTCATGAGTGGCTCTGAATTACATGGAGACTGAATGTATTTAGTGATCAATAATTCAGCAGAGGCTAAACTCTTGCAATGTATTTGAGATCAATTTCTGGACCATTTGTTCTTTTCTGGAGCCATTTAGGCTGCAGGATCATTTAGATTTGGCATTACATAATGAGTGAGAGCTAATTAATAATATTTTTATAAAAGAACATTGAGGGAAGCATGATCATAGTATGATTGAATTTTCCACTAAGATCGAAATGATGCAGTTCGATCTGAAACTCGGATCTTAAACATAAACAAGAGCAATTATGAAGCCATGAGGAGGAAGTTGGTTATGGCAAATTGGAAGAATCGATGGAAAGGTTTGAATGCAGCTGGCAATGGCTTGTACTTGAAGTATTAATGCTTGGTTTTCAATCAACATAGTGGTTTCAGACATTAGTGATTAAAAATCTGTCTATCACAGATTGAAAATATGTAATGATCCAGCCTCAACAGCTTTTCTACTTCCCCAAAACAATGGTTACTTATTTACATGAATTGCTTTTCAGTTTCCCATCCTTCTGACAAGCCAGTTCAACAAATGCACTACCCTCTAATCAAATACGTTCCTCCTTCCTTCAGTCCCAGTTGGATAACCCCTTATTTTAAGACTATGCCCTATGGTCCTAGACTCCACCACAAGGTGAAACAACATTTCTGGATCTATCCGGTCAAGTTGTTACAACACAAGGTAAACTCTCCTGCTTACTGCAAACCAGCAACACTGAAAGGATTTATATTGTGCAGTAACCTGTGAAAATTCGAGGCCAAGAACTATTTAATGTAAAAATTAACAACTTTATTTCTTAAAGTATAACAGAGATTAATTAACTAACAACAATTTCCAACCCTTTTCTCTAACTTATCTTTTATCTTTCCCTTCTACAATACTAGTCCAATAAAACCCCTAAATAAGATTTACAAAACAAAACTTCTTAGTCCAAAGCCAGGCAGCTTTCAGTTTTCTCTATATTTCTGTCTTCTTTTCTTCTGTTTGGGGATTCTGCTTCACATGTTACTGATTGATAAAAGTACCGTTAAGAGAGTTATTTTTCTAGGCAGTGTGCAGATGTTGTTGGATTGGTAGTTCTCTCCTCAGCTGTTAAATTTTCCCAGGTCTTATACCACAAATATTGGATTGTGTCATCAGCTTTTAAGATTGTGAATATACTCAATTCAAACTTGGTTGGAATTTGGTATTTTCAGGGTATGGCTTAAACTGATTGGTCAAATTCAAATTTGTTTTTTTTAATTCAGCCAGCGCTATCTGTTTTGAACCAAATGTTATATTGTATCTTACTGAGAACACTTGGTGCTGTCACTGCTAGTTTTTAACTCTCTTAAAGGTACAGCACACCCACATCTTCATAACACCTCTCCCCTTAAGAAAAAATGAACCATTGTAATGAAAAGATGGCTTTTTTTATACACATTACCCTCACATAGAGATAACTTTAATATAAGTTCACTGTAACTTTTTCCCATATACCTGTATATATAACATTAAATAAATACAAATCTCATCTAAACTCTATCAGTTAAGTCCACGATAACATATCTGCGATTACATTCTTACAATCCGCAACATGTACTATTTTTAAATTACAACTGCGTAACATAAGACTCCAATGAAATCGTCTCATATTCCTGTCTTTAAAGTGTTCTAAGAATGTAAGCAGATTGTGATCCCTGTACACAATCATCTCCAACACATTGTTCATGTCATGCACATTAAAATGTTGTAAGGGCAGTACCAAACTCAGTAGTTCTTTTTCAATTATGGAGTATTTCCTTTGGTGGATGTTGATCTTCATCGAAAAGTAACCAACTGGCAATTCAATCCCGTCCTCATCTTCCTGTAGGAGTACAATTCCAACTCCAATGTCATTAGCATTGATGATGACTTTAAAAGGTTTTGAAAGGTTTGGTGTAGCTAAAACTGATTTGGTGGTTAATATTGATTTCAAATGGTCGAATGCCTCCTGGTATGGTTCTGTCCACTGAAACTTTATGTTCTTCTTCAGCAAATCAGTTAACAGTGCCACTGCACTGCTGAACAAACTTCTGAAAGAATCTGCTGAGCCCTAAGAATTGAAGCACCTCTTCCTTTGAGGTTGGTTGTGGAAATTCCTCGATGGCCTTCGCCTTTGCATTCCGTGTGGTCAACCTTCCATGACCGATGCTATGTCCCAAAAACATCACCTCTGCTTTCGCGAATTCAGTTTTAAGTTTATTACCAGTTTTGTTTCTCGTAGTCATTCAAAGAGCACTGCCAACTGTACCATGTGATCTTTCCAGGACTCACTAAAGATTACTACCTTGTCCAAATCAATTGCACAGTTTGTTAACCCAGCAACAACTCCGTTCATGAGTCTTTGGAATATGGTGGGTGTGTTCTTCATTCTAAAGTGCATCACTCTAAATTGATATAGCCTATTTGGGGTTATAAACGCAGAATTTGTTTTCACTGTCTCTGATCAAGGTACCTGCCAGTAACCACGCATTAAGTCCAACTTGGTTATGTAACTGGCTTGACTTACGATACAGTCCTTCAATCTAGAAACTAGACAGGAGTCTGATTTTGTAACAGTGTTGACCTTGCGATAATCCATGCAGAATCATTGAGACCCATCCAGTTTGGGAACTAAGACTCCACTCGCTCTGGTTTGGTTCGATGATGTCCTCTTCAAGCATGGCCTCCACCTCAATCTGGACCAATCTGACTTTGACAGGATTAAGCCGAAAGAGGTGTTGTTTTATAAGAACAGTGTTCTTTGCATCTACTTCATGTACAATAGCATTAGTCCTCCCCATCTGATTCTTACATATGTCCTTAGACTGCAGTAACAAACCTTTCAACTGTGTTCTGTACTCCTGAGATAGATAGCTTACTAACTTATCCCACTCCTCAAGGAGTTATCATTTTTCGATCTATTTTGAGGCACATCAAAATCCACATCATCTGGGATGTGATTCCTCACTCCGCAGGGCAGTAACTAACACTTGTTTCTCCTCTTCTTTCTCTCTAGTTTAATAAGGTTTCAATATGTTCTCATGTCATACCAATATCTTTTTTCTTCAATCTGGCATCTTTACTAGATTGTTCACCTGACAACTTTTTCTCAATTTGATAGGGACCACTAAACCTGGCTTTGAAGGGATCTCCAATCACTGGTAACAATATTAACATGTCATCGTCTTGGGAAAATGTCCAGGTCTCAGAGCTTTTATCTGCCACCTGCTTCATTCCATGTTGTGCCCTCTTTAGGTTCTGTTTAGCTAACTCACCGACTCAATTTAGTCTCTCCCTCACCTCTGATACATAATCTAAGTGTGAAATATCTGACTTTGGTCCTGTCAATTTTTCTTTAATTAATTACAAAGGGCCTCTCACTTCATGATCGAACATTAACTCAAAGGGAGTCAACTGAGTAGATTCATTTGGGTCATCTCTAATGGCAAACAATACGAATGGGATGCCTTTATCCCAATCATTTGGGTAATCCTGACAGTATGTTTTCAACATGGTCTTCAAGGTTTGATGCTACGCTTCTAAAGCTCCCTAGGATTCAGGTTGATACAACTGGATTTAAAGTGCTGTCTCCCTAAGCTATCCATAACAGTCTTGAATAGCCCAGCAGTAAAATTTGACCCTTGGTTTAACTGAATCTCTCTGGGTAGCCCATACCGTATGAAAAAAGCTACTAACTCCTCTAGCACCCTTTATGCCTTGATACTCTGTAATAGAATTGCCTCGGGAAATCTGGTAGACATATCCATTCTGGTTAACAAGTACTGGTTCCCACTTTTAGTTCTCGGAAGGGGATCTACACAATCAGTTATAAACGAATGAAAAGTTCTTCAAATGCAGGAATTGGCAACAAAGATGCTGGTTTTATTACCGCCTGTGGCTTACCTACCATTTGGCATGTATGACATGTACGGCAAATATTAACCACATCCATGTGCATTCCAGCCCAATAAAAATGTTTTTGTACCTTAGCCTGAGTCTTTTGTACCCCTGGGTGACTTCCTACACGTAATTCACATGCTCCCCGTAATACCTCCTGTCTGTATGCTACCGGTAACACAATCTGATGCACTTCAGCCTATTTCTCTTCTGTACTAACCTGCTGAGGTCTGCATTTCTGTCGATAGGATTCTATCTTTCAGGTAATAATGCTATGAAATATCCTCTGCCTCCTTTTCGGAGTATGCAACCACATATATATCTTTTATCATCTTGTCTTGCTGTTGCAAGTCCCTTAGCCTTTCAGGACTAAACACTTCTGTCTGCGATCTCTGCCTCTTCAGGTTTTTCCTGCACCATTATGTCAAACATGGTATCCACTAACTAAACATCAATTCCTTCATCTTTCTCTTTACTTTTTGCTTCATGCCGTGACTTATGATAGTGGGATCTACTTACCACACAGTCTGGAAAAATACCAGGATATTTCTGTTTTAACTCATCAGTCTCTTGGTCTTCCTTGAGCATCTCTAAAACAAGGGATTTCATTCCCACCTTGGATCCTGCCAAATCATTCCCAAGAACAAACTGAATTCCTGGAACTGACAATCTGTCAATCACTCTCACCGTAACTTCCCCAATCTTGAGTTGGCACTCCAACCTGATCCTACATGGGGGAATGGTAAATTTCTATCCATCTATCCCACAAAAGACCACATTCTTGGGTAACAAATCAGAAAGAGTGCATATTCGCTCATCCCTTACTATCAACGACTGGTTAGATCCTGTATCTCTCAAAATTAGAACTTCTTTTCTTTCTCCCCCTGTTCTTTCTGAGTAAACTTTACCCACAGAGGTGACTTCTTCATAAAGATCAAGTACTAACTCCATACAGCCCCTGCCTAGGCTGTGCACTGTCCTGCAGCTTCTCCACTCCTTTACTACATTCACTAATACCACTGGCTTAGCTTCTTTTATCATATCTTTTCCCACAGTGTCTTTATTTACTGACCAGCACTCTGATTTTATGTGTCCCACTTTACCACAGTGGAAACACCTGAGGCCTTTCATCTCCTTTCCACCCTCTTGGTCTTCTTTTTTATCGGGTGGTAAATTCTTACCAGTGCTCTCCATTCTTGGTATCGTAGTGTGGGATCTCCCCTTCTCCCAACTTCTATCCCTCACAGGATGAAATTCTGGCTGGAAGCTTGTCTTCTGCATCAACATGTATTCATCTGCGAATTCTGCTGCCCTTCTCACTCCCTGAACTTTCTCTTCCTCTATGTGAATTCTTACCATCTCTGGAAGTGAGTTTTAAACTTCGCTCGCAGGATAACCTGCCTCAAAGGTCTCATGTGTTTTCAAAACACACCCCAATCTATCAAAATGACTGTGTTTAATTCTTTCAAACTCAATATAAGTCTGACCTGGTTCCATCTTTATGTTTCTGAACCACCATCATTCTGGTACCAAATCATACACACTTACAGTAGTCTGTTTAACCTCTTAATAATCTCTAGACCACTCATCTGACAGTGCAGCAAATACCTCACTCGCTCTGCCTACCAGTTTCACCTAAACTAGCAATACCCATAAATCATCAGACCACTCCATCTGCCTAGACAAGTTTTGAAATGAAATAAAGAAGGCTTCAACATATTTCTCATCAAATTATGGCAGAGTTTGGGCATATTTATATATCACTGCCTTCTCTTTTAATATCTATCCTGTTAACTTGACATTACTGACAAGTTCGCAACTTCTCAAGTTCAAGTTCTCTTGCTTTTTTTCTCCCTCTTCTCACTCTCTCTTTCTCTCTCCCTTTTGTCTCTCTCTCTTTCCCTTTCCCTTTCTTCTCTCTCTCTTTGCTTAGCCAAGAACCTTCTTTCTCTCTCTTTTTCAACTCTCTCTCTCCTCTCTCTCTTTCTAACTCCATTTTCCTCAATTCTAATTTTAAGTTTTTCGATCTACACTGCATTTGTCTGTTTCTCTGACACACCTAAGTGTTTGAATAACTCCCTTACAATTTCAGCTTTACTTTTGTAATTGGTTAAACCTAAATCTAACTTTTTGGCTAATTCTAAAAGTATGGCCTTTTTCTTTCTTCTGACCTTTCTTGGCAAATTTGAGAATCAATTTCATATCCCAGAACTTCTTTCGCAATTTTAAGAGTCATTTCTCTCGCTTTTAATTTAATCAATCACAAGTCACTGAAATTAAACAAATTGTTTTATTTAAAGATCTAGAACACTAACCTGCAAGTGTTTAAATCTGCTGGGATTTTTCGTACCCCCACATCTATTCAACTGTGTCTAAACCAGTTCAAATCCCAAACAAACACCCCCAAATTGTTATGACACAGGGTAAACTCTCCTGCTTAATTTAAACCAGCAACACAGAAAAGATTTATCCTGTGCAGTAATCTGTGAAAATTTGAGAGGCCAAGAACTATTTAAAGTAAAAATTAACAACTTTATTTCTTAAAGTCAATAGAGAATAATTAACTAACAACTATTTACAACTCCTTCCTCTAACCTATCTTTTACCTTCCCCTTCTACAATACAATAAAACGTCCAATTAAGATTTTAAAAATAAAACTTCTTATCTCAAAACCAAGCCACTTTCAGTTTTCTCTGTATTCCTGTCTTCCTTTCTTCTTCTTGGAGATTCTGGTTCACACAATACTGATCAATAAAGGTACCTTTAAGAGAGCTATTTTTCTGGGCAGTGTACCAATGAAATTGGTTTGGCAGTTCTCCTCCCAACTATTCAATCTTCCCCTGTCTTATACCCCTAAAGCATTGGATTGTGTAATTGGCTTTTAAGATTGTCAACATACTGAATTAAATCTTGATTGGAATTCAGTATTTTTGGTGTATAATTTAAACGGATTAGCCAAATTCGAATTTGTTTTTTTTTGTCTCATAAAAACGCGGCCAGAGCTATCTGTTGTGAACCAAATGTTACATTGCATCTTACTGAAAACACTTGTGCTATCACTGCTAGCTTTTAACTCTCTTAAAGGTACAATACATCCACATCTTCATAACAAGTTACACAAAGAGTTCTATGTGTTTCAATAAGGTTATCTCTCATTCTTAACTCTGATGACTACAGGCCCAACTCACTCAACGTCTCCTCATAAGTCAGTCCCACCATACCTGGGATCAACCTGGTGAAATTTCTCTGGACTGACTCCAAAGCCAGTATATTATTTCTTAATGTAAAATCCAAAACTATTCATAAAATTCCAGCTAAGAACAGCATTCTATAGTTTGAGCAAATCCTACATGTTTTTATACTCCATTCCAATTGAAATAAAAGCCAACATTTAACTTGCCTTCCCTAATACTTGCAAACTTTATGTGTTTTAGACACAATGAACTCCAAGTACCATCATGCTACAGTTTTCTGTCATGTTTCCCCGTTTAAATAATATTCAGTGTTCATTAATGATATAGATGAAGATATTAAAAATAATATTAGCAAATTTGCTGATGACACAAAGCTGTGTGGCAGGGTGAAACGTGAGGAGGATGTTAGGAGAATACAGGATGACCTGGGCAGGCTAGGTGAGTGGACGGATGCATGGCAGATGCAGTTAAATGTGGATAAAGGTGTGGTTATCCATTTTGGTGGCAAGAACAGGAAGGCAGATTACTACCTAAATGGAGTCAAGTTAGGTAAAGGGGAAGTACAATGAGATGTAGATGCTCTTGTACATCAGTCAATGAAAGCAAGCATGCAGGTACAGCAGGCAGTGAAGAAAGCTAATAGCATGCTGGCCTTCATAACAAGAGGAATTGAGTATAGAAGCAAAGAGGTCCTTCTGCAGCTGTACAGGGCCCTGGTGACTCCTGGAATATTGTGCGCAGTTCTGGTCTCCAAATTTGAGGAAAAACATTCTGGCTATTGAGGAGTGCAGCGTAGGTTCACGAGGTCAATTCCCGGAATAAAGGACTATCTTACACTGAAAGATTGGAGCAATTGTGCTTGTATATGCTTGAGTTTAGAAGGCTGAGAGGGGATCTGATTGAGACGTATAAGATTATTAAAGGGTTGGACACTCTGGAGGCAGGAAGCATGTTTCCGCTGATGGGTGAGTCCCAAACCAGAAGACACAGTTTAAAAATAAGGGGTAGGCCACTTAGAACAGAGTTGAGGAGAAACTTCTTCACCCAGAGAGTGGTGGAATGGAATGGAATGGAATGCTCTGCCCCAGAAGGCTGTGGAGGCCAAGTCTGTGGATACTTTCAAGGAAGAGTTGGATAGAGCCCTTAAGGATAGTGGAATCAAGGGTTATGAGGACAAGGCAGGAACAGGATACTGATTGAGGATGATCAGCCATGATCATAATGAATGGTGGTGCTGGCTCGAAGGGCAGAATGGCCTACTCTTGCCCCTATTGTCTATTGTCTATTGTCCATTTGCTCCTTGACAAAGTGTATCATCTCATTTTCCCACAGTATTTCTCTTTTTCCCACATTGTTTTTCATTTGTCATGTTTTTGCCCATTCATTGATATCCCACTGCAGACTCTGGGTGGAACCTTATCACCTCTCACTGACACGGGCTTTGGGAGATGTGCAGTGAAGTCAATCCCAACATTGAGAACATCTTGCCACATCTTGTTCACTTTTCTCAAGCAGCATAGCAAGATTCCCAATAGGTAGCAGAAATCCCTTAAATGATACGCGTCATATCTTGTTAAACACCCTGTTACTAGCACAGCTTGCTCCATGTTGTGATCTTATTCAAATTAGCCATCTGGAAAACTTGACCAGAGTAGATTCTTAGTGGGTTCCACTCACTGCATCCTCCGAAAGACCTCTCTGTTGTCCATGACTTATACTGCAGAGCAAGCCAAGATCCACCAGCATCAGCCATATCTACTCCCCCATCATAGAGAGTGGCATTTCACTTTTAGTGAGGCATCATCATCACCCTGGTCATTTTCCAATGCACTAGCACTGTGCCCTATAAAGGCAGACTAAGAGGGTATAATGGCAACTCGAAGTGTACTGCTGCCTTGGATACAGGTACCACATAGGTACTGGAAACTAATTATACAGGGTGAGCCAGGATGTTCCTTTGCTAGCTCAGTGCACAGTCAACCTGGTCCCTACCAACTTACCAGCAGCATGCACACCTTGGCATGCTATGTTTTTGTTTCAAATATTGGCACAGTCACACAACCAGGTGGATAGCCGTGCTATGTCTGAGCAGTCCTCAGTCAAGGGAGTATACATCTTGTTGTATGCCAGTTTGCCATCTCAGTGGAGCACACGGTCTCAGCATTTGGCTAAACACACACCACCTGCAGGAGGCTGTGGAACATGTCTGAAAATCTATGGAAGTCATCCACAATGAAGTCCATGGGAGAACTCATTTGTCCAGGGGGTTAGTCAAGGGCATGCTCCTATGTCAGTTTCAGGCTTTGGCCATGATTAGGCCTCTAGTTGGGATGGCATGAACAATAGGACTGCACCTGTGTGCTGCAGGGAGCAGGTCACAATGAATCCTTTCTCTCTCTAGAGCCAGTCAAGGAGATGAGATGGTTAAAGTTCTATGTCCACCACCCGGGTGTCTGGGCAGAGTGAGGGCTGGAGCTGGCAGGTGAGGTCATTTGGGAGGTGGACTATCATCACCCTATCACTTCTGTTCATAGATCATGAGGAAGGTGGGCTGGGAAAATGCAGAGGAGGTAAGCAATTGTAGACAAGTGTGTACACAGCTTGGGTGATGACTTGGCCAAGTGTAAAGACTGTGAGATCACCAAAAGGGGAGGGTGATGTTGGGGATCCCAATGCCATGTTGATACTATAGTGAAAGCTAGTGACAGAGTATCGTTCGCTGTCATACCAATCACAAAACATAGGTACTGCACAACGTTGAGGTAAATAGCTACAAATAGACTTGCAATGGGAATAGATGGGATAATAGAGATGACTTGTGAGGGGGGGTGGGCTGCATTTTCAATCGGTCATGAAGTGTTCACAAGGGACCACCATTGTCCTCCACTACAGGGCCAACTCTCTAGCCATCCCGTAGCGTTGACCAGGCATTGTCTGTGTATTGTACCTCTCTATCACCTGCATTGCGAGGCAACACTCTCAGATGTACATGACTGTACACAGCCAGCTCAACTGTAGGCATTGATCCATTGGGTACCTATAGGTGTCAGAGTGAGCCAATGGCATGCACATTCATCGTTACCCCCACTCTCATACAATGTATTTGGTGCTCATCGTATAATAGCCAAGGTTTGATATTGTATGGTGTAACAGATTGCCTACAGTCAAACCAGATACAGGAACAATCACATGAACAGGGAAATACCAGGGTTCTGAAATTTAATAAATATTGACATAATATTGTTTCAGAATTAAGGTTTCAACTTATTGTCACAAAGCTAGTCCCTTTATTTGCTAAAACCTGTTCCTTGGTTCAAGGAGACTCTGGCCTTGATATTTTTCAGAGGGGCAATAATCCAGGTGGAGCTCCAATCAGTCTGGTTTGGTACAGAGATGAAAAGGATTTTGGGAGGCCTTTTGTTTATTTGTAAACAGATAAGACTTCAGGCCAAAGTGGTCATGTTTTAGAAGTGACCTGTATAATGAAAGTAGAGTGGTCAGCTCTTGAGCTGGGCTGAGCAGGTTTAGTTGGTTGAAAGTTCAACAGGGAGCTGTGTGGAAACTCTCTCTCTCTCTTTGCTGCCCTTCAACTTCAACCTGGAAGCATGTGTTCCATTTATACTGGTTTTTAAAGGGAGTTTGGTGATTGGGACTGTTGTATATATTTAGAACAGCATAATTAAGTCTAGTTGGATAGGTTGAGTTCTGTAGGGGTTCTTTATTCTGTTCTTTGTGTTTCATTATATAATTTTGTGAATAAATTTTTGTCTGTTTTAAAATCTAGTAGTCAACCTCGCTAACTTAATCCAGGTAGTTTTCACTGTGCAATCCCATTATGCAACATCACAGCTAAAAGGGTTATAGAAGACTTACATAAAGTGTTTACTCAACATGGACTGCCAGTAGAAATCCAGTCAGATCAAGGATCCAAACCATTCAAGGAAGTTATGGATAAATTGGAAATAAAGCAATTCAAATTTACTGCGTACCACACCATTGACAAAAAATAAGCAGTACTATTGTTCCTGGGGTTGAGTGGATTTTACTGAAAGTTTGTACCAAACTTTAGCAGTGTGGCTACTCCACTCACTGAATTCTTAAAAAAGGACAAGAAGTTTCATTGGACAGTGAACTGTCAAAAGGCATTTGACAGCCTAAAAACTGTGTTAACAACTGCCCTAATATTAGCCACACCAGATTACACGAAACCTTTCAAGGTGACTATTGATGCCAGTGATGTGGGTGTCAGTGCGGTGCTCCTGCAGATGATGGGGGGATAGAAAGACCCATTGGGTATTTTTCCTGGAAGTTGAACATTCATTAACAGAAATATTCAACAGTGGAGAAAGAGACTTTAAGCTTGGTGTTGGCATTACAACATTTCAGTGTCTATATTACCAGCAATGCAACTAAGACAATCATATAACTGATCACAAATCATTAATATTTGAGTAAAAATTTAAGGACAAAAATGTCAGACTGTTTTGTTAGGGCTTATTGTTGCAGATATTCAGTTTGACAATTGTGCATGTGACAGGTCATGAAAACATGATTGCTGATGTGTTACAGAATGAGATATGGAGGTGTTCGGTGGTGGGTGTACCGCAGCCTGATTTTTGCATGTGGTTGTGTATGTTTGCATGTTTATAGTTAGTATAGTATATATTTGTGTTTAGACTATTAAACGGGTGTTTGTACGGTTAAAAATGAAGCCATCTTTTGGGAGAGACAGTTCATCTTTTTAAGGGGGGAGGTATCACAAAGCTAGTCCCTTTTTCTAAAAGCTGTTCTTTGGCTCAAGGAGACTCTGCCACTGTTTTTTTTCAGAGGGGCAATAAACTGGCCAGGTTCCAATCAGTCTGGTTTGGTACAGAGAGGAAAAATATTTTGAGAGGCCTTTTGTTTATATGTAATCAGATGAGACTTCAGGCCAAAGTGGTCATGTTTTAGAAGTGACCTGTACAATGAAAGTAGAGTGGTCAGCTCTCGAACTGGGCTGAGCAGGTTTAGTTCAGTCTTGAGCTGGTTGAAAGTTCAACAGGGAGCTGTGTGGAAACTCTCTCTCTCTCTCTTTGCTGTCCTTCAACTTCAACCTGTAAGCATGTGTTCCATTTATACTGGTTTTTAAAAGGAGTTTGGTGATTGGGACTGTTGTGTATATTTAGAACAGGATAATTAAATCTAGTTGGATAGGCTGAGTCCTGTAGGGTTCTTTATTCTGTTTTAGTGTTTCATTGTGTAATTTTGTGGATAACATTTTGTCTGTTTTAAAATCTAGTAGTCAACCTTAATCCAGGCAGTTTTCTTTGTGCACTTACCGAAACAAATCACAAAGTTGTGGTCTGAACTGCCTGCTTAAGAATGTTTTGCATGGTCTGGCTTAGTTCATAACATTATTGCACAAACTGTTTACACAGACTTTCCAGTCAACATCCCCACAGGCCATCTTTAGACTTCTCCTCCTCTCCTTCCCATCATGCCAAACTGAGTTCCCTTGCTCTGCAAGTGGAATGCAAGGAGCTTGCTCAGTTTGTGATGTCCATTGGCCCTGAAGGTTTGTTTGGGAGGGGATAATTTGTGTCCAGACAGTTCAGCCATATTGAGTGCCTTCTTACGAGAGGCAAATGGGCCCTCCACAGCTTGAGTATCCAATGCTCAGAAGTGGGGGCAAGTAGGGTGGCTTGGCCCTCTGAGTGGAGACTGTGGAGGGGTCTATGTGTGGCTCCTCCTCCAGCTGTCTCCTTGGGAGCAAGATTAGGTTCAAGGCTTGCCCTCGGTCCTGAGGACCAATGCATAAAGGGATGGAATGCATGTGGTGATGACTATCCAGCAGCCCCTGACAGCTGGAGCTGTCTGTACAAGACAGTGACAGAACTGCCAGCGCAATACTGAACTGTCTGCATCTCTGCAACTTCTCTGCTGTGAGGGCCAGCATTTCCTATATACTGGCCTCTGCTGCTGCTGCTGCTCCCTCTGCATCTGGACATTGTCCTTCATTGCTGAGACCATGGGCTCCTCTCCTGCTGGGGACTCTGCTGGTATCATCAGACCTCAAAGTGTTGAGCTGTCTGTGTGTGTGTGTGGGGCTCACTGTGTGATCTTATAGAGTTCACTGAAATGGCCTCATCCGTGCTGCTCGGGTCCAGGGTGCAGTGTCCCTCCAATCCCACAATGATCCACAAAGGTCAACGAACACTCCTTTATGTGACCTGGATTTACCTGCTGGAAGGAGGAAGCCCAGCTTCTGGTGTTTTTTCACAAACTATGTTCACTTGCCTAATAAAAATTCTAGTCAATGTCTTCTGCACCTTTTCTAAGATCATTTCTAAAGAATTGAATGTAATATGCCAGCTGGAGCCCAACCACTTCTTCACTACAATTTAATAAAATTTCCTTGCTTTCCCAAAACAAACAAAGAATTGCAGATGCTGGAAAACAGAAAGGCTGCTCACAATGCAATCTGCTCAACACTGCAGGGAGGAAATGCAGATTGGACAATTGCTTCACAAAACACCCACGTTCTGTCACAAAAATGACCCTGACCTGCCATTCCAACACATCATCCTGTACCTTGGTCAACGTCTCTGTTTCAGGCTTGCTGCAGTGTTCCAGCAAAGCTCCGTGCAAGCTGGAAGAACTGCATCTCAAGTACCACACACCAGGTCTCTCTGTTCTACAACACTACACAAGGCCCTACCTTTAATTGTAGAAACTCTACCCTTGTTTGTTGTGCATATATCCAGATTGAACTGCCATGACTCATTTGATCAAAATTCCTTTGCAATCTTAGAAAAACTTCTTCACTGTTTACAATGTCATCAATTTTGGTATCATCTGCAAACTTACAAACTATGCCTTCTATATTCTCATCCAAATAATTTTTATAAGTGACAAACAAAAGATGTTTGTAGAACAATGTTGGTCAATGGCCTCTAATCCAAAAAGCAACTCTTCACCATCACTCTCTGTCTCCTGCCATTAAGCCAATTTTGACTTAATGTGCCAAGTACAGGTGCTTTGTGGGACAGAGGTGGTAGAAGGAGGAGAGGGGGAGTTGCACTTTTGGTTAAGGTGAGTATCACAGCAGTAAGCAGAGATGGAATAACTGAAGGATCCTCCAGTGAGACTTTGTTGGTAGAGCTAAGACATAAGAAGGGGATGGTGACATTATTGAGGTTGTACTATAGGGCCCCAAATGGTCAATGAGAATTAGAGGAACAAACATGCAAGGAGAGTGGAGAGACTTGCTGGAGCAACAGGGTTGTCATAGTAGGGGATTTTAATTTTCCTGGGACTGCCAGAGCTTTAAGGGTTTAAATGGGGTAGAATTTGTAAAGTGCATTCAGGAAAGTTCCCTCAAGCAGTACAGAGAGGGTCTTACTCAGAAAGGGGCAAAACACAACCTATTCTTGGGAAATAGGGCAGGTTAGGTGACTGAGGTGACAGTGGGGGTGCATTTTGGGACCAATGATCATAGTTCTAGTAATTTTAAAATAGTTATGGAGATGGACAAAATTGGTCCACAGGTTCAAATTCTAAATTGGGGCAAGGTGAATTTTGATGGAATTAGATAGGAGCTTGCAGGGGTTGATTGGAGTAGTTTGTTTACAAGCAAAGAGACCTCTGGAAGTGGGAGGCCTTTTAAAGTGTGATAGCTCTGTGGTTAGCACTGCTGCCTCTCAGCGCCAGGGTCCCAGGTTCACTTTGTACCTTAGACATATCCTTAATAATACTGAGCCTAAAAGAAAGGATTTTTCAATAGCACCTTATATATAAAACAACTGCCTTTCAATACCTACAGAAAATAATACTAAAATCGAAAAAATTAAATATATATATTAAATATATCAAACATATAAAACTTAAATGAAATCAAGCCCTTAGCTGATTAACTGAATAAGCAACAACACATGGCTGAATATAACAGCTTTAGATATAACAGCTTTATTCCTCTTGAATAAATTACTTGAAGAAAAATAATATCTTCTCCAGAGCCAACTGCCACAACTTATTTTTAAAAATACTGTTCTTTTTTTTAAAAAACCCTTTTCAATGTTGAAAATTTTTAACTTCTGAATTTAGAATAAATAAAACCTCAGCCATTCACTGTAAAGCTCGCTTATAAAAAGTCCATTTTTAAAAACTTCATGATTTTTGGAGAATTTTTTGCTTATCGATATCAAGTTTAACAATTTTAGGGCTGGGGCACCTTCTACATATCCTCACTTCAACTCCCACACACCAAGTCTTGTCATCACATGGGCTGATGCTACAAATAACCCCAATGTCAGTCACTAACGGTCCCCAAGGGCAGCTATTCAGTCCCCCCAGGCTGACTTTTTGTCCAATTCCTTTGTCTGTCCAACTGGTATTCTTTCTCTCTGGGCTCCATGTCCACATATTGCTTATTCCTCTTCCTTTCCTCCCTCATGAGACAGATCAGTAGACATGCTGAGAGAATGGTACTTCTGCCTATCCTTCATTGCACTGATGAGTTTTTGTTGAGGCTTCAATCCAGTTTGTTTGGTTTGATTTAATATAATTTAATGACCACTTCAGAGTCAACCATGAGTCACAGCCAGGTTTATCGACAGACAAACGCCAGCAACCCGAGCAGCTGTTGGGGATGTCGGGTGGCTTGGCTTCCTTCTGTCCATCTGTCCCCCTCCAACTCTGCCAAGAACATGCAAGTCTTGGTTATCCTCCACCGCCAAATCCAAGCCACCCTACGAGTGGAGGAAGAATGCCTCATCTTCTGACTTGGGACCCTCTAACCACATGGCATTAACATCAACTTCACTAGTTTCCAAATTTCTCCCAATCCCATCCCATCCCAGATCCAACCCTCCAACTCAGCACCAACCTCTTGAACTGTCCTACCCATCCATCTCCCTTCCCACCTATCCACTCCATTCTCCAACCTATCACTATCACTCTCCACCTGCATGTACCTAGCTACCTTCCCCACTCCCACACCACCTTCTTATTTATCCCTCACCGCATACACATACACCTAACCCCAACCCCACATTCCTGATGAAGAGCTTGTGCCTGAAACGTTGATTTTCCTGCTCCTCGGATGCTGCCTGACCTGCTGTGTGTTTCCAGCGCTACACTTTTCAACTCTGATCTCCAGCATCTGCAGTCCTCAATTTCTCTTTTTTCTTAGGGTGGGGGAGTTCAAAACTAGGGGGTATATTTTCAAGGGATAGGAGAGAGATTTAAAAAGAACATAAGGGGCTACTTTTTTTTAAAACACAGACTGGTTCATTTGTGGAATAAAGTGCCAGGGGAAGTGATGGATGTTGATAAAGTTACAATGATTAAAAGACATTTTGGTAAGTTCATCGATAGGTATGGTTTGGTGGGCTATGGGCCAAGTGCAAGCAGGTAGAACCAGTTTAGGTTGGGATTATGATTGGCATGGACTTGTTGGACTGATGAGTCTGTTTCCATGCTGTATGACTCTATGAGTCAACTTGTATACATCTAATAGGCTTATTGCTATGGACTGATTCCTCCACATGTGGCTGCTTCAGGACTGGAAATATCCTCAAAAAAGCAACAAACATTGAACTTTATCTTTCCCGCTAGAGATGAAGATAGAATACTAATAAAATACTTTTACTGACAAGTTACACATCAGAAATTCACTGGATAGCTGTCAGATGATTAACTAACGTTTTCCTTGATAACCCAGTGATATGGAAGATAGGTGAATGTAGGTGCCATGACTAAGTCCTGTTTAAATTGGGAAAATCCGCACTCTCTCTATTATATTGCATTGCATTGTGTGATATTCATTGGTCAGGTGTATTTTTCCTTTGCTCAGTCATACCCTTCTCCTCAGCTCTTTTTTTCACACAACAAGATCATCTACAAGCTCACATTTGTTTTTCTGTCAGCACTGAAGATATTAAGCCGGTTGGTGGTCGGAGGACTGATCTCAGGCTCTCTGCTGGCTGCTACTGCCTGTCAGGATTATTCCCATTACCAATTACCATCTGTTTTCCATTATTCAATGATTTCTCCACCTGGTTTATAAGTTCCTCCTGAGTCCCACAAGGTTTGGGGATAGCTACAGATAGGGCCTTCTGAAAGGCTGTCTGAAGGTCAAACCCTGACATATCAGCCAATCACACTTTGTCTAGTAAATTGGTTGCATCCTCCAAATATTGCAATCAGTTTATTAGATTGAATTTGTTTGAGCTACAATGTCACCACAGGGTGGAGTAGCTTGAGGTCAAACTATCTCTTAGGTAACATTACATATTGCACATTGTTGGGACGAGTTTTAAAATTCAAAATGTGTAGTCATATTATGTTCTTAATCCATATTAGCTCACTTTCCAACTCAAAGGTGCAGTTGAACGACCTGTGTTTCTTGCATGTAATTGCAAGCTCTGTACTACACTCTAAAGCTGTTATATTCAGCCATGTGTTGTTGCTGGTACCAGTGCTGTGGAAATGGGAAACTAGAAAACTGTTTCTGTGTACTGCCAGCATCTCGCTCCAACATCACTTTTGCTTCCTAATTCTGAACATTCAGTCCATATCCAAGCCTCCATTTTACCAATACCCTGAGGTGAAAGCAAATGCTGAAAAACCACTCCTTAAAACTTATTCAAAAACTCATCCAGGAAAATGGCAAAACTGAACTTTTCACCCATCCCTATGCACCTGTTTTGAGGGTGCCTTTACTTGTCCAAATGTCCTCTCACAATGTTATCCCAGTGAATGCAGCATTGTTAGTGGAAAGCAGTTAACTGTCATTGGGAAAGATGGCTGATGCCTTGGATAATGCCTTTAAAGAACTCTGGACCCTGAGGGCTTGACTTCCAGTTGCACTAACTCAGTATGGGCAGCAGCAGTCTGGGCTGATAGAGTAAACATATGGTAGCTGCTGCACAATCTAGGAAGTAAAGTATTATCTACTTTGGCAAGCAGAAAAGGAAAGCAGAATATTCTTCAAATGGAGAGAGACTGCAAAATGCTGCAGGAAAGAGGGATCTGGGTATTCTTGTACATGAATCACACAGAGTCTGCATGCAGTTACACTGATTGATTTGGAATAAAAATGGGATGTTGGACTTTACAGAGTGTAGCAGTGAGGAAGTCTTGCTACAACTCTACCTGTGCACCTGAATGTTACCTGGGGTTGGTTAGCTCGGTTGGCTGGATGGCTGCTATTTGACATAGAATGATATCAGCAGTGTACGTTCAATTACTTCACCAGCTATAATTACTATGAAAGAATTTCCTTCTCAATGTCTTCTCTCACTCAGGGTGTGGTAACCCTCAAGTTAAGCACTATTAGTCCTCTCTCTGAATCAGAGAGCAGTCCTCTGGGACTATGACAACTTTATTTTTACACAGATAGGGAGGGATATATATTCATTGGACCTAGCTCATAGATAGGTCTTTGGCTGATTCATGAGTTTGAAGAGGTTGCCTTATAAGATATGGTTGAGCAGGCTAGGCATATACCTTTTGGTGATTGGAAGAATGGGACGTGATCTTATTGCGACATATAATATTTGACTGAATAGATTTTGAGAGGACTGGTGACTTGGAGAGGAACTTAGATGATGGTGTTCCCAAACCCCCTGTCCTTGTCAATGGCGGAGGTCAGGAGCTTAGAAATGACTAATGAAGGAGGTTTGCTGTAGTCCATCTTGTAGATGGCTCACAATACTACCACTTGTGCTTCAGAAATGGAGGGAATTAATGTTTAAGCTGATGGATCACATACTAATCAAATCAGCTGCTTTGTGCTAAATTGTGTCAAGCTTCTTGAGTGTTGATGTAGTACTCATATGGAAAAAGGTACTCATATGAGCATCTGTAGAGTAGTCCTTTTCACGCCAGCCTAATTCCTTGTAGATGGCTAGGTTTTGAGAAGTTAGGAGATGAGTTACTCAGCACAGAATTCCATGCCTCAAACCTGTCCTTAAAATTATATGGCTGGTCTGGGTTAGCTTCTAGTGAATGATATCATCCAGAATGTTGGTGGTGGGCAATTCTATATAGAAGAATCCAAAATGTTTTCATGGCAAGAGAAGATAGTTCAATTTAGTTTTGCAGGAGATGGTAATTGCGTTATACTTGGGGTATGAATATCAGACAGCAGTTATCAGCCAACTTTGAATGTTGTTCAGACCTTGTTGCATGTGGATGTTGAATGGTTAAGTATCTAAGGAGTTGTTGAGCTGTAATTATTAGGACAAATGTCATTGATGAAGCAGCTGAAGATGGTTGGGCCTAGGACCCTGAGGGACTCCTGCTATTCTGGAGCTGAAAAGACTGATCTCCAATAACCATAACCGTCTTCCTTTGTATGAGGTATGACTCCAACCAATGGAGACTTTGTCCCCGATTCTCATTGATTCCAGTTTTGCAAGAGGTTCTTGATGCCAGACTCAGTCAAATGTGGCCTTGATTTCAAGGGCTATCATTCTCACCTCACAGCTGCAATTCAGCTCTTTAGTCCATGTTTGAATCAAAGTTTGTGATGAGTCAGATGGTCAATGGCCCTGGCATTACCCAAGTGGTTGTCAGTGACAAGGTTATAGAGTCATAGAGTCATACAGCATGGAACAGACCCTTCAATTCAACTCGTCCATGCCAACCAAGTTTTTCAAACTAAATTTGCCTGCATTTGGCCCATATCCCTCAAACTTTTTCCTATTCATGTACCTATCCAAATATATTTTAAATGTTACAACTGTACCTGCATTTACCACTTTCTCTGGCAGTTCATTCCTTACAAGAACCACCCTCCGTGTGAAAAAGTTGCCCCTTAAGACCATTTTAAATCTTTCTCCTCTCACCTTAAAAATATGGCCCCAAGTTTTGAACTCCCCCACCCTAGGAAAATACCCTTGCTAATTGCCTTATCTTTGCCCCTCACAATTTTATAAACCTCTCTACGTTCACCCCTCAACCTCCAAAATGCTATTTAAAAATGTCCAAGGCCATCCAGCCTTTCCCTATAACTCAAAACTTCCAGTTCTGATACCATCCTTTTGTAAATCTTTACTGAATCCTCTCCAATTTAATAGTATCATTCCCATGGCAGGATGAGCAGAACTGTACACAGCATTGCAAAAGTGACCTTACTAATGTCCTGTACAACCTGAACATGATGTCCCAACTTTTCTACTCGATGGTCTGAGCAATGAAGACAAGTATGCTAAATGCCTCTTTACTACCCTGTCTACCTTTAATGCAACTTTCAAAGAAGCTATGTACCTCAACCCCTCAGTCTCTCTGTTTGACAACTCAATCCATGGCCCTACCATTAACTTTATAGGTCCTGTCTTTATTTGTTTTACCAAAATGCAATACCTCATATATTTATCCACATTAAACTCTATTCGCCATTCCTCACTAATTTTGGTGTTGTCTGTAAACCTACTAATTATGCGTCCAAAATTTTCAAAACATTTTTTTATATAAATGACAAATAACAGTGAACCCAGTACCGATTCCTGCTGATCACAGTCCTCCAGTCCAAAAAGCAACCCTCCACCACGACCCTGTCTCTTGTCCTCAAGCCAGTTTTGTATCCAATTAACAAGCTCTCCCTGAATCCCATGACATCACTTTACTAATCCACCATGTGGAAACTTGTCAAAGGCTTTATTAAAATCCGTATTGACAAGATCTACCGCTCTGCCCTCATGAGCCTGTCCATTTTGAAAAGACCTACCAGTAGGTGGCAACTCTGAGGTCGATTTCACAGGATTTGTAGTTGTCATGTCTCATTAACTTTAACCATTCAGGAGATCTCCAGCCTCAGGGTGGCTCATGACTATGCACTCAATTTGGGTCACCTACCAAACGTTGATTACAAATGCATTTTCCTCTTTCAAGGTTGGAGTACTAGACCAGAGGCAGACACCAAATAAACCAGGGGTTACAGGTCACTACGAATACTCATGTAGTCTGGTCCATTTGCCAAATGAGGATTCTTGGTAGTCTAAGAATGAGGACAGGAAAAAAATGTGGCTACTCTGATTTTTGATGTATTTTCAGTGTTGGAGCAGATTTCCTTGAATTTTATGAACAGTAAATACTGTTTTATAAGTTGTTATGGAATTTTGAAAATACAAAAAATCAAAACAATGGCACTTTAAAAAGGAGGAAGAGAGACAAAGCCTGTGACTAAGTGGGAAGTGAATCAAATGGAGAAATAAATCTGCACAGCTCACCGACCCAGAAGGGAACCTGAACAGATGACTGCTTCTGCTGTTTGGTTCCAAGTATCTCTGGACATGGCAGTTTGTGAAAGTAAAATAAACAAACAGTGAAATTCACAGCTGACTTTGGAGTAACCGGTGTGGGGGAGTTCACAGCAGGGGAGCAGCTAAGTGGCTTGTCTTTTAAAATTTAACCTTTTTTTTGTAAATCTACAATAGTGAGTAAGGTGGGGTCTTGTTTGATTATATGTTGCAATTGAGATCTGTCTCTTGATTAAACTTTAAAAATATATAACAAAGGTACAAAGTTAACCTGGACCAATGTTTTTAGAGGAGTAAGATTGCATTATTTTCTGGGTCAGTCAATTATTAAGGTGAAAAGATGCCCTTGAGTAGAGTGATATACCCTACAAGTTGGATGTGGGAGACTAGGGAGAGTTTCCATGTTACTGATGATTGTGTCTGCAGGAAGTGTTTATGGTTACGAATTCTATCAGATTGCATGAATCAGTTAGAATGGCAGATAGAGAAAATAAGGAATTTACAGGGGCTGGGGGTGTGATGGATGGCAGTTACAGGAAGAGAAATAAACTGCAGATACAGTAAGGTAGATGGGTCACCTCGAGGAAAGGTAGGAGAGAGAGGCAGGTAGTGCAGGAGTCTCCTGTGGCTATCCCCATCTTAAACAGGTACGCTGTTTATGAAAATGTAGAAGGTGATGGATTCTCCGGGGAATTGACAGGCAGGTTTCTAGTACCAAGACTGGCTCTAATATAATGAGGGGTATGTCAAGTTCCAAACGATTGATTGTGATAGGGGCCTTCTCTCATTCGAGGAACAGACAGATGTTTCTGTGGCTGACAATAAGATATCGAAATGATGTGTTGCCTCCCTGGTGCATCTCTTCTGGAGTAGAAGTGACCTGTATAGAGGGATGGGTTGCACCTGAATTGGGGTGGACTAATATCCTGGCAGGGAGATTTGCTAGAGCTGCTCGGGATGACTTAAAATAGTAAGGTGGGACTCAGGGAGATAGTGAGGAAGGAGATCAAACTGAGACTAGTACAGTTGGAAAAAGGAGCAAGTAAAATAGTCAGGGCAGGCAGGAACAAAGTAGAGAATGAGGTAAGACTGATAAATTAAATTGCAATTATTTCAAAGTAAGAGGTGTAACAAGTAAGGCAGAGGAACTCAGGGCATGGTTAGGAACATGGGACTGGGATATTATAGCGATTACAGAGACCTGGCTCAGGGATGGACAGGATGGCATCTCAATGTTCCAAGATATAGATGCTACAGAAAAGATAAAAAGTGGGGGCAATAGAGAAGGGAAAGTGGCATTTTTGATTAGGGACAACATTACAGCTATACTTTGGGAGGATATTCCTGGGAATATATCTAGGAAAGTTGGTGGAACTGAAAAGTAAGAAAAAAATGATCACCTTATTTGGATTTTACTTTAAATCCTCCTAGTAGTCAGCACGAAATTGAGAAACAAATTTGTAAGGCGACCTCAGCTATCTGTAAGAATAATAGGGTGGTTATGGTAGGGAACTTTAACTTTCCAAACATAGACTGGGACTGCAATAGTGTTAAGCGTTTAGATGGAGAGGGATTTGTTAAGTGTGTACAAGAAATATTTCTGATTCAGTCTGTGGATGTACCTATCAGAGAAGGTGCAAAACTTGACCTACTCTTGGGAAATCACGCAGGGGAGGTGACTGAGGTGTCAGTGGGGGAACACTTTGGGGCCAGTTACCACAGTTCTATTAGTTTAAAATATTGATGGAAAAGGATAGACCAGATCTAAAAGTTGAAATTCTAAATTGGAGGAAGACCAATTTTGATTGTATTAGACAAGAACTTTGAAAAATTGATTGGTGGCAGATGTTTGCAGGTAAAGGTATGGCTGGAAAATGGGAAGCCTTCAAAAATGAGATGTCGAGTCCAGAGAATCCAGAGACAGCAAGTTCCTGGTAGGGTGAAGGACAAGGCTGGTAGGTGTTGTGAATGCTGGATGCCAAGAGATGTTGAAATTTTGGTCAAGAATACAAAAGAAGAATACATCAAGTATAGCCAGCAGAGATCGAGTAAATCATTCAAAAGAATATAAAGACAATAGGAGTGTACTTTAAGAGGGAAATCATGAGGGCAGGATGAGGACATGAAATAACTTTGGCAAATAGGGTTAAGGACAATCCAAAGGGATTTTATAAATTAAATTAAGGACAAAAGAGTAACTAGAGAAAAAATAAGGCCGCTTAAAGATCGGCAAGGCCAGCCAGAATGTGGAAGTGCAGGAGAAGGGAGAGATATGAAATGAATGTTTTACAAAAGTGTTTACTGTGGAGCAGGATATAACAGATAGAGAACATGGAAAAATAAATAGTGACATCTTGAAAAATGTCCATATTACAGAGGAGGAGGTGCTGGATGTCTTAAGTTGGATGAATCCCCGGGACCTGATCAGGTGTACCCTGGAACTCTGTGATTGCTAGGCCCCTTGCTGAGATATCTGTATTATTTGTAGCCACAGTTGAGGTTCTAGAAGGTTGGAGGTTGGCCAATGTGTTGCCATTATTTAAGAAAGGTGGTAAGGAGAAGCCAGGGAACCAAAGACCAGTGATAGACATCAGCTATGGGAAAGTTGGTGGAGGGAATCCTGTTTTTGAAAAGGCAAAGGCTGATTAGGAATGGCCAACATGGCTTTGTGCGTGGGAAATCAGGTTGATTTGAGTTTTGAAAAAGGAATGAAGAGGATTGCTGAGGGCAGAGCAGTGGATGTGATCTACATGGACTTCAGTAAGGTGTTTGAAAAGATTCCTCATGGTATACTGGTTAGAAAGGTTAGCTCACATGGAATACAGGGAGAACTAGCCATTTGGATAGAGAACTGGCTCGAAGGTAAAAGATCATGATGGTGAAGGATTGCTTTTCAGACTGGAGGCCTGTGACCAGCGGAGTGCCACAAGGATCAGTGCTGGGTCCACTACTTTTCATCATTTATATAAATGATTTAGATGTGGGCATAAGAGGTATAGTTAGAACGTTTGCAGGTGACACCAAAATTGGCAGTGTAATAGACAGCAAAGAAGGTTACTTCAGAGTACAGTGGGACCTGAATCAGATGAGCCAATGGGCTGAGGAGTGGAAGATGGAATTTAATTGAGATAGATGTGAGGTGCTGCATTTTGCAAAAGCAAATCTTAGCAGGACTTAAATACTTCATGAGAAGGACCTGGGGAACATTGCTGAACAAAGAGACCTTGGAGTGCAGGTTTATGGTTCGTTGAAAGTGGAATAACAGGTAGACAGGTTAGTGAACACAGTGTTTGGTATGCTTGCCTTTATTGGTCAGTGTATTGAATATAGGAGTTGGGAGGTCATGTTGCTGCTGTATGGACATAGGTTAAGCCACTATTGGAATACTGTGTGTAATTCTACCCTCCTTCCTATAGGAAAGATGTTGTGAAACTTGAAAGAGTTCAAAAACAATTTACAAGAATGTTAGAGGGGCTGAGATATAGGGAGAGTGTGAATAAGCTGGAATTATCTTCCCTGGAGCATCAGAGGCTATGGAGATTTATAAAATCAAGAAGGTTATGGGTAGGCGTAGACTTATAGATAGGGTGAATAGACAAGGACTTTTCCTTGGAGTGGGGGAGTCCAAAACTAGAGGATGTAGGTTTAAGGTGAAAGGGGAAAGATTTAAAAAGGATCTGTACAGCAAGGTTTTCATGCAGAGGCTGGTGTATAGATTGAGCTGCCAGAGGAAGAGGTGGAGGCTGGTGCAATTACAAACATTTAACAGGCAACTGGGCGGGTATATGAATAGTAAGGGTTTAGGGGGATATGGGCCAAGTGCTGGCAAATGTGACTAGATTTAATTTGGCTCTCTGGTTGGCATGGACAAGTTGAACCAAAGGGTCTGTTTCCATGCTGTACATCTATGTGATTCTCTGATGATCCTCACATCTTGTACTTACCCGTGGGAGCACTTGGCAGGTTATGAGTGAATCTTTACAGGCTGGCCTCTGTTGTAATTTCATGGATTCTGCAGGTATTTTACACAAGATCTCACAATACGACATTTTGAACACTCAGTTTCAGATTGTAACTTTTTTTATCTCTGCCAGCTCTGTCCAACTCTCTCTTTCTCTGACTCTCTCGCTTCCCTGCAGCTGCAGATAACTTAACTCTCATTCTGTTTTGACATGCCCCTCAAGCTGTTTCTTTTGATCTCCTTCTTTTTCATAGAATCCCTGCAATGTCGAAACAGGCCATTTGGCCCAACAAGTCCACACTGGCCCTATTACTCCTCGTGTACCCCTGACTAATGCACATAACCTACATAACCTGGATGTTATGGGTAATTTAACATGGTCAATTCACCCAACCTGCACATCTTTGGACTGTGGGAGGAAACCGGAGCACCCGGAGGAAATCCATGTAGACACGGGAGGAATGTGCAAACTCCCCACAGACTGTCTCCCGAGGCTGGGATTGAACCTGGGTCCCAGGGGGCAGTGAGGCAGCAGTGCTAACTGCTGAGCCACCGTGCCTTCTGCATAGGCAGCAGTGTGTTACCCGGCCACATCTCCCCACAGTCTGCCCAGAAAAAGGCTCAAGTTTCTTAAAACTGAAGCTTGCGGCATCAATTGGAGACCTTCAAGACAGCTTACCAGTAAGAGACTTAATTTTTAAAGTGCTGTTCCCCTTGTAAAGTGGGAATGAATTCAAACTGTCTACGAACAGCAAGATCCAACAATCAGTGGTGTGAATCCAGACATTCCCTTTCTCTCTGTGTCTACATCTGTCTTTACTCACTCTCTCTCTCTAATTGAACATTGATCAAAGTACACTCTGGAATGTCTTCGTCCTTCTGTCTCTCTCTCTCTCTCACACACACACGCACACACACACCGTTCCTGCCCCAATGTAAAATCTCAAATACTGATGACTCTAACCTCTCTCTGTCTCTCCTGTTCACTGCCCCTGAACACAAAAGTCCCAGAATTGATGTTCTAGCACTTGACAAACGCAACTCTCTCTGTCTCTTTCACTCTTTCTCACTTTCTTCCTTCCCCCTTTTCCTATCTTTTGCTAAGCAGCTGCTGTTTAATAGCAGTGTTGATGGTTCTTTCAATCACTTTAATGATGATCAAGTGTAGACTGGTGGGGTGGTAATCAACCATATCAGAGTTTTTCTACTTTTAGTGAACAGGAAATACCTGGGCAATTTTCCACATTTACTTGTAGATGGGAGTTGGGGAGATGTATTGGAACAGCTTGGCTAGGTGTACTGCTAATTCTTGAAAATGAATGTTCAGTACTATTGCAGAGATTTTATAGAAATCAGTGAATTCAGTTATTTTAGCACTCCATCAGATGAGTGAGGATCAATGCCTGTAACATCAAGGCAGCATTTAATTGAGTGGGCACTGTGAAGGCCTAGCAAGACTGGAATAATTAGGAATTGGGGGAATCTCTCACTGGTTGCCACATGCATGGCACAAAAGAAAATGGTTGTTGGTGGTTGTCAACAATCTCAGCGGCAGCTCATTCAATTGAATTCCACTATCACATCCCCCACTATCAAAATCTGACCAAAATCTCAACTGGATCAGCCACATAAACACTGTGGTTATAAGATCAAGGTTGAGGCTAGGAATTTTTCAGTCAATAATTCACCTCCTGACTCTTCAAAACCTGTCCACCATCTGCAAGGCATAAATTAGGAATCTGATGGATTATTCTTCACTTACCTGGATGGGTGCAGCTCCAGCAACACTCAAGAAGATTGTCACTGTACAGAGCAAAGTAGCTACTTAATTGCCACTACATCTGCCACCTTCAGAGTTCACTTCCTTCACCACTGAAACACAGTTCAACAGTGTGCAATCTTCAAGGTGCACTGTAGGAACCTACCAAGATTCCTTTGACAGCAACTTACAAACTCATAAGCTTTACCAACTGGAAAGGCATGGGACCATCATCATCATGTTGTCAACTGAGCCATGTACCATCTTGACTTGGAACTATATCTCCATTCTTCAGTGTTGCTGAGCCAAAATCCTTGATCTGTGCAGAGTTTTCACATTCTCTCCATGTCTGCCTGGATTTCCTCTGGGTGCTCTGTTTTCCTCCCACAGTCCAAAGATATGCAGGCTAGATGGATTAGCCATGGGAAATGCAAGGTTACCTGGATAGGATTGGGGAGTGGGTATGTGTGGGATGTTCATCAAAGGGTCAGTGTGGACTTGATGGACCAAATGGCCTGATTCCACACTGTAGGGATTCTATGATAATTCTATACTTTCACTCACACTATGTGGTCTCTCCACTTCAATGACTGTAACAATACAAGAAAGCAATTCATCACCATCTATTCCATGCAATTAGAGATGGACAATAAATGCTGACCCCGATAAAAACAATGACTGCAGATGCTGGAAATCAGATTCTGGATTAGTGGTGCTGGAAAAGCACAGCAGTTCAGGCAGCATCCGAGGAGCAGTAAAATCGATGTTTCGAGCAAAAGCCCTTCATCAGGAACACAAGCAGAGTGCCTGAAGGTTGGAGAGATAAATGAGAGGAGGGTGAGGGTGGAGAAAAAGCAACATAGAGTACAATAGGTGAATGGGGATGGGGATGAAGGTGATTGGTCAGGGAGGAGGGTGGGGGAAGGTAGCAAAGAGTACAATGGGTGGATGGGGGTGGAATAACACGGAATGAATGCAATCAGCTGAAGACTGGTATCTGTGATGCTGGGGACTGTAGGAGGAGGTTGAGATTGTTTGTCCCCCCTCAATATTAACTAGCTAATACTGGTTTTAAATTCCTCAGTCCTGTCTTGTGTCCTGATGTTCTGGGTTCTCCGATCATTCAGGATTAGAATGTTTTTGGAGCATTCTCCTCCAGTGACTTTTTATTGTCCATCACCATTCGTAACTGGATGTGACACGATTGCAGAGCTTAAATCAGATCCATTAGTTGTGGAATCGCTTATCTCTGCCTGTTGCGTTCTGCTTCCATTGTGCAGTATGCAAGTATATATAGTATACCGAATGCTGTTTGGTAGCTTCAACTGGTTAACACCTCATTTTTAGGGCTGTCTGGAGCTGCCTCCTGCATTCTTCATTGAACCAGGGTTGATAACCTGGCTTGATGGTAATGGTAGAGTGGAGAAATATGCTGTGTCCTGAGCTTACAGAGTGTGGTAGATAAAAATCTGGTTCCCAACAGCTTTGTAGATGCCAAGTTATGAGCTGTTCAGTGTCCATCTACATTAGCATGTTGGTTATGCACTCAACACGATGAAGGCTATTCTCAGTGTGCAGATGGGACTTCGTCCCCAGAAGGACAATGTGATAAACATTCATTCAAACACAATCATGGACAGACACATCCATGACAGGTAGATTTATCAGGTGAGGTTAGGAAGAATATCATTTCATGTTGGCTCCCTTATCACTTGCCACAAGCTCAGTCTGACAGACTCAGGTAGCCTGGTCAGTGGTGTGGGCACTGAGACACTCTTGGAAATGGAGTTCCCTACCAAGAACACATTCTGTGTACACCATGTATCACCTTTCGACATCAGCAGCTTGGAAACAGGCAACCACAAATAGATATTTGCCCAGCATCAATACCCATCTCCATGGCAACACACACGCAGAAATCAATCTCAATCATTGCACTTAATCAAAGCTGAGACCTGCTCAGAAAGCTATTGATTGGTTCTCAGGCGTCATGTGCTGCTCTAGGTTTTTGGATTAGTCAGCAGTACACTCTAGAGTCCATTCTGAGCAATGCAACATCTCATAACATATGAAAATGCTCCACAGGCAAGGGACTATTTTTGAATTGTAGCATCTATGGTAATCTTGTTATGTGTAGTGTTTTATCAGCCTAAAACTCTGTAGACATGTCTAGTAAAAATATTTCCTACAGATGATCAGTGCTTTGTTCTGTTCCTTCTTGGAAAAAAATCAGCCAGCAGAACCATTCCAATGTCATCGTAACCCTCGAGTATTTGAGTTTTTCCAAGGCTAGTGCTACTGAGACTGAGTTTTGCATTGTAATTGCTTGGCACTTGTTAATGGAATAGGTGCAGGATATCCAGGCAAAACATCACAGAGAAGTGACAGTACCACTCAGTCAGCCTGGCTTTGACAGTGACACCAACATATAATGAAACAATGTCACATAAAGCCTTCAGGACTCTTGCGGTGCAGTGTTGGTTTCCCTCCCTCTGGGCCAGAGACCTGGGTTCAAGTCCCATCCACTCCAAGGATGTATTATAACACAGTTGAACAGGTTAGTTATAAGTACCTGTGCTCAGGTAGGAAGTTTAATTCCACTTTATTAGTTTCATAGGGCAAATTAGTTTCTCATTGGCCCAGATATGGAATCTCAGACTGAGCCACATTGTTCAGACATCTCTCTGTCACCTTGCAATCCGAAAAAAAACAGTTCCTGTTTCTGCAGTTGTGATCTGATGAAGGTAGAAAAAGAGGACAATGGGTTCATCTGTAGTCATGGTGAACAAGAGGAGCAACAGTCAACCTCCATTGAAATGTCGTCATTGGGAAACAAAGAGAGGAACAAAGGATCAGGAAATAGGGTGAATGCTTGAATTAAGAGAGTAAAAAATGAGACAGATAAGGAAAAATTTTAAAAAGTTTGCATTATTAAGTCTTAAGCAACATGATTCTCAGGTTGTTGCCAGCTGTTGTCTCACTTTCTCTCTTTCTCACTTTCTCACTTTCTCAGACCCATGGTCTGACAGGACTAAAGTGACTTGATCTTTACTGCCTGCAGAATCGACAGATTCAGTTGTTCCCTTTCTGTGCTGAAGTTATTGACTGGTATTTCAAGACATTAAAAGATGCTTAGACTGTCGGCCTTACCTTTCTGTGATTTGGTTAATTGATATTTAGTTCACTGCTGTGATGATGTATCATTAGAATAGTAACTTGACTGAGTATAAATATATATCTTGGACTTCAACCCCACACGACGAAGATTCTTAAGGGTGAATCTGAAATCATCTCTCCAGTCTTCAAACAAAAATAAATCAGCAAGTCATAACTGATCCAAAAGACACCCTTTAGTGCCAACAGCTTGTGTACAAAATGACTTTGACTGCAGACCTATATTTGGGGCTTCTTTTTCTGCATTTAACTGTTATTTGCAAAATTTTATTATAACATTTTCTTAAAATAGAGTGTTTTTATTTTTTATTTGCCAGACTCAGAGGTTGTGTGCTTCATTTTAGAAGAAAGGTATTGATTTAATTATTTGTTAATAATTCCTACATCTTTGTTTAAGAGTTGTTTGCCATAATTGGACTTTTATTTATTACTAAAGGAACCTGGTTCATTTGTTTTTGATACTGTGCTATATACAAACTGATGTATTCGATATGAACATACATTTATGGCAGCATCACCTCCCTTTTTAAACTAGAGGAAGAATGGCGCACAAAAAGGAATCAATAATTCAGTCATAACATGACAGAATCACAGAATTGTTACAGTTCAGGGAGGCAAATGGGACTGCAACGATTACTTAGTGATACCAAAGATGTTCACAGAAGATACATTTTTGCGAAGTTAACAGAGGAAGAACACAAACCTTGCTCTGCAATTGGCAGTACTTCACAATGATAGAATAATTTTCCCTCAGTGTAAATTGCTGGACAATTTACAGACTTGCAACTCCCTGAGCATTAATCCTGCTGTTATTTTGGCAGCAGGTTCTGCACCAATCAGCTCAGCAATCTCTGGAATACTGGAATCAAGCGATGAATGGTTACAGATTCTGTAAGTGAAGACAGCATCCCCCAAACGATTGTCTTCACGTACACACCACGAGGGGCGAAATGATGGCTCAATGGTTAGTACAACTGCCTCACAGCACCAGGGATCTGGGTTCGATTCCAGTCCTGAGCAACTGTCTGTGTGGAGTTTGCAAAATCTCCCTGTGTCTGCTTGGATTTCCTTTGGGTGCTCCGGATTCCTCCCACAGTCCAAAGATGTGTAAGTTAGGCAGAATGACCATGCTAAATTGCCCATAATGTCCAGGGATGTGCAGGTTAGATGGATCAGCTGTGGGAAATGCAGGTTTACAGGGATGGGGTTAGGTCTAGTTGGGATGCTCTTTGGATAGTTGGTGTGGACTCGATGACTAAATAGCCTGTTTCCACACCATAGGGATTCTATGTAACACCTTGCAACATAATTCAACAAGATAAACTTGAAACCCTGATAACAATAAGTGTTAAGTCAGCATTGCAGACAATACAGTATCATTCAGTTCATTCTCAAAGATGGGATAAGGACTAAATTTTCTGCACTGGAATGGATAGAGGTGTGCATTCAATAAGAATCTGCAGAAATATAGGAAAAGGATAAGGAAATAGAGTTTGATTCAGCGAGTCCTATTAAATGAGAAATTGTGAGAAGTTCACAGCTTAAAAGGAGACCATTTGAACCTTTCCATCTGTTATGGACCAGACCAGGCACCCTTCCTCTTCAAACTATGTTAAGAGGGTAGCCCCAACCCTAACAGTTTCTTATTTTAAAAGTAATTGTGAGGTGCTGTGCTTCAGATGTAATTCGATTGGTCAAGCCACTCAGCGAGAAGCAGAATACAATTTATTCAAACACTATAGTTAAAATACAGCAAAAGAAAGAGGAATTTGGAATAACTAACTCTATTGGAAACGTTAACAGAATATTAGATTATTTTGCTACTAAACAATAACTGTTCCAATATATTTACATCTCATTAACACATCTTTGTCAAAACACAAAATCAGGGACAGATTTTTTCATATGCAACTCCTGAAATAAGCAGAGAAACCCCAGTTTATGGGCATAATTGAGAGAGGGAAAGGATAGCTTTTGTTTCTTCATGACCCCAACAGCTGAAAGCTGGTTCTGTGGGTGAGAACTTGACCATGCCCATTCAGGCTGCTTCTATTGTTTCAGCTTTTACAAAAAACAAACACCCAAGATATCATAAGTTGGTCATCTTCTCGTAGACTGCTCGATATCTCTACCCCAATCTCTCTGCAAAAGAAACAAGGACAAAAATGCCTCTTAAAGGATCATCACACATCTACTCTACATTTTTATTAGAATGATCAAGAAACAATTCCACTGCCTTGTTCTATCAAATGGATATCTACTTTCCCCTTCATGGGATTGTGACTCAAGTGGCAATTGGTAAATATGTTACTTAATGAAGATGGTGGGATTAATCTGGTATTTGTACTGTTTATAGAGAATACCTGAATGGTATGAATATTTGATCACTCTGTTTGCAATTTGGAGGAAGCAAAAGGGTAAATAATAGTCTTCTTGACACAAAAAAAACCTGTTGATTGAATTCTCCAGCGACAAACCTACCTCCTGATTCCCTGAGCCTGTCTACAAGAATAGATATGCATGCAAGTAAGGTCTAATGCCTGTTATCAAATACATGCGCACATGCTCAAGTATAAAACACACACACACAGATGTGCTCATGCATGTACACACACACACACACACACACACACACACACACACACACACACACACACACACACACACACACACACACACACAGCCATTTACATGCACACAGCTCCACACACATGCATACAAAGACACACATACATAGACACAGACACATACATATACCATTGAATGCACCTCATATTAATTTTAATCAAAAGTGATATTTCTTCCTTGATTCATTGCTGCGTAACCAGAGTACGAACACAACTTTACCAGGCAGCAATCATAATTGCTTTGTACTGCAGCAGATCTCTCTGACAGCTGTTTTTGACCAACACAGCAAGTCTAAGGCTATCTATCAGCTGGAAAGGGCTATGCACTCATCATGTGGCTAATGACTCTGCTCTGGTCCCCCTCTTGTACACAGCAGATCAAACAGAGTCATCTTGCCAGCAGACACATTATAAAGAACACCACTAGCACCTTCCTGCTATGTAGATCTCTCTTCACACGCACTGCAGTCCTCAGCTAAATGAGTTATGCTGCAGAAATTCACCATTATGATCAAACAACCCCTGTTTCCACCCGTTAAATGACAAGCTGAGGAGTGAAGACTGTGATGAAGAGGAAGAAGAGGCAGCGAAAGAGAAAGATACAACATGAATAAGAATAAAAAATGATATTTATTTATAGAGCTTTTTCTTTTGTGATGGCCAGATACTGGAAAGCACTTTACAGCCAATGATTTGCTTTGGAAAAGTTGTCACTGTTTTAGTATAAAAGAAACATAATAATCAGTTTGTGAACTTTAAGTTCCCATGAACAAAAATGTGATACTGACCATAGAATGTATTACAGCGATGTTGTTTGAGCTATAAATACTAATCATGGATCACTCATCTGTTCATCTTTCAAATAGCCCAATAGGTTTTTACACATCCAACTAAAAAGGCAGCTCGGGTCTCACTGTCCTCCCAGAAGGGTGGCATCTTAGACAGAGTGCCCCTTCCTCTGTACTGTAGTGGAGTGTCAGCCTGGTTCTTTGCACTCACATCTTGAGTGGGATTTAAACTTGGAATCTTGTGATTCAGGAGGTGAGATTGACACATACACAACCACTTTCCACTTACCCTCTAAATGATCAATGGCTTCATGAGCAACTCTAGTAATTACGTCCGCATTCATCAGTCGTCCACAAAACAAAACAATCACATTGTATAATTTTTCATGCACAGTATTGTTGAAGGGCTCCTTGGCAGTGGTTATCACAAAACAAACTTGGAACAGGAGGAAGTCATTAAGGCACTCAACGCTCCACCATTTAATTAGATCATAGTTGAATCATACCTGGACTAAATTAACCTCCCTTTACTCTATACCTTACAAGAACTAAAATACTCTTGTGGAATAAAAAGAACAGAAAAAGGCCACTTTTGGAATATTACATTGAATTCTGGTCTCCTACCTATCGGAAAGATGTTGCGAAACTTGAAAGGGTTCGGAATAGATTTACAAATATGTTACCAGGTTTGGAGGATTTGAGCTACAGGAAGAGGTTGAATAGGTTAGGGCTGTTCTCCCTGGAGCGTCGGAGACTGAGGAGTGACCTTGTGGAGGTTTATAAAATTGTGAGAGGCATGGTTAGGATAAATAGACAAGGCCTTTTCCCTGGGTTGGGAGAGCCCAAAACTAGGGGGAATAGGTCTAAGATGAGAGGGGAAAAATTTAAAAGGGATCCAAGGGGCAACTTTTTCACACAGAGGGTTGTACATGTATGGAATGAGCTGCCAAAGGAAGTGGAGACTGGCACAATTACAACATTTAAAAGACATCTGGACGGGTGTATGAATAGGAAGGGTTTAGAGGGATAAAAGCCAAGTGCTGAAAAATGGGACCAGACTAGGTTAGGATGCCTGGTTAGTGTGGACAAGTTGGACCGAAGGGTCTATTTCCATGCTGTATATCTCTATGACTCTATGACACTAAGAATCATTTAGAATCAGAATTATAGTGCAATTAAAACATGCATTTTTCTTTATTTTTGCTCCACACCCTCTAGTGGTGTTTCATATTGTAACAGAATGCACATTGCAATTTTCAATACACCTCGTCACTCATATTAAATGAAAGTTATATCATATTTCTATTATCAGCTTTCAAAAGTGTAAACAATAAGCAAAAACATTTAATGTCACCAATAATGATGCTCCACATGTAAACATTTGTATTAATTTGACAGTGCACTCAATCCTGTACAAACCACCTTCAGGTGCTTCATTAATGATTTTCCCTACGTCATAAGGTCAGCAATGGAGATGTTCACTGATGGTTCCATAATATATGGCAACATTTGGGACTCCTCAGATACGAAGGCAGCCCTTGTCCATTTAATGCAAGACTTGAACAATATCTAGGCCCGGGCTGAAAAGTAGCAAGCGAACATTCACGCCACTCAACCACCAGGTAATCTCTATCTCCATCAGCAAAGACTGTAACATTTATCAGTTGACATTTAATGTTTTTTTAAATTAGATTAGAGTCCCTATGGTGTGGAAACAGGCCCTTCGGCCCAACCAGTCCATACTGACCCTTAAAAGTGTAACCCACCCAGACCCATTTCCCTCTGACCAATGCACCTAAGACTATGGGCAATTTAGCATGGCCAATTCACCTGACCTGCACATTTTTGGATTGTGGAAGGAAACTGGAGCACCTGGAGGAAACCCTCGCAGACACGGGGAGAATGTGCAAACTCCACTTAGACAGTCATCCAAGGCTGGAATCAAACCTGGGTTCCTGGCGCTATGAGACGACAGTGCTAACCACTGAACTACTGTGCCACCCTACAATGTCCCACCATCAACATCCTGGGAGTTACCATTGACCAGGAACTGCATAGGACTAGCCATATAAATACAGTGGCAATGATAGCAAATCAGAGGCTGAGAATACTGTAGTAAGTAATTCACCACCTGTTTCCCAAAGCCTGCCATCATCTGCAAGAGTGTGATAGAATAGTCCCCAGTTGCCTGGTTATTTCAGCTCTGACAACACTCAAGAAACATGACACAATCCGGGACAAAAGTAGCCCAGTTAAGTTAGACCACACTCACAAATATCCACTCCCTCCACCAATGATGCTCAGTAGCAGAAGTATCCCATCTACAAGATGCACTGCAGAAATTTACCATAGCTTCTTGGACAGTACCTTTCAAATCTATGACTACTTCCATCTCAAAAGACAAGGGCAGCAAATACCTGGAAACACTATCACCTGCAAATTCCCATCCAAGCCACTCACCATCCTGACTTGGAAATATATCGCCATTCCTTCACCAACACTAGCTCAAGCTTCTGGAATTCCCTCCCCAACAGCATTGTGGGTCAATGATTCAGGAAATCAGCTCAACACCATTGTCTCTAGAACAACTAGGCATGGGCAATGAATGCTAACCAACAACATCAAAACATACTGTGAGTGAATAAAGAAAAAGCTCTTTGGTCATAGCTGTGCAGTGGTAGACTGTATAAATACAGAGAAAATCATTAGGCAAGAGCAAAATGATTTAGTATTGCATAGAAATTCAAATATAAATAGCTGTAAGGAGTATCTCACAGCTATCATTAATCAATTAAAATTGAAAATATTTTTCAAAGCATGAAATACGCAAAACAGCTTCCCACGTTCTGTATTTAGGTGTGACTGACTTCAATGCAACTGTTCATAGGAATATGGGCAAACGTATTAGTAGATAAAATGACCAAAGATCAGTGGGGGATGTTTAAAAAATAATTTATCACAACACAGAACCAATACATATCCTTAATGGGCAAGTGTTCAACTTTCCAAAATAATCGCAATGAATGGAAAATCAGTAAGAAAGAGGCTGTATAAAACAAAAAAGGGGTAGCATGCAAAGTATAAATATATATAGTACAGAGAGAGGTTGACAAAACAGATTGTGCAAAAAGAGAATCTGAATGCAAACTTGTTAAGGAAGTCAAAGAAAATACATTGGCTTTTCCGGGTGTCATCTGTTGGAATTACGAAAGTAGAGTTGCTTTCTCAGCAATTTTGCAAAATGATGATAGTGAATGGACAATTAACAGGAGGAGCAGTGTCTGGAGATCCAAGATGACGGCGACCCAGCAAGTCTGAGTCCACAGTGCTCTACCCAAGACTTGGGCAAAGTGGGCTACCCGCCCCCACCACACTCACTAAACCATCTATAATAGTTGTTAATCTTAAATAGTTGCCTATTAATTCATTTAAATAGTCTGACACTAGCTGGAAAATGAGTAAAGGGAAGGGAGCAGGCGGCTCTAAGAAAGCGGGGACCCCTGCCCCACCCTCTCCCTCTTCAGCTACAGCAAAGATGTCTGCAGCCGCCCCTGGGGACTTACCAACGAAGATGAGCCTTGAGGAGATGTTTGCCAGGTCGGAGGCGAAGATTGATGCTTTTGTCGATGAGTCTCGGCAGAGCAGGGAAGCACTCTCGGCCGAGCTGCAGAAGCACAGTCGAGACATACAGGAACTGGAGCGCCGAGTCGGAAAGGCGGAGTCGAAGGCCGCGGCCTCGGGGACTGCGGTTCAATCGGCAGCCGACCAGGTCCGGACTCTCGAGAAGTGAGTCCAGAACCTAGACAACCACATAGACGACCTCGAAAATCGAGGTCGTCGAAAAAATATTCGGTTGCTGGGCCTTCCCGAGCAAGAAGAGGGAGGCCAGCTCACAGTATTCTTAGAGCAATGGCTGCCACAATTTTTAAAAATGCAGGCTGGATCAGGCCAGGTAAGGGTGGAATGGGCCTACCGGGTCGCAGTACGTGGGCCCGGCTCAACCCAGCGCCCACGCCCGGTCCTGTTCCAGCTGAAGAGCTATAGGGAAAGGCAGATGCTCCTGGAAGCCTCAAGAAATTTGGGAAAAGATCCCCAAGCTATGACCCACAAAGGATCCAGGATCATGCTGTTCCAGGACATCTCCCCAGCTTTGGTCCGAAAGAGGAAGGCATTCGATGAGGCGAAGAAGCATTTAAGGGACTTAAATATCCAGTACTCCTTACAATATCCAGCAACGCTACGCCTTAGCCACGAAGGATCCATATATAACTTCGGATCACCAGAGAAGGCTAAGGAATTCTTGGACTCTCTTAAATAAACTGTAAGAGATTGTGGACGTTGGTCTGCCTTTCCCATTATTTTGGTTTACATCCCTTCATCTTTTCTTATCTTTCCCCCTATGTGTGTATGTATATATATATGTTGGGGCGTTTGGTTAATGTTGGTGGGGGGAGGTGGTTATTTTATTCTATTTTACTTCTGTCTTTAGGAGCGGGGTTGTTTTTCTTTCCCCTGTTATTTTGTGTTACTATATTTAAGTATTACGTGTTGAGATTGTAATCTTATAGTAATATATTTATATATGGTATTAATATTCCCAAATATATTTAGATGTGGGTGTGGGTGGGGGTGGGGTGTTCATTGTTAACTCTAGCTTTATATTATACTTGAATTCTCCTCATTTTTATTGAGGAACACCTGGGTCAAGGGTGGGGCACTGGTTGGAAGAGGGTAAGATGGACTGTGAGAGAGGAAGTGAAGCTCCCTGGGAACAAGGGAGAAAATCTCCAATTAGGAATGTTTTATATCTTTTTTATTTAGAAAGAGTTTTTTTGTTATATTGTTCTGAGTGTATTAGAGAGTCTTTACTTTTGTAAATCTTGTATGCTCCATGCTCGGGATGTTCTAGATAGGGTTTCCCCTCCCAAGGGGTCTCGGATCTGCCCAGATGATTATGGCTGATCAGTCGGTTAAGTGGTGCACCTGGAATGTCAGGGGGAGCAATTCGCCAGTTAAAAGGAAGAAAATATTATCAAATCTTAAGAAGGAGAGAGTTGATATAGCTCTCCTACAGGAGACACACCTGTCGGATAAAGAACATTTAAAATTACGACAGGGCGGATTTGATCAGGCCTTTTTTTCTTCTTTTAACTCAAAAAGCAGGGGAGTCGTTATCCTTGTCCAGAAGAATTTCCCTTTTAAAATTCTAAATCAGATAAAAGACGAATCTGGACGATATATTTTGATCAAAGCCCTCATAAATGGAGAAGAATATGGGATCTTAAATGTGTACTATCCCCCGGCACACCCCTTTAAATTCATAATGGAAGCTTTTTCAAAACTGATGGCCTTTGGTGCCCGTCATACAATTATAGGGGGAGACTTTAATTGTATTATGGATCCGGAAACAGACAGGATTCCCAAGAGTGCCGCTGGAGTGTCTCCCAGATCTAGACAACTGGCGGATCTGAATAAAGAATTAGGATTGGTAGATGTATGGAGATGTCTCCATCCACAGGGTAGAGATTTTTCTTTCTACTCTAATCCACATAAATGTCACACAAGAATTGATATGTTTTTTGCCCCATCGATTTTTCTAAATTCTATATCAACCTGTAAAATAGGTACTATAGCAATCTCCGACCATGCCGCTGTATACATGGAAACTAAGGTAAAGAACAATGGGACATCCGCTCGGCATTGGTGTATGGATCCCTTCCTGATAAAAGATAGCAAATTTGTAAAGTACTTCTCCCAAGAACTTAAAACTTTTTTAGAAATTAATACAGGTACGGCTAGCAATCCATCAATGATGTGGGAGACCATCAAAGCTTATGCACGAGGTTTGATCATCTCCTATTCAGCGACCCAGAGGAAAATGAAGGGAGAACAACAGCGTCTGCTCGAAGCTTGCCTAAAAGCAGCCGAAACAGCATACGCTGATAGACCTTCTATCACAAAATTACAGAGGATTACAGCTCTTAGGACAGCTTTAAACACCACGCTTACTCAAACGGCTAAAAGGGAAATATTATTTGCGAAACAAAGACTATATGAATATGGCGACAAACCGGGTAGATACCTAGCATTTCTTGCAAAGAAAAAGAAAGCCCCTCAAACTATTCCGACTATCAAGGAAAGTACAGGTACCCTGACTTATGATCATAAAAAGATCAATGCGACCTTTAAAGAATTTTATTCTGAACTATATAAATCGCAGGACTGCGAAGATAGGATTAGGAGGATGCAGTCATTTTTTAAAAATTTGACCTTCCCGGGCCTGACTCCGGAACAGGTGTCGGCCCTAAATACCCCTTTAACAGTCCAAGAAATACTTGAGGCAATTAGGCAACTTCAGAGCGGAAAAGCACTGGGCCCGGATGGTTTTCAAGCTGAATTCTATAAAGAATTTACAGGAATATTGGTTGACCCACTTATGGATATGTATAATTTTGCACATAGTCAGGTCTGTCTCCCGCCCTCGCTGAAAGAAGCAAATATCTCTCTTATCCTCAAAAAAGGAAAAGACCCAGAAGACTGTGCATCTTACAGACCAATATCCTTACTAAATGTAGACTTTAAAGTTCTCTCAAAAATGTTAGCACTGAGACTAGAAAGGGTACTGCCATACATCATAAAGGAGGACCAGACGGGATTTATTAAGGGCCGCAGATCATCCAATAATATCAGAAGGGTCTTGAATATGATCCAAGCCTGTCATCAGGAAAAGATACCAGGAGTAGTAATTTCATTAGATGCGGAAAAGGCATTCGATAGGGTTGAATGGTCATATTTATTTTACACATTGGAAAGGTTTGGCGTTGGACAGGTGTTTACCAAATGGGTCTCAACATTGTATAATGACCCCAAAGCAGCTGTTATTACTAATGGGTTAAGATCGGATGGCTTCAGTGTGGGTAGGGGCTGCCGTCAAGGATGTCCTCTCTCACCATTGTTGTTTACACTGATAATCGAACCATTAGCAGAAACCATCCGGACTGATCCTATAATAACGGCCCCGAGGATTGGTACAGGTAAACACAAAATTACCCTCTATGCAGATGATGTTCTCTTATTCCTCAGTAATCCTTTAATGTCAGTGCCACGTCTTATTCAAGTTATTAATACATTTAGTACATTCTCAGGCTATAAAATTAATTTTTCAAAATCGGAAGCTATGCCAATGGGTGGCCTGGTTATGATACCCCACCTAATGGACGGATCCCCTTTTCCTTTCCGTTGGTCCCTGGAGGGTTTCTTATATTTAGGTATTTTTATCACGTCAGTATTTGGTCAGCTGTATAGGGCTAATTTTGTACAATTAATGGAAAGGATAAGGCAGGACCTCCAGCGATGGAGAGACCTTCCGATTTCCTGGCTAGGTAGAATAGCATTAATTAAAATGAATGTTCTGCCCCGTCTCTTATATCCTATGAGAATGCTCCCGCTGATGCTGCCAAGGCTAGCCCTACGTAAATTATATGGCTGGTTGGGCTCCTTTATTTGGAACCATAGACGGCCCCTTATTAAGCTGAAGAAGCTACAGCTTCCACAGGCAAGGGGAGGACTGGATTTCCCAGACTTTAGGAAATATCAGTTAAGCTCCCTACTAAGTTACATAGCTGATTGGGTTTTGTCTGATCCACAATCAATCTGGATGGATATCGAAGCCTCCCAAATAAAATATCCACTTGTTAACCTTTTATTTTCAGATAAGAGGAAAATCATTACAGACCACTGTAAAAATCCCATAATATTAAACACAATTAAGGCCTGGAATATAATGCGGCAAAATGAGGGTAACTCACATAAAACATCCCCCCATGCACCAATAGTAGGCGCATGGGGATTCCAACCGGGGATTACAGATGCCACCTTTAAACTTTGGAGATCCAGGGGCATCTCATGCTTAGGGGACCTATTTAAAGATGGGATCCTGATGTCCTTTGAGCAGCTGCGTCTGAAATTCGGAATACCTAATGGGGATCTCTTTCGATACTTCCAAATTCGAGATTATATACAGAGGAAGACTACATTAATAGATAGTCTTTATAAATCAGACAGAGAACGTAATGTCCTACGACCAGCGGGGGTATCCTCCGTTAGTACTATATACCATTTGCTACATGATGGAGTCTCAGGAGACATGGATGACCTGCTTAAAACATGGGAGCAGGACTTGGGGCTAGAAATCTCTGAGGATATGTGGAATGACATTTGGGAAAATACTAGAAGAATTACTATCTGTAACAGAACTCAGGCTATCCAACTAAAGATACTTCATAGGGCCCATATAGCACCGGCTCGACTGGCAAAATTTAAGGCAGGAGCATCTCCAATGTGTCCCAAATGCAAAATGGAGGTGGATACTCTTGTACGTTGTCTGTGGACTTGTCAGAAAATCCGCAGATACTGGACTAAAGTAGCAAGTACCCTGACAGAAATTTTAGGAACGAAAATTAGGGTGGACCCTGTATCTCTCCTTTTGGGCTTTTCGAACCTTTCATCTCTGGATATGCACGGGAAGAAACTATTTTCTATTCTCTCTTTCTGTGCAAGGAAAAATATTTTGGTGAACTGGGTGGCTGAGGGCCCCCCTGGACTTTCAAATTGGCACAGATTAATTATGGAATATATCCCCCTTGACTTCCTCACAAATATGGTGCACCGAAAGACTGAGTTATTTTATAAAATATGGCAGCCCTTTTTGAATTATATAAATGCAGATATTTCGGCCATCCTAACAAGGGCTTTTATTTAGTGAAGATTTCAGACCTGGCTGCTCCGGGGCCCCTTGGGAGAGGAATCCCGCACGAATACGGGTTTTATTATATTTGATGTTAATACATTCCGAGCATGTAAGAGACTTAGGTATACACTCTGGTTAGTTATAGGTTAGATTAGTAGAAAGTTGAGTTTTGTTTTTTTTTGGTTCTCGTTTTTTTTTCTTTTCTCCTTTTTTTCTCTTTTTCTTCTCTTTGTTAAATTTTGACTATTGTATATATGATTTAATTGTACATCAATGTTTGTATTTGAGAGTTTTGTTTATTTTTGTAAATTTGCAAAAATGTTAAATTTCCAATAAAAATATCTATTAAAAAAAACAGGAGCAGTGTCAACTTATTGAAAATTAACGTTGGAATCTTCCAGACACACAGGAGACAAGGAAAGGGATGGGATGCCGGGAACATGAGGTGTTGTTAGCACAGTCTTCTGTCCCCCAGGCAGCAATTAAATTCCAGGTGGGAAAGTCCATGAGCTAATTTCCTGCCTTGGCTCCATTGAAAACCTTTAAGTGATCAACGAGAACAAAGAGACCGTGGAATGTAGGTTCATAGCTCCTTGAAAGTGGAGTCACAGGTAGATAGGATAGTGAAGAAGGCATTTGGTAGGCTTTCCCTTATTGGTCAGAGTATTGAGTACAGGAGTTGGGAGGTCATGTTGCAGCTGTACAGGACATTGTTTAGGCCACTGTTAGAATATTGCGTGCAATTCTGGTCGCCTTCCTATCGAAAAGATGTTGTGAAACTTGAAAGGGTTCAGAAAAGATCTGCAGGGATGTTGCCAGGGTTGGAGGATTTGAGGGAGAGGCTGAACAGGCTGGGGCTGTTTTCCCTAGAATGTCAGAGGCTGAGGGGTGACGTTATAGAGGTATTCAAAATCATGAGGAGCATGGAATAGGGTAAATAGGCAATGTCTTTTCCCTGGGGTCAGGGACACCAGAACTAGAGGGCATAGGTTGAGGGTGAGAAGGGAAAGATATAAAAGACATCTAAGGGGAAGCTTTTTCACACAGATGGTGGTATGTGTATGGAATGAGCTGCCAGAGGATGTGGGGGAGGCTGGTACAATTGCAACATTTAAGAGGCATTTGGATGGATATATGAACAGGAAGGGTTTGGAGGGATACAGGCCGGGTGCTGGCAGGTGGGACTAGATTGAGTTGGAATATCTGGTCGGCATGGTCGGGTTGGACCGAAAGGTCTGTTTCCATGCTGTACATCTCTATGACTCCATAACTTCAGGATGTTTTTCCTGCCTGGGTTGCAGATTTTTCAGTTTCAAGTGGGACAGTCTGCTTGACTGGTAAAGCTGTGCCAGTGGTCAGACAGCATGGGGTCTGGGCAGAGGAGTCTCTCGATTGGTATAAACTCAATGGGCATCAATTGCTAAGATATGCACGATCAAGGTCATCGATGTGGTGCCAATGAATGGCTGCTGACAGCCACACACAGATAACATTACAGCACAGTACTGGCCCTTCAGCCCTCAATGTTGTGCCTTGCTTCCAACCCCATGCTCCCCACCTTCACCAGCATTAGTCCCAACCCACAATACTCCTCAGCACTCCCTCAAACAACACAACCCTTCGCGGCTTGTTATTGTTCCATTCCATGTGTCCACCTGATGGTCATGAAGCATAATGGGCCTTCCATGTGTGGGTGTGTCAGTAGTTTGTTTCACAACACCCACTGAACTCAGAAGATCCTGTTTCCTTAGTGGTAGCATTGTCAATGAAAATAAGGAAATGCATGAGGTGTTAACTAATTAGGTTGTATTACAAATAGAGGATGGAGTCAGTAAGTAAGACATCCCATTGGAAACTGATGTTGAATCAAGATCAGGGAATTACCAAAGTTAAGCTGAGCAATAAGGGGAGGTGGCGCCGAATAGTGACACCACTGGAATAGTTAATGCAAAGGTTAATTCTGTGGAGCTGGAATTCAAATCCCACTATGACAGCTGGTGCTAGTTAAATTCAATTCATTAAAAAATCTGGAATTCAAATTATTCTTCTTAAATGGTGACTGTGAAGCTATCACTATTTGTCATTAACATTGCGTCTGGTTCACCATTGGCCTTTAGGGAAGGCAACTGCCACCTTTACCTGCTCTGACCTACATGTGACTTCACACCCACAGCAAGTACCCTCTGAAATGGCAGTGCAGACTCCTCAGTTCAAGTCGATTGGAGTATGGGCGATTAATGCTGATCTTGTCAGTAATGCCATGTTTCATGAATAAATGAATTTAAGAAAGAAACTGAAGAGAATAATGACATCAAACAGCAATGCGTGCCCAAATCTCAACGGGTTCCATGGCAGGAAGTAAAAGCAAGCAAGATAACGGCATTGCTGAAATATAAACATGCAACATTCGCTGGATGTAGGAACTGTTCCACCTGATAAGAAAATTGCCCATGTCACACTGCAATTTGAGAAAGATAAGAGAGGGAAGTTCGAAAGCAATTAATTAGGTATGATATGCTGGTAAATTACCAGGTTAATGATAAGTTACTTACACACTGTGATCAGAGAAAACCACGATGGATTTGTAAAGGTTGACAAACCTAACTGGATTTTCTGAGGTGATGACTGAAGTGTTGGTCAGAGGAATGTCTATGCAAGTTATTAAAATGAACTTGTGCCAGATACTTAATAAACTCCCTCATGAGAGATTGCTCAGCGGCTCACACTGTTGCCCCAGAGCACCAGGGACCTGGCTTTGATTCAAGCCTCAGGGGACTGTCTGTGTGGAGTTTGTACGTTCTCTCTGTGTCTGTGTGGGTTTCCTCTGGGTGCTCCGGTTTCCTCCCGTAGTCCAAAGATGTGCAGGTTGGGTGGATTGGCCATGCTAAATTGCCCATTGTGTCCAGGGATATGCAGGCCAAGTGGATTAGCCAGGGGAAATGAAGTTATAAGTATAGGCCAAGGTGGGTGGGTTGGGTGGTGGGGTGTTGTTCTTCAGGTCATGACTTCATGAGCTGAATGACCTGCTTCCACACTGTAACAACTCTGTGAATCTGGTCTGTCAGCATTTCCTTCTTCAGAGCACTGTTTCTCTTCCTCCATGGACTGTAATGGTTCAAGGAAAGGTCTCACCAACACCTTCTTGAGGGCAGTTAGGGATTGGGAACAAATGCTGACTGAGCCAGCAGCACCCACACGAAAAGAAACATGATCTGAGTATGAGAGACAGAGATAAAAGCAATGGCCTGATTTTCCTAATTGTTAGGATGTGGCATGCGATGCAGGACAAGGATCTATGGTGCAGCCTCAAATAATTGCTCCTTTAATTATGAATTTAAATGATGGACGAGATATGGCATTCAACATTTACCACTGACACAAAAATAACTTTGTAGGACACGTCAATGGGACAATAACAAGGCACAGAGATATTCGATAAGGGGGTGACCAAAGCTGAAGTAATTTATTTCAATGCAGCCACACAATGACCCAAAAAGAAGGAAGTGTTGCTCTCTAAGTAGGGAAAAAAACTAGTAAAGAGTGGAAGGTCCAAACAGACTACACAGGGGAGGGTGGCAATTGCAGACACATGAAGCATTAAATTGTCATGAACAGATGCAGAAAAAATTTTTGAAAGGCCAATAGAACCTTTTAGATCTACAGACCAAATATACAAGGGAACCAAAGGTCACTGTTTATTCAGTGTTATTATCAGTTATCCTTTGATTAACTGTGCAGAATCATTGTTTATTCAGCAGGGTAAAGGCTACTCACTGAGTCACTGTTTACAGACACGGAGGCTTCCGAAGGATGAAGAATTCTCCCATGTCCAAATTCTCTGCTGTTAAAAGCTGGTTTGTCTTCATTACGTTTTATAAATCAAGTCATGCTTTCACAGTCTTACCAGACTGTAGGGCTGCTCTCTCATTTGAGAGAAATGACTCATGGTGATTTAACCTGACAGCCACTATACCTCAGGTGAACAGTGAGGTTGAGAAGGAGAGTCCTTTGTGGTTACCTCAACCAGAGTTGAATCCATGCTATCAGTATCACCCTGTTTCACAGACCAACTGCCCAGCCCAACTGAGTTAAACCTACACCCGGCTTTATACATATCTAGCAGCAACATATTGGAATATTGTTTAGGTGGTCACGATGAATATGAGTTTGCCTCCAACAGAGTGTTTTATCTGTTGTAGCAACACTTATGTTATCTCTCTTAACATATGAAGCAGAAATGTGAATATTTGGTTTGATTTGATTTGATTTATTATTGTCACATGTACCTAGGTACAATGAAATGCATGTTTTGCATGCAGTACAGGCAGATCATACCACACAAAGAGCACCAGTGTAATAGAACAGAGCAAAGAATACAATGTTACGGCTGCAGAGAAGGTGCACAAGGAGCCGGGACTGGTATTAAATTTAAAATTTGAGAGGTCCATTCAGAAGTCAAATAACAGCGGGAAAGAAGTTGGTCTTAAATCCTTTGGTGTGTGGGTTTAAGCTTTACTATCTTCTGCCTGACGGAAGAGGTTGGAAGAGATTATCGCCTGGTGGGAGGGGGCTTTGATGATGTTTGCTGCCTTTCAAAGGCAACGAGAAATATAGATGGAGTCAATGGATGAAAGGTTGGCTTGCTTGATTATTGAGGCCCTGGGCAAAGCAGTTATCATACTAAGCTGTGGTGCATCTGGATAGAATGCTTTCTATGGTGCTTCTATAAAAATTGATAAGAGTTTTTGTGGGCATGCTGAATTTCCTTAGCCTCCTGCGGAAGTAGAGGCGTTCTTGTGCTTTCTTAACCGTGTGCCAATGTGGGTGGCATAGGGCAGATTGTTGGTGATTGTCACTCCTAAGAACACGATGGTCTCCATCATCTCCACCTTGCTGTATTGATGCAGACAGGGACTTGCCCATTCCTTTCTTCCTGAAGTCATTGACCAGCTCTTTTATTTTGCTGACACTGAGGGAGAGATTGGTATCTTTACACAGCGCCACTAAGCACTCTATCTCTTTCCTGTATTCTGTCTCGCCATTGTTCGAGATCCAGCCTACAACAGACGTGTCATCAGCAAACTTTTATATGGATTTAGGATGAAATATGGCCTCATGGACATGAGTGTGCAGGGAGTACAGTAGGGGCTGAGTACACAGCCTTGCAGCGTGCTGGTGTTGAGGATTGTCATGGGGATGCTGTAGTATTGAAGCATCCAACAGGTATTTATTATAACTGCTATTTACAAAGATTACACTCCACAGAAACAGTAGTACCTGGACTAGTGTTAAACTATAGCTTTGTAAAGACTGCATCTTCCCCTTCTGCACTTTTGATCATGGACTGAAAAGGGGAGAAGGCCTGTTTTAAAATCTAGGTTTGTAGAAAGAATTTTTTCTATCAAGTTACCTGATGCCAATTGTAAATAATGTTTACCTTGCCATTTGCTCAAGCAGTGGAGGAGGATACAACAGATGATCTGGAGCCAAGGGGTCAGCTGACAATAAGTAGCTGATTGGTTTGTGGAGCAGTGAACAGTTGCCAATGGTAGACGTCTGCTAGCAACCACATGACTGGATCCCTGTAGCTGAAGAGCTTATTAGTCAAAAACCAATGAATCTCTGGAAGACAAAGGCGCTGTCTTTTTTCTACATCGCCTGAAGCCTGATGAAAGCCAGTTTATTATCTCTCATCAGTTGCAGGAAGGTCAGAGGTTTTATCAGTCACCTTGTGCCTCCTGCAAATAAGTGAAGGTATGATTAGAATCTCTACAATGTGGAAACAGGCTATTTGGCCGAACAAGTCCACACCGACTCTCTGAACAGCAACCCATCCAGACCCATTCCCCTACCCTTTACCCCTGACTAATGCACCTAATCTACACAGCCCTGTACACTATGGGCAATTTAGCATGGTCAATTCACCTAACCTGCACATCTTTGGACATGAGGGAGAAAACCCACACAGACAGTTCCCCGAGGCAGGTATTGAAGTCAGATCCCTGGAGCTGTGAGGCAACGGTGCTAACCACTGAGCCACTGTGCCACCCAAAATAAAGAAAGAATATTAAAAAGCAGCACATCTTGACAAGTAAAATGATTATTTCAGCAAACACTGCAGTGAGGGAGCACTGATTAGATTACTTACAGCATGGAAACAGGCCTTTCAGCCCAACAAGTCCACACCGACCCGCCGAAGCGCAACCCACCCAGACCCATTCCCCTACATTTATCCCTGCACCTAACACTACGGGCAATTTGCCATGGCCAATTCACCTAACCTGCACATTTTTGGACTGTGGGAGGAAACCAAAGCACCCGGAGGAAACCCACGCAGACACGGGGAGAATGTGCAAACTCCACACCGTCAGTCACCTGAGGCGGGAATTGAACCTGGGTCTCTGGCACTGTGAAGCAGCAGTGCTAACCACTGTGCCATCTGCCTTCCCAGTCTCTCTCTGTGCCCACAATAACCAGGTTTTATTTGTGACCCTCTGTGTGTGTGTAAGGCTAGTCTTATAATGGGGGTTAAAGTTTTCACTCGAAGATGGTTTACAATTGTTGGCATGTAACTCAAATATACCTACTTATAATAAACAGTAATTCTTGGCCAGGACAGAACCCTGATCCATGGGTTCTCACGACCTACATTGAAGGGACAAGTACACTGGGGATTTCTGTACCTTTTTCAAATCTTTAATTTTTGTGATGACTCTGGGAAAAACAGGACTGGATTACCAATGTGTTGTGTACTAGTGGAGTATTCTTCCAATATCACGAATCTCTACGATGTGGAAGCAGGCCATTTGACCCATCAAGTTCACACCGACCTCAAAGATCATCCCACCTCAACCCTCCCACTGCATTCCCCAGGCCAATCCACCGAACATCTTTGGACTGTGGGAGGAAATGGGAGCAACCAGAGGGAACCCATGCACACTGGGGGGAGAATGTACAAACTCCACATGGACAGTCACCCAAAGGATGGAATTGAACCCAGGTTCCTGGTGGTGTGAGGCAGCGGTGTTAACCACTGAGCCACTGTGCCACTCAGTAGAATAACAGCATTCAAGTGATCCCAGGGCAGGATATAATATGGGATCCTTTTTTCCATCAGGTCACATGTTAGGATCAGTGATGACATAACTATGTCTCACATTTATTGTCACCGTAGTCCGTGCAAATCAGAGGACTGATCTCTCACTATAGAGTGACAACTGGTGGTGACTTTAACCTGAGGTTCACCTTGCCTCAGATGAGGGAAGAGAATGAGAAGGACCAACATTCAGAGTAACTTCAGCCACTGTGTGAATTAAACCCACACTATTGGCATCACGCTGTATAGCAAACCAGCCATCCAACCAGAATGAGTTAACCTGTGTGTCTTAAAGATATATTGACGTACTGATAGTGATGGGTAATAACAAGCACATGGGCTAACAGTACAGAGGTCCTACTTATTCAGAGGAAGGGTTACTATTTTAGTTGTAATGCTTATTGTAACACAATCTCAAGCCAATGACCATTTTAACTGGAATGTGTTGAGTGTTTCCCTGTTCCCTACTGGGAATCCATCCTGTGTAACATATGATAAGTATTAAATACTGAAGCCATAGTGTTGGAGTGTTTTTTGCTGTTGGGAATATCTCATTCCAGGCGTAATTCAATGCTTCCTCTGATCTCCTGTGTCTTGATGCTGTCTTCAGATGGTTCAGTTTATGCCAGCTGTGGAGAAGCTCTCCCATCAGGTCTTCATTAACCTATAAATAAACCCTTTCAAGAAAAAGAACAGAAGGAGAAACCTGGAGAGAACCTGGTCCTTCATAGGACAGAGAAATCGCTTTCATTTTGCTGTATTATTTCACAAAGAAAAATAAATAAAAACGTAATAACTAAATTTGCAATTGTAGTGCCACTTCAGGCGTAGTTGAAACAGTTAGTGACAGCTTTCAATGATGAAAGGGAGTTCAACAAGGGGGCAGGAGAGCCGAGGTAGGGGGGAAGAAGGTTTCGCAGACCATGGGGTAATGGCTGTGGGATGTGTCAGAGGCGCCCTGCTGATGACACCGAATTCAGTTTAAGAGTCCAATAGAATGTGTGTTTTTTATTCACCCATTGGAGGTGGACACTATTGGCTGGCCAGCAATTATTCCCATACCTCGACAAGGTGGTGGTGAGCTGCCTTCCTGAACTGCTGCAGTCTATGTGCTGTAAATAGACCCACAATGGTGTTGGGGAAGGAATTCGAGGATTCACACAGTGACACTGAAGGAAAGGCAATATATTTCCAAGTCAGGACGCTGAGTGCTTTGGAGTGGAACTTGCAGGGGGTGGTGTTCCTATGTATCTGCTGCCCTCGTCCTTCTAAATGGAAACGGCCTTTGGTTTGGACAGCATTTTATCTAAAGTGATTTGTGTGTCTATTTATGCATGTGCATGTCTCTGTGGATTCAATTGTAACAAGGACATATCCTTGATCAAACAGCTAATATATGTTCAGTCCTCTGTAATACACTCAAATCAATATCTACGGACAATTACTTCGCTGGCATTCTCTCTCTTCATGTGGCCTCCTGTTATCCGAACAATGCTTATCATTGTTTTTGCCACAGTTTTTCTCTATGTAGTAGGGCAAGGAGAAGGTCTCAAGTACCTCAGCTGATTCAGTCCAATCACTTTAGCTCACACTGTTGTGTTATGCTGCACCACACTCTAACCAACTGAGCTGACCACAGTACAGAGGTAATTGGGAACTGATGCTGCAGAAAAGGCTGAATCTGGCGCTGCTATTACTGCTAGATCCACCAGATGGCAGTGCAGCCCTTTGTTAACCTCCTTCAAAAAGTTGTACAGTATCAGACTCAAGAAAATTCATCAACAGGGAACGGGGTGGGGAGTATTATTTACTCTAGAGGGCTGATGCTAAAGTTGGATACTTCAGTGGAATTTCTTACTTCATCTAATCTAATTTCCCAGCCTTTATCTTTTGTTTTATTTTCAAATGCATTACCAATCATTTTAAATAATAATACTTTTTTTTGGAAAATCAATTCCTGCTCTCAAACAAATTGTAATATTCCTCAGTCTTTGTCTTCTTATTAGCTACCAGCAAATGAAAATGATATTTTCCTTTCAGAAATCTTCAATGGACAGGTTCCATTTCAGTCTTCAAAGGTAGGAGGTTCAGAACTGGAATCCAATCTGTATTTTGTACAAATTTAACATCACTCCAGCATGTGCTAGATATTGTATTTATAAATCCACCTGAAAATTACTGAATCTCATCTTTTAACTTCAATCCAATTTCCAACATAGAACAGGCAGCATAAAATCTTGATACAAATATGACTCAAGTGCAATTAACACAATTTGTTATTTTGTGTCAAATGGTGAGTTCATATCTGGCATTCAGTTTTCTAGGATAATCTCCTTCGCTGCGTCTGTCCTCCTCAAGGAACACTAATGAAAACAAAAATAGGAGAGAAACATTGGGAGCCTGAGTCTTTAACTTCAGGTGAACCCAGCTCCTATGACAGTCCTTGGGCCTAGGGAGCCCACAGATACATCATCCAGGAGGACTTCATTGGTGAGATCATATATTAATGATCTGGATGAAGGGACTGGGGGCATTCGAGCGAAGTTTGCCGATGATACGACTGAGGAAGTGGGGAGGCTGCAGAAGGATCTAGACAGTTTGGGAGAGTGGTCCAGGAAATGGCAGATGGAATTTAATGTGAGCAAACGCGAGGTCTTGCACTTTGGAAAAAAGAATACAAGCATGGACTACTTTCTAAACGGTGAGAAAATTCATTAAGCCAAAGTACAAAGGGATCTGGGAGTGCTAGTCAAGGATTCTCTAAAGGTAAACATGCAGGTTGAGTCCGTGATTAAGAAAGCGAATGCAATGTTGTCACTTATCTCAAGAGGGTTGGAATATAAAAGCACCATTGTGCTACTGAGACTTTATAAAGCTCTGGTTAGGCCCCATTTGGAGTACTGTGTCCAGTTTTGGTCCCCACACCTCAGGAAGGACATACTGGCACTAGAGCATGTCCAGCGGAGATTCACATGGATGATCCCTGGAATGGTAGGTCTAACTTACGAGGAGCGGCTGAGGATCCTGGGATTGTATTCATTGGAGTTTAGAAGATTAAGGGGAGATCTAATAGAAACTTACAAGATAACATATGGCTTGGAAAGGATGGATGCTAGAAAATTGTTTCCGTTAGGCGGGGAGACTAGGACCCGTGGACACAGCCTTAGAATTAGAGGGGGTCAATTGAGAACAGAAATGCAGAGACATTTCTTCAGCCAGAGAGTGGTGGGCCTGTGGAATTCATTGGTGCAGAGTGCAGTGGAGACTGGGACACTAAATGTCTTCAAGGCAGAGATTGATAAATTCTTGATGTCACAAGGAATTAAGGGCTATGGGGAGAATGTGGGTAAGTGGAGTTGAAATGCCCATCAGCCTTGATTGAATGGTGAAGTGGACTTGATGGGCCGAATGGCCTTACTTCCACTCCTATGTCTTATGGTCTTATGGTCTTATGGAGATACATGGAGATGCACTGTGCACCAGGAAGGAACATAGGCAGTCGATATAACTGTTGTCATTGCTGCCCAGCGGAGTCACAGGCAGATTGTCCTCTAGGTTTACTTGGAATTTAAGGGTGATGTTGCTGAAATACCAGCAATAGTACCTGTAGAATGTAAATTTCTCTAACTCCCAAGTCAGATGCAATTCCAATGATGCAAAGTGATAGTGCCAAATCTGAGATGCCCAAGAATCACCCTCAATACGGAACACCAAGTTAGAGTCCGGGACAAACAGTGTGCAGACCATCCCTGAGTGTGCTTTATAAAGGGCTCAGGTGATGAGTTCCATGACCCATTGCCATGCAAATCATAATCAGCGAGCTCCACTCCAAGATAAATTAGTGATTCCATGTGAGCCTTGGAAGGGTTATTCCACAGCCTTTCATGCAGAACCATAAACTACAAATGCAGGTTTTGCAGTTGGAATGAACCTGAAAGAACTGCCAGTCTGCAGGAAAAGTGAGATGATGCATAGTTTATTATCTTCTGATAGTTTTGAGGACTGTAATGAAATTTTATGTGATTTAATCCTGAGTTATGTGCGGTTCTTCCAAGCCTAGCATTTAATGCCCATCCTGAATTGCTTTGAAGATGTGGTAGTGAACAAGATTCTTGAACCTTGACCACTGCAACCCATGTACTTTCAGAAAGGGAGTTCCAGATTGTTGACCCAGTGATACTAAAGGAACAGCGATATACTATCAAGTCAGGATGGTGAGTGGCTTGGAGGGGAGCTTGCAGGTGATCGTGTTCCCATGTATCTGCTGGCCTTGTCCTTCTATATGGAAATCTTAAGAGTCATAGAGATGGACAATGTGGAAGCTAACCTTTCAGTCCAACTCATCCATGCTGACCAGATGTTCTAAATTAATATAGTCCCATATGCCAGCACTTGGCCCATATCCCTCTAAACCCTTCTCGTTCATATACCCTTTCAGATGCCTGACCATGGGTTTGGAAGGTGCCATTGGAGAAGCCTTGGTAAGTCATTGCAGTGAATCTTACAGAGTTACAGAGTTACTAAGTGATGGTTCTTGGGTGTGAACGTTTGAGAAGGTGCTAAGGTGCCACAGCCAGAGAATGGTTTGTCCTGGTTAGTGTCGAGCTTCTTGAGCTAAATAGGTTGAATTTTCTTGACTAAGAGTCAGTAAGGATTGCAGATGCTGGAAGTCAGAGTCATCAATGTGAAGTTGGAAAAGCGCAGCAGGTCAGACAGCATCCGAGGAGCAGGACAGTCAATGTTTCAGACTGAAACCCTTCATTTGTTCATCACCATGCTCATTTGCTGTCTGTGAAATAAAGCAGTTCACCATTTAGATCTCATGACATCTCGTTTTCCCAAGTATCTCCCAAACCATTTTCTAAAAGTCATGGAAATACATATTGTAAATAAGAATAATAAGGAGTACTCAAGTCTTCCTGTTTTAAGGGACTCAGAACATTGAAAAAAATTTAAAACCAACTGCTGATGTTTGGAATTCTGTGATGGTTGCTGTGGTAAATCAGCTGTTAACAATGCCCCTAGTCCCATTTCTCAATAATGACCCCTTTCCTGGATATCAAAGGGGTACTGGTACCCTGTAATACCATCACAGAGTGTTGATCTTCAACAGAAGATAGAGGCGAGTTGAGAAAGACATGGAGGAAGATAGGAAACAGGTGTTGGGAAGGATAAAAATTCACATTGTTACAGATTTTGGCTTAATTTTAAACACCATTCAGGACTGCCCTGGTAAAGGTTCTGAGATGACTGCACTTTGCACTGACGTGTTATGTAGATTAACAATGTAATCTGATGCCATTTGTTACTATGAGAAAGCAGCAACAGGATACATTTTATTAAGGGATAAAACTTGTAAAAACATAGTGACATTCCTGTTTTACTCAGTTCCGAAATTCTTTTAACCCATTACCCTCTACATATTTATTCAGGCGCGATCACAGCCCTGTTCCTTAGCTGTCATGTTATATTGATGTTTCTGTTACAATGGACATTTTTCCCTTCACTTCTCACTTCCTGTCTGTGAAGACACCGAGAGAATGGGGCAGAATGTTTTTATTCAGTGTAGAGTTAGAGGTTATCTACATGAAGTTGACATAAAAACTCTAAAGATAAAATTGGTTCTTATTTGAAATTAACGATGATTAGGCCAACAGGGAAAGATTCGGTTAGCATTGGCTTCTTCTAGCACAATATAGTCTGAATGGCTTCTCTCTCAACTGGAAACATCTAACTGGTAACCGATGCCAAGCAATCAAGTGTATGCCAAGGCAGTGGGCATAGGCAGGTTCGTCAATCACTACACAGAAAAAAAACAGTAGGATAATTCTGCCTTCACGCACAGTTCATGCACACAGCAACATGCACACATGTAAGTAACTCACAGAGGTGTATGCATATGTTCATAAATTAGCACTCACACATACACATGCATGTGTACATGCAAAGGCTTAAGTACAGACACATGTACATCTGCACACACTTATATTACACACTTATATACATAAGTGCACTAGCAGATTCACAGCAATGTGCAGACACTCTTTTTCTGGAAACAGTCACTATTTGCAGTTTGATGAGAAAGGAGGAGGGTGGAGTTGAATAATTTCCTGGCTATTGTTCCTACCCACCCAACCTCTTGTATCCAAAGGCAAAATTGTCCTGTCAAAACAGGGAGGTCCTGATTAGTTGTCAGCTCAGTAGTTCAGGACTTGAAGTAAAAGACAGCATCTAATGCAGGTGAAATCAGGAGAAAGTGAGGACTACATATGCAGGAGATCAGAGTCAAAACGTGTAGTGCTGAAAAGCACAGCAGGTCAGGCATCATCTAAGGAGCAGGAGATTCGAAGTTTCAAGTATAAACTCTAATGCTCAAAATATAGCCTTTCCTGCTCCTCGGATGCTGCCTGACCAGCTGTGCTTTTCCAACACCGTACTTATTGACTCCAGATGAATTCAGCCGACTTTATTCAAAGCAAGGTCCTATTGAACAGGTCTTTTACTTTTGAAAAAAGATTCTTTGGAAAACACTTGTTTCCGAAATTTCTGAAGTTGCTCAGGGTAGTGGGTAGCTGCAGTCTGCTTTTTATAGCATCTTGTGAGACACAAACTAATCTTGGCTGTTGCCCCATGATAAGACAGTCTTTAATTCTCACTAAAATAAACATTTTCAGTTAAAACCCCGAGAAGGATACAAAGATGGTGCTGGAGTGTTGCGACTTCTTGAGAGTTGTCTACAGCAAATCTTATTCTTAAGTATCTCATAATCATTCTGCTCCTTTAAAACTTAATTCTAGGTCTGTCAAAATTACTAGCAATATTCCCTTAAATCTACTTGCAGGCCTGACAATGGGGCCTGATTACCAACACCAGAACTGCAAGACCAAAGAAACCCTGAACCGAGGGCCAATCAGTGCAGCAACAGGACCTGACTCCACAACAACTCAACATTGAGAAAGCCCGACCAGATCGACCAGAAGACTGCCCAAAGTGATCAAGGCCACGAGTAAAATGTGAGGTCTGCAGATGCTGGAGATCAGAGCTGAAAATGTGTTGCTGGTTAAAGCACAGCAGGTTAGGCAGCATCCAAGGAACAGGAAATTCGACGTTTCGGGCCAGAGCCCTTCATCAGGCTGTGCTTTAACCAGCAACATATTTTCAGCTCTGATCAAGGCCACGACCAGTGCCCAGGCCCTATTGGGAGCACACATTTAGCTCTCAGAGCAGCAGACTTCCCTCACCGACGCCTGGGATCAAGTAGGAGCAGCCACCTACCCAGGATACGTGGGAGACGCGCTGGACTTCAGGTGGAACTGAAACTCTGAGGTTTCAAGCTCCCCCTCCCCAGCTTATGCCTGGCAAATGTCCAAACTAAACAAGATGCATGATCTTAAAGCTAGACTCACCTTCCAAAAGGAATTGAGGGACTGTTGTGTGCTGTGTTGTACACAGACATAGCTCACTTCCGCTATACCTGACTGCACCTTCCACCCTGAAAGTTTCTCAATTCACCAAATGGACCACTAGCGCCCTCGGGCAAGGCAAGGAGGGGTGCAGTCTACCTCCTCATCAACATCTCCTGGTGCTGAGACATAGTGGCCCCGGTGAGTCATTGCTCCCTGGATCTGAAATAATTAACAGTGGAATGCTGTCCATACTACCTGTTGCATGAGTTCACCTTTGCTATCCCTACAGCAGTCTGCATTCCACCCCATGTGAAAGTGGGGATTGCAGTTGATGAAGTATATATTGCTACAAACCCTCTTCAGATAGAATATTCCGAGGTCTAGTTCATAATAGCCAGTGACTGCAACAAGAATGTGCTACCAGAGTACCATCAATAAGTGTCCTGCTCCACCAGAGGTCTGAACATGCTTGAGCCTTGCTACACAACCACCAAAGATGCCTACCGTTCCATTCCCCGTCCATGAAAATTAACACTATGCACCTGCTCCAGGCTTACAAGCAGAAATTGAAGTGTGAGGACCCAATATAGAAAGTAGCACAGTGTTGGTCTGAGGCAATGGAAGGGCTTCTACTGGATCGGTGGATGGTCCACGTTAAAGAAATCAGTGACCAATACCGTTACAGATTGCAGTAGTAAGTAGATCGAAAACTGCATGCCAAAGAAGTTGGCAGCTGGAAACCATGAAGATCCACTCCCTAATGAGGTTCAGGTCTGAGGTATTCAAGTCAGATAACCCTGATCTATACAGGAAATCCAAGTAAGATCTTTACAAGGCCATCAAGGATGCCAAGAGGTAATACCAAACTAAGCATGGGACCCAGACTAGCCACATGGACACCAGTCATTTGTGGCAAGATTTGGACAACATAATGAGCTTCAAAATGAAGTCAAACAGAATCATAGACTAAGTGCATCTACACCCAATGTGCTCAATGCATTCCCTGTGTTCAATTTGAACAGAAGGTCAATTAAACCTCAGAAAGATTGAAGGAGCTAGGGCTTTTCTCATTGGAGGGAAGAAGGATGAGAGGTGACTTGACAGAGGTGTACAAGATGTTGAGGGGTATGATGGAGTGAACAGCCAGAGACATTTTCCCATTGCGGCAGTGTCTATCTTGTCAGGGTATAATTTTAGGGTAATTGGAGAAAGGTTTAGGGGAGATGTCAGAGGTAGGTTCTTTACACAGAGAGTGGTGGGTGCTGGAATGCACTGCCAGCAGTGGTAGTAGAGTCAGATACACTGGGGACATTTAAGCGACTCTTGGATAGGCACATGGAAGATAGTCCAATGAAGGGTATGTAGGTTAGTCTGATCTTTAAGTAGGATAAAAGGCCAGCACAACATCGAGGACTGTAATGTGCTGTACTGTTCTATGTTCTATATTCTAAATAATGTCACCGACCCCAAAAGCCTTGGATCCACAGTCACCACTACAAACATGAGACCAGCTTTCTTGAGGGTCAACCCACAGAAAGCAACTAGCCTGGATGGAACCCCCAGCCATGCACCCAACATTCTACATGGACCAGTTGGTCATAGGCATCTCCAACTTCTCCTTACTACGGTCCGAGCATACTCTAACATTAGCATAAGGCAATCCACTGGATTGTGACTGGCATTGAATTCAATTATTAGGCTGGACAATGTGAACAATTAGTAGCAACTGACCAAACTTACATCAACAGAACTTCTCCAATGTGCGCTTTGTACCAGCAAACAGCTCAAGCAACAATGCCACGAGGAAACATCACCTCCACATTTCCTTCCGAGTTATACACTATCCAGCCTTGGATATATATCATCACTCCTTCATCTTTGCTGAGTCAATCGCTTTGAATTTGTTAACCAAATATTACGTTTCTCAAGATTCACAATTTCAGAATATCATCCCTTCAAGGAATACCTATATTGAAAGAGGAAAACAAAAACTAAAATCAACTAACATTACAGGATTAAGTTGTTAGGTGAAGAGCAGTCATCAGACATTTTAGGATGACTTTCTTAAATTAATCCATTCATTAAATGTTGACATCACTGGCTGAGTTAGTACGTACTCATCATCCCTAATCGTTCTTGAGGAGGTGGTGCTGAGCTGCCTTCTTGAACTGCTGTGGTCCATGAGTGATAAGTGTCTGTCATTTGTGTGGCATCAATATTAATGGTCAGTTATCAGCACAAGGCAGGTATTACTGCATTTCGACACAGACTGCTCCAGTATTTGAAGAGTCACAAATGAGTCATAGAGATGTTCAGCATGGAAACAGACCATTCGGTCCAACCCGTCCATGTCGACCAGATATCCCAACTCAATCTAGTCCCATCTGCCAGCACCCGGCCCATATCCCTCCAAACCCTTCCTATGCATATACCCATCCAAATGCTTTTTTAAATGCTGTAATTGTACCAGCCTCCACCACTTCCTCTGGCAGCTCATTCCACACACAACCCACCCTCTGTGTGAAAACGTTGCCCCTTAGGCCCCTTTTATATCTTTCCCCTCTCACCCTAAACCTATGCCCTCTGGTTCTGTGCTCCCCCAACCCAGGGAAAAGACCTTGTCTATTTAACTCATCCATGCCCCTCATGATTTTGTAAACCTCTATAAGATCACCCCCCCAGCCTCCAAAGCTCCAGGGAAAACAACCCCAGTATGTTCAGCCTCTCCCTATAGCTCAAATCCTCTAACCCTGACAACATCCTTGTAAATCTTTTCTGAACCCTTTCAAGTTTCACAACATCCTTTACACAATATTCCAACAGTGGCCTAACCAATGTCCTGCACAGCTGCAACATGACCTCCCAACTCATGTACTCAATACTTTGACCAATAAAGGAAAGCATACCAAACGCCTTCTTCACTATCCTATCTACCTGCGATTCCACTTTCAAGGAGCTATGAACCTGCACTCCAAGGTCTCTTTGTCTAGCAACACTCCCTAAGACCTTACTATTAAGTGTATACATCATGCTAAGATTTGCTTTCTCAAAATGCAGCACCTCGCATTTATCTAAATTTAATTCCATTTGCCCGCTCCTCAGCCTATTGGCCCATCTGATCAAGATCCCATTGCAACCTGAGGTAACTTTCTTCACTATCCACTACACCTCCAATTTTGGTGACATCTGCAAAGTTACCAACTATACCTCTTATACTCACATCCAAATAATTTATGTAAATGACAAAAAATATTGGGCCCAGCACTGATCCTTGTGGCACTCCACTGGTTACAGGACTCCAGTCTGAAAAACAACCTTTTACCACCACACTCTGTCTTCTACCTTTGAGCCAGTTTTGTATCCAAATGGCTAGTTCTCCCTGTATTCCATGAGATCTAACCTTGCTAAACAGTCTCCCGGGGGAACCTTGTCGAACCTTGTCTGCCCTCATCAATCCTCTTTGTTACTTCAAAAAACTCAATCAAGCTTGAGAGACATGATTTCTTATGCACAAAGCCATGTTGACTATCCCTAATCAGTCCTTGCCTTTCCAAATACATGTATATTCTGTCCCTCAGGATTCCCTCCAACAACCTGCCCATCACTGACATCAGGCTCACCAGTCTATAGTTCCTGCCTTGTCCTTACCACCCTTCTTAAATAGTGGCACCACGTTAGCCAACCTCCAGTCTTCCAGCACCTCACCTGTGACTATCAATGATACAAATCTCTCAACAAGAGGCCCAGCAATTATCTCCCTAGCTTCTCACAGAGTTTTAGGATACATCTGATCAGGTCTTGGGAATTTATCCACTTTTATACGTTTCGTGACATCCAGCATTTCCTCCTCTGTAATATGGACATTTTTCATGATGTCACCATCTATTTCCTTACGTTCTATATATTCATGTCCTTCCCCACAAAAAACTGATGCAAAATACTTGTTTAGTATCTCCCTCATCTCCTGCGGATCTACACAAAGGCCGCCTTGTTGATCTTTGAGGGGCCATATTCTCTCCCTAGTTAACCTTTTGCCCTTAATGTATTTGTAAAAACCCTTTGAATTCTCCTTAATTCTATTTGACAAAGCTATCTCATGTCCCCTTTTTTACCCTCCTGATTTCCCTCTTAAGTATACTCCTACTTCCTTTATATTCTTCTAAGGATTCACTCAATCTATCCTGTCTATATCTGACATATATTTCCTTCTTTTCCTGAACCAACCCCTCAATTTCTTTAGTTATCCAGCATTCCCTATACCTACCATCCCTTTTTTTTACCCTAACAGAAATATACTGTCTCTGGTGTCTTTTTATCTCATTTCTGAAGGCTTCCCATTTTCCAGCCGTCCCTTTACCTGTGAACATCTGTCCCCAATCAACTTTTAAAAGTTCTTGCTGAATAACATCAAAATTGGCCTTTCTCTAATTCAGCTTTTAGATCTGGTCTATCCTTTTTCATCAACATTGTAAAACTAATAGAATTATGGTCGCAGACCCAAAATCCTCCTCCATTGATATCTCAGTCACCTGCCTTGTCTTATTTCCCAAGAGTAGGTCAAGGTTTGCACCTTCTCTGATAGGTACATCCACATACTGAATCAGAAAGTTTTCTTATACATGCTTAACAAATTCCTGTCCATATAAACCCTTAACACTATGGCAGTCCCAGTCTATGTTTGGGAAGTTAAAATCCCCTACCATAACCAATCTATTCTGAACATTGTGCAATCTTCAGTCAATATTCTCACCTCTGACTTCATCATCAATGATAAATATTTACAAACCATCTATTTATATTTGGGTCAATGCATTTAGATCAATATATTGAGATAAATGTTCACTTACCATTAGCGGTTTACCACACGTGGCTCAGTATATAGTCAGCACTCTTTCTGCACTATTGCACTACTCCTACCAGGGACCATTATAACTCCCATTATAGTCTTAAATACTTATTCATGTAGTGATGCTAAACTTGAGTATTACTGGAGAAACATATTTTATTGAAGCATTTCATCTTGCATTCAACAGGATATTATTTCAAGGGCTAAGGATGATTCAAATATCAAAAAAAAGGCAGCTGGACAAGGCAATTTATTTATTTCCTCTCAACAGATGGGGGCATGACTCAACATCCAAGTTTGTGCTTTCCCTGCCAGGAACTGTCGAAAGCAAGGTTTAAAAATCAATTACAACCCCTGGTCTGTGTTGTTAGTGGACTAACCTATTGTGAAGTTCATAACTTAAGGACAGTCATTAAATTCCTCTGCATTGCAGGTAAAAGAAAAATACAATATCTTGCTCTGAGTGCTGAAAGTCAGCCACCATCAAAAGGAAACAGAACAGGTTTGATGGGCCTGATGGCATATTCCTGTTCCTATTTCTTATATTCGTCTGAAACAAAGCAAAAAGAAGTTCAACTAAGCTGCAAAACCAAACATCTTAAAATCAGTCATATATTCAAGAGGTTCCCTCATGTAATCTTTCAGCAGTCAATTAATTGTATTGCTCAGATTTTCCATTCCCAGTCACTTTGGCTATTTGTCATGTTTTGAAATCACATGTTGTACTTAAAAGTCCAATATTTCCATAGGTAATCTATGGTTAAGGTCCATGGTTATGACATTTATTATGTTCTCTCTTATTATTGAAGTGATTCATTTTTTTTAATTCGTTATGTCTGCTCCAATGTTTTGTAAAAAAAAATCAGAAAAACGTTTTGTGAGAGATATAAAGGACATTAAATGTTTTTATAAGCTTATTAGCGAAAAAATTACATGTTGTCCATGTGTGTGAGAAATGGATGACTTCCAGCTCTCAAGAAACAAAAACTTAACTCTATCCCAAACCGCTTTCAGTTTCAATGTTTATGGTGTCCACTCATCGTGGTCAAGAAAACACAAGCAAAACCTGTTCTTCCTCAGGCAGCTCCGGAAATTTGGCATGTCCATAAGGACCCTCATTAACCTCTATAGATGCACCATTGAAAGCACACCATCTGGGTGCATAACAGCCTGGTATCCAGGACCATAAGAAACGACAGAAGGTGGTAAGCACAGCCCAGGCCATCACAGAAGCCAACTTTCCATCCATGGACTCCATTTACATGGCTCGCTGCAGCAGAAAGGCTATCAACATCAGCAAGGACCCATCGCACCCCAGCAATAATCTGCTACAATCTCTTCTGTCAGGCAGAAGATACAGAAGCCTGAATATATGCACCAGCAAGTTCAGGAACAGCTTCTTCCCGGCTGTTATTAGACTGATGAATGCACTCTGTAGCCTCAAATTATGCTGGCCTTGGTAATGTTGGTCTCACCTAGTGCATGCCCTGTATAATGTAACGTGTCTTTTTCTGTCTAAGTCTTTCTGATCTATATGTCCTTGTTTACTATGATCTGCTTGTACTGCTTATAAATAAAGTTTTTCACTGTACTTCAGTATCAGTGACAATAAATCAATCAAATCAAATGAAAAGGTCAGAGTCACATTTACAACAGTCCTCTGGAGATTCAAAAGGGGTCATTTGAGGATGCTTGATAAGTTACTGCTGCACGTCCAGTACACTCTGCAGTAATATGCTGCAATGTTTTGCATTTCTCCACAAGTACCTAATTCGTTTGTCCTGAGGCTCTTGCAGTGGCTGCACAGATGCCCCTACCTTGTCCTGAAACCAATTACTAAGGATCACTCTCCTCATGGGAGTTCAAAATCAATAAATAGAGTTTGTCACAAGGAAATATTTAATACCCTTCCTGTGTTTCCCACGCCAAGTAGTAGTTCTGATTCTCGATGGTTGCTCCATCTAGGGCATCAGATTGGAAGGTGTGCAGTAAGTTGGTCGAACAGATCATTATAGAGTGGGTAACCATGAGGTTTCAACCTGTTTGTGAGTTTTTTCCAGTCAATGGATCTGTTGGGGAAGGGTTGCGTGCAAAGACAGAAAACCAAGGAAGATGTATTAAGTATAAGTTTGAATTGTCCAAGAATCATAGAATCTCTACAGTGTGGAAGCAGGTCAGTCAACACATTGAGTTCACATCAACATTTCAAACAGCATCCCACCCAGACCCACCCCATCCTGTAGCCCTGCATTTCTCTTGGCCAATCCACCTAACATTTGAGTTGTGGGAGGAGAACAGAGCATCCAGAGGAGACACTGGGAGAACATGCAAACTCCACACATACAGCCACATAATGATGCAATTGAACCAGGTCCCTAGCACTGTGAGGCAGCAGTGCTAACCATTGAGCCACTGTGCCATCCAATATGTTGCGCATTGCTGCATTTAATTAATTGTCAATAAGATGTTAGGGTGAGATCTATGTCAGGCAGGGCCACAGTACACTGCAGAAAAGAATAAGACAGCAAGAGCTGAGGACTGGAATGTTCCCAAGAGGAAACAGGGGATCCTGACAGCAGAATGAGTTCCAGCAGCAAATTGAAGGAACAGACACAGAGAGTGCTGGAGAATTGTAACTGGTTGGACAACATCTGCGAAGACAGAAACAGAGTTAACATTTCATCTTAAGCAACATTTCATCTTCCATTTAGGCACTTTACAGTTTCAGGGTCTCAGTATTGAATCCCATTCCTTCAGAAACAGACCATAATATGCATGTTCCAAGTTTTCTTAAACTCTTTGCCTGACTCACACACTCCGGCCGCAGCCTTGTCTTGGTTACTCGGCTCACAGCAGACAAGACCCATTCTCTCCCCTTTCATACCTTAATTTACACTCATTTTACATTTTTTTTCACTCTTTCACCACTATTACAATCCTTCTGGTTTTTGCACTGGCCATCTATACCATCTGTTCCCTTGTATTTTCTCCATCTCTGTCAAAATTATACTTTTAAAAACCCATTTCAGTTCTTAAGAAGGATCACATTGACTAAAACTGAAAGAACTGCGGACGCTGGAAATCAGAAACAGAAACAGAAATTGCTGGAAAAGCTCAGTAGGTCTGGCAGCATCCATGGAAAGGAATCAGAGTTAATATTTCAGGTCCAGTGGCCCTTCCTCAAAATTGATGCTAGCTCAGAAGAAGTTGTTTTTATGCAGAAGTTAGGGTGGATGAAGGGATTAAGGAGCAAACGATGGGTGAAGATTAAACCCAAAAAGAAAGAAGAGCAGTTGGACAGACAAAGGAGTGGATAACGATCAGTCTGGGAGAATGAAGAGCTACTCATGGGGACAATTCAATGAATCAGAGAAGCTCTACAGTGTGGAAGTGGGCCATTTGGCTCATCGAGTTCACACTGACCACTGAACATCATTTCCCACTATGTCCCCCCCCCCCCAACCAACTCTATCATTGCAACTCTGCATTGACCATGGCCAAACCACCTAACCTACACATCTTTGGACTGTGGGAGGAAACCAGAGTACCTAAAGGAAACCCACACAGACACGGGGAGAATTTGCAAATTCCACACAGACAGTTGCCTAAGGCTAGAGTCAAAGTCCCTGGCACTTTGAGAAGTCACACAATGCTAGGTCATATTCTCAACAGGTTTATTTGAAATCACAAGCTTTTGCAACACTGCACTGAAAGCTTGTCATTTCAAATAAGCCAATTGGAATATAAACTGGTGTTATGTGACTTCTGACTTTGTTGACTCCAGTCCAACACCAGCACCTCCACATCTTGCTCTGTGAGGCAGCTGTGCTAACCACTGTGCTACTCCATATGCTATTCACACGTTAATAGGTCACAATGGATTGTATGCAGTAGCAGACCATATGATAACAAGGTAAAAACAATGACTGCAGATGCTGGAAACCAGATTCTGGATTAGTGATGCTGGAAAAGCACAGCAGTTCAGGCAGCATCTGAGGAGCAGTAAAATCGACGTTTCGGGCAAAAGCCCTTCATCAGGAATACAGGCAGAGTGACTGAAGGGTGGAGAGATAAATGAGAGGAGGGTGGGGGTGGGGAGAAAGTAGCATATAGCACAATAGGTGAGTGGAGGAGGGGATGAAGGTGATAGGTCAGGGAGGAGGGTGGAGTGGATAGGTGGAAAAGAAGATAGGCAGGTAGGACAAGCCATGGGGACAGTGCTGAGCTGGGCCTTTGGATACTGAGGAGAGAGGACATAAAGCAGGAGGTGCTACACCTGCGATTGCAGGGGGAAGGTATTGTACTCTGTGCTACTTTCTCCCCACTCCCAACCTCCTCTCATTTATCTCTCCACCCTTTAGGCACTCTGTCTGTATTCCTGATGAAGGGCTTTTGCCCAAAACGTTGATTTTACTGCTCCTCAGATGCTGCCTGAATTGCTATGCTTTTCCAGCACCACTAATCCAGCATGTGCTAACAAGGCCTGGTGTGTGGGGTTTGGGGTAAGGACATGGGAGAAGGTGCCTCAAGGCCTAAAATTGTTAAACTTGATATTGAGTCCAGAAGGCTGTAGAATTCTCAAGCAGAAAATGAGGTACTGTCCTTCCAACTTGCAATGCAACAGGGTTAGGGTTAGGGTTAGGGTTAGCATTACATCAAGCCAGGGAACAAGGTAGTGTGTTGAAGCACCAGGCAACTGGAGGATCAAGGTTTTTTTTGCACACAAAACATAGATATTCTCTGAAGTGGTCAACGAGTCTGTGCTTTGTTTTCCCAATGTAGAGGAGACCACATTGTGAGCTGTGATTATAGGTGTGTGAAGTGCAGGTAAAGTGCTGCCTCAGCTGGAAGGTATGTTTGGGCCTTTGGATACTGAGGATGGAGGACATAAAGGGGAAGGTGCTACACCTTCTGTGATTGCAGGAGGAAGGTGCCATGGGGTATGGGGAGGTGTTGGGAATGAAGTAGGAGTGGACTAGGTTCTCCCAAAGGATCAGTTATTGCAAAAGGCTGACAAGGGAGGGGATGGGACTATGTATCTGATGGTGACATCCCACTGGAGGTGCCGCACATGGTGGCTAATGATCCTCTGGATGTGGATGTTCAATAGACAGACAAAGGAGTGGACAACAATCAGCTTGGAAGAATGTATAGCTACTAATGGGTGAGATGTAGGTGAGGACAAGGTGGATCCTTTTGCTGTTGTGGAAGGGATGAGAGAGAGAGAGAGGGCTGAAAAGAGGGCAATGGGTCAGACCCAGCTGAGAGCCTTGTCAATTACAGTGCTGGGGAATCCTTGGTTGAGGAAGAAAGTGGACATTTCAGAAGCCCCGTTGTCAAAGATGGCATCATTAGAACAATGTGGTGGAGATGGAAGAACTGGAATAATGGAATAGAGTCTTTTCAGGAAGTAAGGTGCATAATCAAGGTAACTGTGGGAGTTGATTAGTTTGTAGTGGATTCATACTTAGTACTCTGCTCTTCTATTTCTCTCCAATAGTTCTGGGGCCAATAGGGTGTGCCATCAACCAACTTGCTGCTGTGTCCTAACTAGTGTCCAACTTTTTGAGTGTTGTTTGAGCTGCGCTTGTTCAGGCAAGTGAAGAAATTCCATCACGTCCTGATAAAATTGTGTTAAACAGCGGTTTAACTAGTAAAGAGCAGAGAATCTAACTTTATCCTTGAATACTGAGTCAACATTGAGAAAGATCCCTGGATATGTCGCTGCTCACCAAATTTCAGTGATTCCTTGTCATCAAAATGAGGGTGACTACTCCAATAGACAAAACTATGTTGTAAAGATTACATTCTTTTAGCTAAAAAGTTTTTCAAGTTCAGGGTTAGTGTGGACGATTGATACAATTATGAATTCTACAAATTTATGAAGGTTTGGGATACGGCTGGGACTTTCGTTCCCTAGTCTGGATCATAGAGGTGGGATATTTCCTAGCTCTACAAACCTGACTAGTGAAGCTGGCTTTTTGAGGTCGGATTCTAAATCCAGTTGGTGTGACTTGCTGGGAAGCTCGAAACAAGAACAGGTCAGACCTGGCCCCGTGCTCTGCTATCCCTGTACTGTCACTGACTAGGGATTAATAAATAATGAATGAAATCATATGCATCCCTCCATGCTTCAGCCTTCACAGTCTCTCTCACTCCTCCATCACACACTCCCTATGTCCTATCAATGCTAAGCCATGTCCCATAATCCCTTGTACCCAACCTTCCAAGATGGCGGCAGTGGAGCAGCAGTGACCAAGCTTCTCGCCTCTGGCTTGTCCATTCCATCTGTCTTTTTTTTCTTTTTTCCTTTTTTCGTTCTTCTTATAATTTCTTTTAAAAGTACTTTTTTAAAGTTTTTTTTTGGAAAGCAACTTACCTTGGAGAAATGGTGACAATATAGGAGCAGCTGAGGGCCAGATCAGAGTGGGCTGGAGGTGCAAGTGGAGTGGGGTGGCTAGCTTTGCCAGAATGGATCAGGACAGTGCTTGGATTGGGGACCGGTGTAGGTGGTTAGTGGCTTGCAAACCCAATCAGACCACATGTTGAAATGCCTTGCAAATGATCTACTCAGGCCTTTTGTTGAAAGACTGCAATGATAATCTTTTTAACTTTTTCTTTAACCTGTACTATAAATAACTGAAATGTAATTTTTTTCCCTTTCTTTCCTTTATTTCTCGATTTTGCATTTAAGATTTGTACCCAGGTATTTTGTACTGAAGATGGCGCCACGTGGGGTGACATTGTACACTTTTCACTGGATTCCTGAACTTCTGTACCTGAGTACACCTGACAATAAACCTAATTCTAATTCTTATGTCTCACTCCATCCTTCACACCACATATACCCACCTTTCTGCTCCTCCATAACCCAAGTTCATCTATGATCCCACTCTCCCTTTGTCATCCTGATGACAACGTAGTGCCAACATAGCCTGCCTAACCACCCTTCCTTCACCCATACCCACACTGTCACCATACCAGTTTACCAAATGTCCACCATGGCAATGTCAGGAACCATGCTGCATAGCGTAACATTAAATGTTTATAGATGAATTCACTATTTACAAGTATCACATTTATTTAAAAGAAACATTCAACACATTGAAATCCCTTCAACTAATCTCACATGAAAACAAGCACTGTATTCTAAGTTCTTTAATAGCTTTGATCGTTGACAGATTTAACAGTTATTTGACAGTTCTGAGGACTTTACACACATTTTAGGTCCATTCATGTCTACTTTTAACAATCCAAACGTGTACCAGAAAATTCCAACCACTCCAATGGCGTATGAACTTTCCTCAGGGTTCATGAACAGTGGATATTCTAAGCTGAGCTGGGACCATATCTAAATGGGCACTTCAGCTCTCTGAGCTGGTCTAGTCTATGCATTCTGAGTTCCAGACAGTGGGGATATGCAAATAAGATTTATCTGGATACAGTTGATCATTTAAGTGACCAGTGTGGCACAGGAGAGTGGAGGAGAACGGGAACAGGAGATTCGATGTTTCGGACATAAGCTTTTCAAGGAGTGGCTGTGCCCGAAGCGTTGACTCTCTTGTTCCTCAAATGCTGCCTGACCCACTGTGCTTTTCCAGCCCCACACTTTTTAACTCTAACCCTCCAGCATCTGCTGTCCTCACTTTCTCCATCTGAATGAATCCATGAACCGCACACTTACGAAGCCTGGCTGCCTCCAATCCAACCCCATGAAATCGACAATGTTGAATTCAGGAAGAGGACTTCCAATTTTCCGGAATCTTCACTACATTTGCTTCATGAACGGGACTTTCTGCTGTGGCCATACTCTGGGCTAGAGTTTATGTTGAATTGCTGGTGTTGAACTGGGGTGGACAAAGTCAGAAGTCACATAACACCAGGTTGTAGTCAGCAGGGTTATTTGAAATCACAAGCTTTCGGAGCACTGCTCCTTCATCAGGTGACATCTGATGTCATGTGACTTCAGACTCTGGGCTAGAGTGTTTAATCAAAGTGAAAGTGTTTGGGGGAATGGTATCTTGTGTTTCAATTCTGAAGTCTGCCTAATACCAAGTCTGAATTTTTTGATGTTTAGAGTTTAAAGAAAACTCATTTTTAATTTGGGAAAAGGTGAAAGATCATTATATTTGTAAATAATAGCAACAGCTTGGGCACTGATAGTGCGTCTGCAAGGTCCATCAAATGTGTTGAGAAAGTCAGGATTTAACCAGTTGTGCTTTAATCTTTCTATTTAATTTCAAGATGAAAGAGTTTTGGGATCTCACAGGCAGCTGACTAGCATTTCTACCTGAATACAAGGCTCATGTAATTCACCTTGGTGATAGACTTTGATGAAGGAAAGTTTTCTAAAATAGACCTGAAAATGCACTGACACAAGCCATCTGCCAAGACCTGAGAGCAGCTAAAGGTCAAAATTTTGAATGGTTTACCACACTGGAATATGGTGGCAGCTCAGATTCTGATTGGAAAGTTCTGAATGTGTGAGGCATTCAAATAAGCTAGAAGATTTTCTTAGCTTTAGCTAGACAGAGATGTCTCCAAGAAATCTCACACTGCGAAAGACAGGTCTAGTGTTAAAGTTTCTAAGCTGGGAAAGACAAAGATCAGAAATAAACTGACAGGAATAAAGAATGACTTTTAACTGGTCTGGGAATACATCGACAGAAAGGACTATAAACATTTACTTAATATAAAGACTTATACAATTAAAAGTAGGGCCTGGGACAGTGTTTCTGAACAGAGAGACCTTGGGGTTCAGGTACACGATTCTTTGAAGTCTGCATCACATATAGATGGGGTGGTTAAGAAAGTATTCAGCACGCTTGTCTTCATTGCTCAGTCCTTTGAGCATAGGGGTTGGGACATTATGTTGACGACTTACAGTTCAGGCCTCTTCTAGAGTGCTGTGTCCAGTTCTGGTCTCCCTGTTATAGAAAGGATATAATTAAGCTGGAGAGGGCTCAGAAGAGGTTCACTAGGATGTTGCCAGGAATGGAGGGCTTGAGATATAAGGAGAGGCTGGAAAGGCTAGGATTTTTTTCACTGGAACATAGGAAATTGAGAGGTGACCTTTTAGAGGGTTATAAAATAATGAGGGGTGCAGGTAAAGTGAATGATAAGGGTCTTTTCCCAAGAGTTGGAGATTTCAAGATGAAGAAGCATATTTTGAAGATGAGAGGTGAGAAATTTAAAAGAAGACATGGGCACAATTTTTTACACAGGAAGTGGTTTGTGTGTGGAGAGATCTTCCAGAGGAAATGTTGGACACAGGTATATTTACAATGTTTAAAGGACATTTAGATAAATACATGAATAAGAAATGTTAGAGGGATACGAGCCAAGTTCAGACAGATGGGGTTAGTTTTGTTTTGAAGAATGGTCTGCATGGGCTGGTTGGACCAAAAGGTCTGTTTCCATACTGTATGAATCTATGGATCTACAATATTTATGGTTGTGCTATATGCTCAGTATAGATTAAAGTGTAAATTGCATACAAAAAGAGTGTTTAGCTAATTGTGCTTTAATACCGTTTGAATAGTAGATGTCTTAAAACATGAAATCTTATCATGTCATCTGCTCAGCTATCAACTGGAAGTTTCAATCAATTTCTTTTTAAAGATGATTAGTCTCTATTTGAAATGTATTTTTTCCGCTATATTGCACATTCTCCCCGTGTTGGTGTGGGTTTCCTTCAGGTGCTTCAGTTTCCTCCCCTGGTCCAAAGACATGCAGGTGAGGTGGATTGGCCATGCTGAAGTATCCATAATGTTCAGGTGGTGGATTACCCATCGCAATATGTTGCGTTATGGGGTTAGGGTGTTGGGCTAGGTGGGATGCTGCTTGGAGGATTGGTGTGGACATGATGGATGGAATGGCCACTTTCCACATTGCAGACATTCTATGGAATTCCTCACAACATACAATTTCATTCCAAAATTCAAATATCCATCAGATAAGGGAAACCGCAACTTATGTTGAATTGAATTGAATTGAATTAATTGTCACGTGTACCGAGGCACAGTGAAAAGCTTTGTCTTGTGAGCAACACAGACAGATCACAGAGTTAAGTAGCATAGATAAGTAATTAATAAGCAGCAAAAACAAAAATGCAGGTACAGGCGAATGCTATGAGTTTGTGAGTCCATTTAGTATTCTAACAACAGTAGGGTAGAAACTATTTCGAAATCAGCTGGTGCGTGTGTTCAGGCTTCTGTACCTTCTCTCCAATGGTAGAGGTTGTAGAAAAACATTACCAGGGTGGGATGGATCTTTGAAAATGCAGACAGCCTTTCCTTGACAGCGGGCCTGGCCAATGGATTCTATAGATGGGAGGTTGGCTTTTGTGATTGTCTAGGCCAAGTTCACCACTCTCTGTAACCGTCTCCGAACTTGAATGGTACAGTTGCCATTCTGGGTAGTGATACTTCCAGAAAGAATGCTCTCAATGGCACACCCATAAAAGGTATTCGCAGTCATGCCAAATTTCCTCAGCTGCCTGAGGAAGAAGAGACATTGTTGGGCCTTTGTAACCAGTGCGTCCACATGAAGAGTCCAAGAAAGCTTGTTGTGGATGACCACTCCCAGGAGCTTGACACTCTCCACTCGTTCCACCTCTGTGCTGTTAATGTGTAGGGAGGCATCAGTAACATCACGCTGAAAGTCAGTAATGAGTTCCTTGGTTTTGCTGGAATTGAGAGCTAGGTTGTTCTCAGTGCACCATTTTTCCAGATCTTCCACCTTCTGTCTGTAGTCTGTTTCGTCGCCATCTGAGATTCAACCGACTATGGTGGTGTCATCAGCGAACTTGCAAATGGAATTGGTCTGGTATCTGGCGACAGAGTCATAGGTATACAGCGAGTACAGTAGGGGGCTGAGTATGCACCCCGGGGGTGGGGGGGGGGGTGGGGTGCTCCAATGTTGAGTGTTCATTAGGATGAAATATTGTCCCCAGTCTTCAATGACAGTGGCCTTTGGGTCAGGAAACTGAGGGTCTAGTTGCAGAGAGTGGAGCTTAGTCCAAGATCACTAAGTTTAGTAATCAGTCTCATGGGGATAATAGTGTTGAAGGCTGAACTGCAGTCAATGAGTAGGATTCTTATGTAGCTGTTCTTGGTGTCAAGATGTTCTAGGGAGGAGTGAAGGGCACTTGATATGGCATCTAACATGGATCTGTTGGTCCAATAAGCAAATTGGAGTGGGTCAAGAGTAGTGGGGAGGCTGGAGTTGATTAATGCCATGACCAACCTTTCAAAGCACTTTATGACCACCGAAGTTAGAGCCACTGGGTGGTAGTCACTGAGACATGCTGTATGAGCCTTGTTGGGCACAGGGATGATGTTGGCCTCTTGAAACAGGCAGGAACAGTGGCCTGCTGCAGGGAGAGGTTGAAGATGTCTGAGAAGACCTCAGCCAGTTGATCTGCACATGCTCCGAGTGCACGGCCTGGTAACCTGTCTCAGACTGAACTCCAGTTTTATTCGACAAATTTGACTCTGGAATGGTCAATTAAGCTATTTAGTTGTAAAATAACTGCCACTGGTAGAGGTCATGAGCAGGAACAAATACACGCAAAAGGCAACAATGTGAATTGATAACATGGAGCACATTCGATGAAAAAATATAATCAGATAAATATCTCTGCTATTACCCTCTTAGATCAGTCTCCCCTTGTTTGAAAACCAAAACAAATATAATCTATAAAGAATCCATCATTTCTGTCCAATCAAGATTAAGACTTTAGGATTGCAATTAATATTCTTGGACATGTCTAACTTTCTCCAAACAAACCTTATTCTGCTATGGTTTTATATTGAAATTTAGCACCAGAAAAGGAATCATTTAACTCAAAAACTTGTTCCTGTTTTCTCCACATGCCCTTTCAAACCCAGAAACCTAAGAATTATATATCTAACTCTTTGTTAAAAGCATTTAATGTTTTGGCCTCAACAGTTTTCCTGTGGGAAAGAATTCCACAGGTTCACCATTCTCTAGGTGAAGAAATTTCTCCCCATCTCAGTCCTAACTGGCCGACCATTCCTGTGTCTTTCCTGTCTAGTCCTGTTAGAATTCAATAAAGTTCTATGTGATTGCCCTTCATGTTTCTAAACTCCAATGAATATAATCCCAACCGATCCAGTCTCAGTTCATATGTCAATCCTGCCATCCCAGGAATCAGTCTGCTAAACCTCTGTTGCACTTCCTCCATTACCAGAACATTTCTCAGATGAGGAGACCTAAGCAGCACATAGGAATCTCAATGTGGTTGCACTCGGCAAATGCAGCAACAAATCCCTACTCAGTGCTCAAACCCATTCGCTACCTACAAGATACACACTACAGAAATTCACTAAAGATTGTGAAACAGCACCTTCCAAACCCATGCCCACTTCCAGCTCGAAGGACAAAGTGAGCAGATACATGAGAACATCACCATCTGCAAGTTCCTCTCTCACACGCTCAACATCCTGACTTGGAAATATATTGCCATTCCTTCACTGTCATTGGGTCAATATGCTGCAATTCCCTCCTTAACGGTCAACCGATAGCTTGTGGACTGCAACAGTTTAAAAACTCAACTGACCATCACCTTCTCAAAGGCAGCTAGGGATGATCAATAAATGCTTGTCCAGCCAGCAAAACCTACATCCCAAGAGTGAATTAAAATGTCATGGAGATATTCCACTTCGTTCCCTCATCTAAATCATTAATATGCTTGTCAATTGCTTGGATTCAAACATGGATCCCTGTGGTACCTCACTAAGTTATTGGCTGCCAATCAGAAATAGATCTATTTATTCCTGCTTACTGTTTCAAGTCTACCAGGCAGTTCTCTATCCGTGTCAGTACACTGCCTTCAATCCTATGCACCTTAATTATACATGCTAATCCTTTTTGAAGAACTTCATCAAAATCCTTCTGAAAATTCAAGTAAACCACATCCACTGGCTTCTCCTTATCTACTCTACTAGATTTATCCTCAAGATATTTCAGCAGATTTATCAAACATGATGTCCTTTCATAAATCTATTCTGACTCTGTCCCACCCTGTTTCTGTTTTCCAAATACTGTGCTATTAAAACTTTTCAAATGTACGCTAGCATATTCCTTATCACTGATGTCAGATTAACAGGTCTATAATTCAGTTTCTAAATAGTGGGGTTACATTAGAAACACCCCAATTGCTAGGAACTGTTCCAGAGTCAATAGAATCTTGAAAGATGACCATCAATGCATCTATTATGTCTGGGTTCCATTCCTTAAGTGTTTTGTGATGTAGCTTATCAGGTCCTGGGGATTTTATCCCATCAATTTTCCTGACATATTTTCTCTACTAATACTGATTTCCTTCAATTCCTCCTTCTGACTGGACCTTGTATTCTTCAACATTGGGGAATATTATTTCTGTCCTCTTTTGTAAAGACATAACCAAACTTTCTATTCAGTTAATCTGTCATCTCTTTATTTCATGGAATAACTTCCCCAGTTTCTGATTGTAAGGGACCTACATTTGTCTTCATTCATCATTTTCTCTTCCCATCTCTATAGAAATTATTACAATCAGTTTCTATGCTCCCCATAAGCTTACTCTTGTATTCTGTTTATCTGCTCTTAATCAATCTTTTCATCCTCCTTTGCTCAAATCTAAAGCACTTCCAATCCCCAAGTTTGTTGTATTCTTTTGTGAATGCATGTGCTCTTTTCTTGGGTCTAGTGCTCTTCCTAATTTTCCTTGTTAGCCATGGCAGACCACCTTTCCCATTTAATTTTGTAGGAGAAAATGAGGACTGCAGATGCTGGAGATCAGAGCTGAAAAATGTGTTGCTGGAAAAGCGCAGCAGGTCAGGCAGCATCCAAGGAGCAGGAGAATCGACGTTTCGGGGCATAAGCGAAACATCGATTCTCCTGCTCCTTGGATGCTGCCTGACCTGCTGCGCTTTTCCAGCAACACATTTTTCAGCCCATTTAATTTTGTCTCAGGTAGGAATGAACAATTGTTACCGTTCATCCATGTGTTCTTTAAATGTTTATCATTGCCTTTTCACGATCATCCCTTTAAGTAACACTCCCCAGTTTGGCTCCAGAGCCAACGTGATGTCATCACCCTTTATTTGGTCTGAATTCTCTCCAGTGGCTGAAACCACTTTTTTAATGTCAACCTCATTCACCACCAGAAACTTTAATAACCATCAACATTGGATATGTCCAAAAAGCAGGTTGATACATCCTGAAAACCAAAATTGATACATAAGCTATTGCCAACATGTGACCAGTACACATCATAAATGACACGTCCCCGAACAAATGGCACTCCATGGTACAAGCTACAAGAGACCAACTCACAGCTTTTAATGGATCATCAATTCCACGCCATAACACAATCATATTGCAGTGGCAGTACACAAGTTCAACTTGGATTTTTGAAGTTTTCCACTTTGTTGATATCACTGGTGCAGCAATGGTCAACACTACCAATATACACAAATCTCAGCATCGTAACCATTTAGAAGAAGCATACACACACAATGTTGAGAATTGAAAATGCTCTGTCCCAGTTGGGGAACACTTCAGCAGTCAAGGACATTTGGCCTCAGATCTTCGGATGGCCATCCTCCAATGCTGGTTTCAAAGATACACAACAATGCAGAGCCACTGAGTAGAGTTTGATAACTCAGTTCAGTACCCATAAAGGCGGCCTCAACCAGAATCTTGGGTTCATGTCACACGGCAGGTGACCCCACGACATAATACACTTCACACACAAACTCACACAAAAGCACACATACATTTGCATTTACACACATACTCTTACACAAAATCACACTCACACAGAGAGCCTCTCTCATACACATGCTCTCTCTCAGACACACACACACACTCTCTCTCTGTGTCACTCTCTTTGACACACACACACACACGCGTCTGTGGGGTCAATTAGTATTTGTAGATATATTCTATTTTATTCAAATTGCACACAATCTGTAAGCAGTCAGTCCATGATGAATTTTATCAATTCCTACTTTGGAAATAGAACCAATCTGACTCAAGGTTGGGATACAGACAGATTCTAACCTCACACCTTTAATCCATTGTCTGAGCTAAATGTCGCCTTCTTTTTATAAACCCTGAAGTTAGCTCAGGAATGCGACTTGAAAGAAATTCCCATTCTAAATGATTAAAAACTTAACAGAAATCTAGGTCTATTCAATACATCATACCAGTTTATGACACTTTGATCTTTTATTATAAATTCTGTTTCCTATAATCCTGTCCCACTAGCTACCTGATGAAGGAGTAGTGCGCCGAAAGCTTGTACTTCTAAATAAACCTGTTGGATTATAACCTAGCATTGTGTGATTTTAAAGTTTGTACACCCCAGTCCAACACTTTCCTTTTCAAAGAGTGAGGAGAATGAAACAGATAGCAATAACAGATAAATAGAAACCTCCAGCAAGAAGGTAGGGAACTATTACAATTACCAACTAGACAGACCAAGCAAATGAGAAACCCAGTCACAAGTATCTGGATACCAGAAAGTTTTCAGAGACAGCCAACAAGCCCAGGTCATATGACATCATGACCAATCATGAAGCTGATTTACAAGGGACTAGAAGCCAGCTCAGACTATTGTATGATGCATCAATCATTAACACAGAGTGAGGAAGGAATTCTGATAATGATTGTGTGATGATGCTTATTGACAGCAACAAAACACAGAAGCTGTCAGCCAAAAATAACAAAGAGTAGAGTCATAGAAATACCAGGCCATGAGATTGGAGATAATGTTTGAGTACAATTCTGCTGGTGCTGATAACTCAAAGCACCATTTGGATACACAATCTTGAGTTGCTAGAGCTCATTGAAATCTATACCATTTATATGGAAGAAGTATTACAAACTTAAACTTCCTTTTGGAAAGGAGAGGGCTGTTGCATGTATACCTTGCCATTAAGAGACTCACGTTTAAGGAGTTTATATGCCAAGTACATACAATGTTGTGATTTTGCATCCCAGTCAATCTGCTGTGGATTTGCAAGCTACTCACACAGAAATCAGTTAATGCATTACAATATCTGCTTTATTAATTAGAATGTGATTTACTGTTTCAAATACATTAATCCATGGAATTATTCAATCCCCAGTGAGTGATTATTTGATCATTATCATTAACATGATACCAGCTAAAAAGACAAAAGCAGCAGACATTTGGGAACACCACCACCTACAAGTGTCCTCAAAGTCACAAAGCATAGAAGAAACTCTGATGAAGATCTGGAACTATGTGGCATTTCTTCAATTTCACTGAGTTAGAATCCTGGTATTCCACCTCTGTCCTTGCCCAATCCAAACAGCATTATCAATGTATTTTTACCTCATGAATTGCAGCAGCTCAAGAAGGTGACTCACAAGCATGTTTGCAATAGTAACTAAAGATTGGTAATAAATGATAAATGAGTGATATTCACAGCCTGTGAATGAACAGAAAAAGAGACTCCTTGTCCAATCCAGTCATGGATGACCCACAGTTACTTCAAACTTAACATTGGCAAGAGAAAAGCCATCACCTGTACTCAAACTCTACCTATATCATATAACTGCAATGCATCCGGCTCAACCATTCCCTGACTTTACAGACATTTGCCCAGTTTGCTGGATTCCTCATTACACCTGAGTTCATTTCTTTCTGTGCATGTCTCTGTGAAATGCATTTGTTTATATTTATACAAAAAGCAGAATGTCAATGCATGTTGCTGTTATAATAGATGCATGTTTGAAGAGTTAACCAAAATGGACCTGCAAAACTTCTTTCCAACCATCCACTAATTTGCAGACAGTGCATGGAATGAGCTGAACTGTGCACAATTGTACTGTGTATGTGACTGCTGTACTTACCCATTGGCTTTACACTACTTTAAAAGAATGTTCATTGTTGTGCTTTATTTGATGCAAAGGCATACGAAAATGTCCAGGTAGCACTGTGCCATAGTGGGACATGTAAAGGAAACAACAATATTCCTTTTCTTGTTCCTGCAGATTTTGTACAATTACACAAAACCACTTTATAACAGGATGTGAAAGAAAACAGTAAAGCTTTGGAAGTTGTGGGATCATTGACTACTGACTATCTGTAATGACATCACCATTAAACTCAGGGGTGCCTGAAAAATAGACTATTCCTATTTCAGTTCTGAAGAACTATTCGTATGTACTGTTCCCAAATGAAAGTTTATAAGAATAACTCAGAGAACCAAACATAGTTGCTGATCCTATTATCCTATTTCCACTTGAAATATAATGGGAGATTACAACTTTTTGGACTTGCTCCTAAATTAAAATTTACAACACAGTAATAGTCATTTTACTGATAAATGAATGTAAAAATTCAAATAAATTTAAAAATAAAACCCTGGAGCAAATGCAAAATGTGCTTTTCCTCATGTCATACAGAGTTCTAATGTAGAATAATTCATAGCCATCAATTGTTATGAGGTTTGACCTCTAGGGAGAGGCTGAACAGACTGGGGATATTTTCCCTGGACCATCAGAGGCTGAGAGGTGACTTATAGATATCCGTAAAATCAGGATGGGCACGGATAGGGTAAATAGAGAAGGTCTTTTCCCTGGGTAGGGGGAGTCCAAAACTAAAGGTCACAGGTTTAAGGTGAAAAAGGAAAGATTTAAAATGGACCGAGGGGCAACATATTCATGCCGAGGGTGGTGTGCATTTAGAATGAGCAGCCAGATGAAGTCGTGGAGGCTAGTACAATGACAACATTCATTTGGCATCTGGATGGGTGTATGAATCAGAAGGGTTTGGAGGGATATGGGCCAAATGGGACGAGATTAATTTAGGATATCTGGTTGGCACGGACGAGTTGGATCGAAGGGTTGGATTCTATGCTGTATATCTCAACGATTGTGTCAGCAAACCTCCATATTATCATGATATCATGTAATTTCTGGCATAGTAGAAAGAAAAGAAGATGGACTTCATCATGTTGTGTCTCGCAACATTAAATGCATCAAAGAGTTTAGGATTAATTGGAGTGCAAATATGCTTGAGGTATCTACAGCAGAATATGGAACACAGAACAGTACAGCATAGGAACAGACCCTTCGACCCACCATGTCTGTATCCACTATGATGCTATTCTAAACTAATTCCATCCACTTGCACATTGTCCGTATCCCTCTATTCCTTGCCAATTTGTGTGTCTGTTTAAATGCTTCTAAAGTGTTGCTATCATATCTGCTCACCACCTCCCTGGCAGCACCCCCTCCAAGCACCCAACACGCTCTGTAAAGAAAATTCCTTGTGCATGTCCTTAAAACTTATCACTCTCACCTTGAATCTACACCTCCTCGTACAGGACATTTCCACTTTGGGAAAAAGACTCTGAGTATCCATCCTATCCATACCTCTCATAACTGGATATACTTCTATCAGGTCACCCCTCAGCCTCCGATGCTCCAACAAAAACAATCCAAGTTTCATATAATCCCTACAGTGTGGAAGTAGGCCATTCAGCCCATTGACTCTCCAAACAGCACCCCACCTAGACCCAACCCTTACTCTATCCCTGTAATCCTGCATTTCCCATGGCTAATGCATCTAACCTGCACATCTTTGGATTGTGTGAGGAAACCAGAGCACCCAGAGGAAGCCCACACAGACGGGGGGAGAATGTGCAAACTTGACACAGACAGTTCCCGAGGCTAGAAATAAACCCAGATCCCTGGCACTGTGAGAAGTCACACGACTCCAGGTTATAATCCAATAGATTTATTTGGAATTACGAGCTTTCAGGGCTTGAGAGTGGTTTATCCAACCTTTCCTCATAATACACTCCAATCCAGGCAACATGCTATAAACATTGTGACAACGCTGCCCCTTTACCATGTATTTTTCAAGAGAGGTCATAAAGGCAGAGGTGCCGAAATGTCTGGACAAGTGTCAGGTTTCACAGTGCCAGAGGAGTGGTCAGTTCTCCCAGGTGTTTTCTAGTTTCTTTTTTATTAGATTAGATTAGATTAGACTTACAGTGTGGAAACAGGCCCTTCGGCCCAACAAGTCCACACCGACCCGCCGAAGCGCAACCCACCCATACCCCTACATTTACCCCTTACCTAACACTACGGGCAATTTAACTTGGCCAATTCACCTGACCCGCACATCTTTGGACTGTGGGAGGAAACCGGAGCACCCGGAGGAAACCCACGCAGACACGGGAGAACGTGCAAACTCCACACAGTCAGTCGCCTGAGTCAGGAATTGAACCCGGGTCTACAGGCGCTGTGAGGCAGCAGTGCTAACCACTGTGCCACCGTGCCGCTTTTGTAGTAGCAGAGAAAGTGCTGTTGTGCAGAAAGATTCCAAGCTTCAGCAGACGGTTCCTGACTGGCTTTCTCTCTGAAATCTCTTTGGAAGTTGTTTCCTCGTGCCTGTAAAACTGGAGTTTGAATTGACCTTTTGGCAACGAGTGTGCTTCTGGGATGCTATGGGAATTGGAACAGCTCTTTAGTTAAGTTGCTATATCGAGTCAGTTGAGTTTTCAAATAACTATGTTCTTCTAAATTCTGTTTCCTTGTGTTCGTGTTTCAACTGTAGTGTCTATATCAATTCTGTTTTGCTTAAAGCCAAGTGGTTTAACTAGTTATATCACTCCTGGAATATCCACTTCACATCTGCCTTTAAAATGTTAAAAATAAGAGTCTAGGTTTACCTCTTGAAATGTTTTGAGGGGGTTCAGTCGCGTCTATAGCAACCTCTTTGGCACCCATTTCAAAGCCTCCACATTCTTCTTATAGTATGGTGACCAGAACTGTACATAATGCTCCAAATGTGGAGGAGCTCTAACATGACTTGCCAACTTTTATACTCAAATTAATTGCAGCACCAATCTTCTGATAACACCATAAACCACACTGAAGTCCATTGGGCCGCATGACCACCATGAGACCATAAGAAACTAGTTGAAAAGGTGCTCGGTAATGCAACAACCAAAATTAATGTTTGGTCAAAAGAAAACAGAATAAAGAACAAAGATCTTTCCGACGTAACAGAATGAAATAAATCAGAATGTGAATAAATAGTTGGGTCTCAAAATATAGGCAGGGGATTGATCAGCCCCTTTTTTTTAAATAATTATCAGTACAGCTTTGAGAAGTTAAGTGACTGTTTCATTTCTGCTCCTCATCCATATGTTCATCTGGGATCAATCTCAAAGACAGGCTGAAGCAAGTTGAAATAGGAACAATGCCTAAAAATAATATTGAATGGAAGGTTACTAAGAATGTCTTGGTGTAGCAAATAATTTTTTAAATACATAACAAACAAAATGTATTTGATAGGGCACTCAAACGCAAGAAATCACAGGCATTAAATAGCTACTCCTAAAATGAAACAAGGACTGTGCATGCTGGAGATCTGAAGCAAAAACAAACATTGCTTGAGAAACTCAGCAGGTCTGGCAGCATCAGTTGAGATATAACAGAGTTAATATTTCAAGTCTAGTGACCCATCCTCCGAAATGGAAATAGTTACTTAATTTCTTTTTTTGATAAGGGAAGAGAAAAATCTAACCTTCAGGATCAAGAAAGGAATGAGTCAATACTCAAATGGTAGGTATGGTTATGAATAGGTGAGATGATTTTATATCTTGCAAATATTTGACGTGTTTTATAAAGGAAACTAGAAACTGACATTTATGGAACATGTTTTGTTTTGTAAATTGATGAATGGATTTGTTGTCTTGTTCACTGTGAATGATGCATCAAACCACAGTTTAATGGAAAGGTGCAAGCCTGGTGATTGCTCTGATCCTGTCAGGCACTTTCAGTTATATCATTCACTTGGATCTGTGAATTGTGGATTATAACCTTACAGGAACCATGCCTTGTTCCCCACCTGCTTGATATCTTGCATTTCAAAATAAAAAGAGAACTTTTCATACTTTTATACTTTTACTTTTTATTCAACTTTTCTCATGCTGATTTTCTGCATTTTGATACTGAAATTAAAACTGAGAAGTTCCCTTTAAATCAACATTAAAAAGAAAAGTTAAATATTCATCATGAATGAACAGTCAATGAGAATTGAGACACCTTCAGGTGTTTTGGTCTCAGGCTTGGGTATTTCAATCCTATTTTTAGTCCACATGTGCACTATTTACTTTTAAAGTTACCTGATTACTCCATTTTCATTTAACTCTTTGCCATCCTCCCCCCATTTTAGATCTATTTTCATCCAAATTCCTGTTTCATTTTGGCTTTGTCATGCCATGCCCTATGCACAGTCAAGCTGCATTCAGTATCTCATTTTTGTGACTTACCCAAATGAGTATGTTTCTGGTGTAAACCCAAGCAATGAGAATTAGAAACTAATCAGCAATGGACCTATCACAGGCAAACCTGATCCTGACCTGAACTCATGTCCACACATATTCCTAGCAGTGGTTTCCTGGGTGACAATCAACAATAAGAATTTTGGATGAATTTATGTTTTGTTATAATCTTCTGAGGAGGTGTCTAATAGTTTAGATTAGATTAGACTAGACTTACAGTGTGGAAACAGGCCCTTCGGCCCAACAAGTCCACACCGACCCGCCGAAGCGCAACCCACCCATACCCCTACATTTACCCCTTACCTAACACTACGGGCAATTTAGCTTGGCCAATTCACCTGACCCGCACATCTTTGTGACTGTGGGAGGAAACCGGAGCACCTGGAGGAAACCCACGCAGACACGGGGAGAACGTGCAAACTCCACACAGTCAGTCGCCTGAGTTCTCCTCTTATTCCTCATGTTGGAATACCACAACGACATTTTTTTTGAAGAAAAGAGTATTCTGGTTCTTTGTTCATAAAATCCCCGTTTGCAGAACCCGGGTGGTCAAAGTGAGCAGACAGGGTTCAAAGTTTGTTATCTTACAAAAGTGAGAGATAATAGACAGGAACCCACTCTAGGTGATCTTTCTTCAGTGGCTTAATTGCTTGTCCTAATCTTCATGAGTTGCACTTATTTCTTCTGGGACTAAGGACAAGTCTGTAAAATATAATTTAAATCTGGGCTGGTTTATTTGTAATCATTTTGTCTCACCATTCCCCTGGTTGGGGATTGAGGGCAGATTAAGTATGAAACCATTCTACTTCCATTCCTTCTCCTCCTAAGGCTACACATCGTACTTCTGTATCCAATATGGCAGTGATTTCTAGAATCGTAATGACAGCACCACATGCGCCTTTGCAGTCCTTCCTATCTCTCTGTAAGAGTGATTCAGTTCACCCCATTCCCATGTCCTTTCCCAGTAACACTGCAAATGATTTCTCTTTTCATGTTTATCTAATTCTATTCAAAAGCCACTGTTGAATTCAACTCCTCTACTGTGCATTCCAAATCCTAACCAGTCTTGTGTAAAATAGCTTTCCCATGTCACTGCCATTTTCCAACCACCTTAGATTACTTTTCTCTGGCTCTCAACCCCTTTATCAATGTGAATGGTTCATATCCATCCATATTATTTCGTAATAGTTTTTCATGACATTCAACACATTTATCAAATCTTGTCTCAGTCTTCTGTATTTTGAGCAGAACCAACCCTGGATTCTCCAATCCATTCATGAAACTGCTGTCTGTCATCCCTGGAACTAATCTCACCATGTTTTACACATTCTTTAAAATGCTTTTAAGTCCTGCAGTGCCCAGAATTAAGAGACAGTGTACCAGTGGAGATTCTCTAAAACTTCATCATGACTGCCTGTCCGAGAATTTCTCACATTCCCCCAGTTGTAGGTTGAAGGAATGAACCAAAACATTGAAAACAAAAAAGGGTGAACTAATATAGAAGAAAGTTGAAAATGTGTTGCTGGTTAAAGCACAGCAGGTTAGGCAGCATCCAAGGAATAGGAAATTCGACGTTTCGGGCATAAGCCCTTCATCATTCCTGATGAAGGGCTTATGCCCGAAAATTCGAATTTCCTATTCCTTGGATGCTGCCTAACCTGCTGTGCTTTAACCAGCAACACATTTTCAACTGTGATCTCCAGCATCTGCAGACCTCATTTTTTACCCTGATATAGAAGAAACCCTTGTTTAACAATGAGCTTATTGTTTTATCAATGTATACATTATAGCTCTGAATGTCTAGATAGCTATGTCTCCATATCTGGAAAGCACTCAAGTTCGGTAAAGCTGTGAAAAAGAAAAGGTACAGACAGAAAACAAGGTACAACAAGTGGAACTGAGAATATATGTTGAATCTGTCTACATACTCTATTCCCCCAACTCAGAAATCTTCTCTAGCCCTAGACCCTGGATTCTCCAATCCATTCATAAAAATGCAGTCTCCCATTTCTGGAACTAATCTTACCATGTTTTACACATTCTTTAAAATGCTTTCAAGTCCTGCAGTGCCCAGAATTAAGTGACAGTGTACCAGTGGAGGTTCTCTAAAGCTTCATCATGACTGCCCTGTCTGAGAATTTCTCACTTTCCCTGGGTTGGGAATCCAAAATTCCAAGACCACTGACTTCCTCCAAATCTGATCTATGCTGGCCATGCCAATAGCCACTATACTTCTAGCTGCATAGGCCATCAACACTGAACTTCTCTTTCTGAACCTCTCTGCCTCTCTAACTTTCTTTCCCACTTTATGTCTCTCTGTAATACTACCCCATGCAAGCTGTCCTAATAATTCTTTCTTTGGCTCAGTATCAATTTTAAAAAAAAATAGGATTAGGCTCCTGTTCAATGCGTTGCGATATTTCAGTGTATTAAATGCAAGTTGTCGAGATATCAACATCAAAATGGTTTATAACAGCAGCTATTGCTTTCAAATAAATTGCAATCTGTGTTCTTTGAACAGATATTAATCTGTTTCTTACAATATCACAGAAACAGGTTTATATGCATTAATTGCCTTTTATAGCATAGTTTGTTCAACTTACCCTTTTGCAATACAAGGTATATACAGACATTCAACTTGTAAATTAGCTTTTAATCCTTTGACTAATGTTGGTGCCTTGTCTATTCAAATTAGCATAGGTTTAGGTTTTGGGTGCAGTGTTGGAAAATTTGAAAAAAATGGTGAGAGAGAATGAGTACAACAGGAACAGGAAAATGAGGTGCTCTAAACTCTTCACACTTTAGAATTGGAATTTGGGTTACATCAGTAACAAGTTGCTGTCAGTGAGAGGGATTTGTTAAGGCACTCCCTATTGCCACTGTTTATTAAACATTTTACATAGTGTAAGAAACTGTTACACATGCCATTTCTTCGATAGTACACAGTTCTTTTTCATGTAAAAATGCATGCATGTAATAACAGAAACATCTGTCTGAGGAAATAGTTCATGGCAGTTAATTTTAAGTCAGAAGTAGCCCTTGTATAAGTGTTTTGGTTTAATACTTAATATGCTGCAAGGGATTAATTGTAAAGTTACATAATCATCATCATCAAGAACTATTTGCATATATAGTAGACGATGTCCCATTTTAATGGGAAAATCGCGTCGGTGATTATTTAATAATGCTATATTTTAAAAGTCCAAAAGCTCTAAGAACTAGGGAATAAATTGCTTCCAGCCATTCGCATCTTATAGAAAATAGCTGTATCAGTGCTTTTGTCATTAGTAACACTTTATAGGAATAAAGTTTTCTCAACAATTACTACCCTATGTGTCCCTTTACTCAGTAAAAAGGCAGAGCCAAATGTACAGATAGAAGGTCTACAGGCTACAAAATGACTATATTTTGTCAAAATGGATTTGATAGTAAAACTGCATCTGTGACCGAGGTCAACTCGTGTAATACTGTAACTTAAAGGATTTGTCATTTTCTGCATAATTTATACAGTAACTTGCTTTATACGAGGATGCGTGGTTGATCCAACATTGAATTCTTACAAACGCACAGCGTTCGCGTATCTTGTGTAATCAAATTTTCTTTAGCATTCCTAAGGACAAAACACAGCTCTTTGTAGCAATGTTCTTCACTTGTTAACACTGTTTGTCAGGTTAGATGTTCCAACAGATGTGCCTTTTCTTTCAGTTCATTTCATTGAGGAGACATCCCTGTTCAACAGATGTCCTTTCTGGAAAAAAGCATCATCAGTAAAATAGAAGCTGGGAGTAAGTTCAGTTCCAGTAGTCCTGAAACTAGTCAAATGCCCACAACTGGTCTTCCAACTGGAAATTTGTTGGTAGATCCACAGTTACTTTACACTGCGGATACATTGTAGGACTGCTTAGTAATCCAGTGTTGCTAAATGATGATCAAAGGAACAACATCTGTAACTGGCAAATGCCAATAATTAATTACAAGCTCTTAATTGTTGCAAATGTCTAATATTTGCTCTTGCTTCATGGAAGATCATTGTTAGTTGGTCAAAATGGTTACAAATCTGCTGATGTACAAAACTATTACAATGTGTTCACTTGGTCAATGTTCACTTTGAGACAACAGCTTACTGTTTGGAGACTTTAGAGGTGGCAAAATGTCCATAGCTAGCTAATGATTCAGGAATGGACATCAATCCAGTTTAGTAACAGTTCTGGCACATATTAATGTTCCAAGGACAAATGAAGTTCCATGATCCCAAGAGTTCCAATATTGGGTATGGATTCACTTAAGTTTCCAAGCAAGGAGAAATAAAGGTTAATGCTAGTAATAGCTGCCCAAGTGAGAGGGAACATGTGTGTTAGGATGACGGGGCACATTTGGATTGGGGTAAATGCCCGCCGTAGGAGAACTCCAGTATGGTGAGGTTGCTCCAAAGAAGCTAGAAGACGTCACTGGCATAGAGGTGGGATGAGGGGATACAAAGTTCATCTTCTGTGGATGTGCATGATAAGCGGACATGTAGGATAGGTCTGAAGGATACTTATACATAGAAGACTCTGTTGGATGTGGTTGGAGAGCCTGTGCAATGCCATGGAAGTCAAATTTGTATGCATAACGTTTGCCATGAACTTTGGTCATGATGTTTTTGTCGTAATAATAGCGCAGAGCTCTGCTCAGCTTGTCATAGTTCATGTTCGGTTTGCTTTTCCTCTCTCCCCAGCGCCGCGCCACTTCATCTGGATCTGTCATTTTAAACTCGCCATTGGTTCCCTCCCAAGTGATGCAGTTGGCATTGGAACTGTCAGACAACAACTCGAGGAGGAACTGCCAAAGTTGTATTTGTCCACTTCCTGAAAGAAAATGAAAGTTTTGGGGTAAGGCTTTTGCCACTCAGTGATAATATGCAAACAGCAAATTCACACTTTGCAACATTTAAAATATGGACATCAATCAAAACTTTGATTCTATAAGTTACAACCAACAGTTGAATTGAGCCTTACAAAATTGCTACTTAGAGCTGCTATATTCCCACTGCTAACACTCAAGGTATGTTAGGGTAAACCAGCAGAGACCAGTTTGGGATCCTGATCACAGTCTAATGATGGTCCACTTGGCTGATATCAGGCATAGAGGGATTGTCTTATAGGGTCGTAGAGTCATACAGCATGGAAACAGACCCTTCAGGCAAACCAGCCCATGTTGACCATAATTCCAAACTAAACTAATCCCACCTGCCTGCTCCTGGCCCTTATTTCCCCCAAAACCTTTCTTATTCACGTACTTACGCAAATGTCTTGTTGTAATTGTATCCACATCCACCACTTCCTCAGGAAGTTCATTCTACATATAAACCACCCTCTTTGTAAAAGGTTTTCCCCTCATGTCTTTTTAAAATCTCTCTCCTCTCACCTTAAAAATGTGCCTCCTATTCCTGAAGTCCACCATCCAAGGAAAAAGGCACTTACCATTAACCCTATTGAAATTCCTCATGATTTTATAAACTCCTATAAGGCCACCTCTCAGCCTCAAAATCTCCAGTAAAAAAAGACTCAGCCTATCCAGTCCATCTTTATAAGTCAAACCTTACATAATTGGCAATATCCTTGTAAACCTTTTCTAAACACTGTCCAGCTTTATAATATCTTTCCTATAACAGGGTGACCGGAACTGGACACCATACTCCAGAAGAGGCCTCAACAATGTCCTGTACAACCTCAACATGTTTTCCCAATTCCTATACACAGAGGACAGAGCTGGGGAGAGGTTGAGTAGATCCAGGCCTGTACTCATTTTACTATAAAAGAATGAGAGATGATCTTATTGAAATATGTTAAGATTCTCAGGGGGCTTGACAGGGTATATGCAGAAGGGTTGTTTCCCTTGTGGCAGAATCTACAATAGAGGCCATTATCTCAGAATAAAGGGGTCACACATTCAAAACACAGATGAAGAGAAATTTCTTTTCTCAGAGAGTTGCAAATCTGGGGAATTCTTCACAACAGAATGCTGTTGAGGCTGGATCATTCAAGCACATTCAAGGCTGAGATAGACAGCTTACCAATCAGTAAAGGAACTGAGGGTTATGGGTAAAAGGCAGGAAAGTGGAGTCGTGGGTTATCAGGTCAGCTATAATCTCATCAAATTGTGAAGAAGACTCAATGGCTAGAATGGCCTCCTTCTGCTGCTATGTCTTATGATATTGTCTTCCTAATCTACTATTCACAGTTTTCTGCTATGTCAGAACAGAACTTCTCTATAGTAATATCCTGAGTGCAAATATATTAAATATCTACATTCAACTGTCAATGATTTGATGAATTGACTGGAAGAAATAATTATTGGTATAACATGGGGTCGGCAATGGTTTTGTAATTCACAGAATTATGACAACACAGGAGGTCATTTGGTTGCTGACAACAGAGTCAAATCTATCAGTGGATGTGTCAGTCAAGAGCTGTGTCTGAAGAATCTAAAGTGTTTATTAGTTCTGACGTCAATCTGGGTCAGCTGCTGACTTGGCTACCGTAAATTCTGTTGAAACTGAAAAGCTGGACATACGAGCAACATTCATAATTCCACCTCAGAGCAGGCAAAGTACATGTACAAACAATGACATCTTCTGGAAGTCTATCTTTTTTAGCAGATTCTGAAAGGAAACTCTAAAAAAAATCAAAAGACCAACAACCATGTAACTATGTAGCAATAAAAAATAGCAAGGTGATTTGAATTATAAGGAGAATTCCTTGGAATAATGGAGGTACTGATGTGACCAATGAGTGAGGTCATAGGAAGGTGTTTTTGTGTCACTTGTGCAATTTTGGAATTACCTATTGAATAAGGTAAACTTGAATGCATTAACGTGCTGTGCACCCTGTCAGCAACATCACTGTCATTTTGCCTATTTGTGGCATCTAGTGACAGATGGAAAGAAATGTTGGTTCTACACATCAACAAACCGAAGCATCCCAACAATGCAGCATATTGTGAAAAACTGAACAGTGCTGAAACATAATATAGAACATAGAACATAGACAAGTATAGCACAGAACAGATCCTTTGGCCCACAATGTTGTGCCGAGATTTAATCCTAATGTCAAATATAGTAACTTAACCTACGCACCCCTCAACTCACTGCTATCCATGTGCATGTCCGGCAGTCGCTTAAATGTCCCCAATGACTCTACTTCCACCACCACAGCTGGCAACGCATTCCATGCATTCACAACTTTCTGCTTAAAGAACCTACCTCTGGTGTCTCCTTTATACCTTCCTCCTAATATCTTAAAACTATGACTTCTCGTACCAGTCAATCCTGCCCTGGGGAAATGTCTCTGGTTATTGATTGTATCTATTCCACTCATTATTTTGTACACCTCGATCAGGTCTCCTCTCTTCCTCCTTCTCTCCAGAGAGAAAAGTCCGAGCTTATTCAATCTTTCTTCATAAGGCAACCCCTCCAGTCCAGGCAGCATCCTGGTAAACCTTCTTTGCACCCTCTCCAAAGACTCTGTATCTTTCCTATAGTAGGGCGACCAGAACTGGACCCAATATTCCAAGTGTGGTCTCACCAGGGACTTGTAGAGCTGCAGCAAAACCTCATGGCTCTTAAACTTGACACCCCCCCCCCTCCCCCATTAATGAAACCCAAAACACCATATGCTTTCTTTACAACCCTATCGAACTGGGTGGCAACTTTGAAGGATCTATGTACTTGCACATTCAGATCCCTCTGTTCCTCCACACTGCCAAGAATCCTGTCTTTAATCCTATATTCAGCATTTGAGTTCAAACTTCCAAAATGCATCACTTCGCATTTATCCAGGTTGAACTCCATCTGCCATTTCTCAGCCCAGCCCTGCATCCTGTCTATGTCATACTGCAGCCTGCAGTAGCCCTCGATACTATCGACGACACCTCCGACCTTTGTATCATCTGCAAATTTACTAACCCACCCCTCAACCTCCTCATCCAAGTAGTTTATAAAAGCTACAAAGAGCAGAGGCCCAAGAACAGAGCCCTGCGGGATCCCATTCAACACTGACCTCCAGGCAGAATACTTTCCATCTATAACCACTCTCTGCCTTCTGTCTGCCAGCCAATTCTGAATCCAGATTGCCAAATCTCCCTGTATCCCATACTTCCTAATTTTATGAATGAGCCTACCATGGGGAACCCTATTAAATGCCTTGCTGAAGTCCATATACACCACATCCACTGCTCGACTATCATCGACCTGCCTTGATACCTCCTCAAAGAACTCAATAAGATTTGTGAGGCATGACCTTCCCCTCACAAAGCTATGCTGACTGTCTTTAATCACACTATGCTTTGTCAAATAGTCATGAATCCTATCCCTCAGAATTTTTTCCAAAATTTTGCTGATCACAGACGTAAGACTGACTGATCTGTAATTGCCAGGGATTTCCTTATTACCCTTCTTGAAAAGAGGAACAACATTTGCCTCCTTCCAATCCCCCGGTACGACTCCTGTGGAGAGTGAGCAGGCAAATATCCTCACCAGCGGCTTAGCAACCTCCTTTGTTGCTTCCCAGAGCAGCCTTGGATAAATCTGGTCTGGCCCTGGGGACTTAGCAATTTTAATATTTCCAAAATTTCTCGCACATCAACTTCATCAGTCTTGATCTGGTCAAGACTGTATCCCAGCTCCTCTAAGTTTCATTTACAACAAGTTCCCTTTCCTTGATGAAAACTGAAGCAAACAACTTATTTAGGGCTTCCCCTATCTGCTCAGACACCACGCACAAGTTCCCTACACTATCCCTGATCGGCCCTACCTTCTCTTATTCCTCACGTATGAGTAAAATGCCTCTGGGTTCTCCCTAAGCCTTATTGCCAACCCTATTTCATGCCCCCTCCTGGCTCTCCTCAGTCCAATTCTGAGTTCCTTTCTCGCTAGCCTGTTATCCTCTAAAGCTGTGCTAGATCCTTGCTTCCTCCACCTTACGTAAGCTGCCTTCTTCCTTTTGACAAGAAGCTCCTCTGTTCTCACACTTTAAGTGTATAAAACAGATTGACATACTGAACTGTTCAGTGATAAACTGCATCATGTTAAAATGATAGAGCACATTATGTTGAACTGAACCTTTCTAAATTAATGTACCATATAGTAATAACATTAGAGATTGTCTCACATTATGATAAAAAGCACTTTGCTAAAATGCTGTAGCCCACAAAAATACTATACCACACTGGAAAAACTGAAACAGATTAATATATTGTAGCAAACTGGAAAAACTGAACAATAAACTTTCACCTTTCTGATAAACTGAACACTATAATAAAACACGGCACCAAACAATAATAAACAACTTCATTTGAAACATTTTCAACATTGAAGTGTAACAAATAACATACCATACTATTCTATGACAAACTGAGCCAAATTGTGGAACCACACCACAATAAAGTAAAACCTGGAAAATATTGTGATAAACTGCAGTACTCAAATGAACATACTGAACTAAATTTTAAAAATTATTGGATTTTTTGCACACTGTTCTAAACTAACCCACATAATAAATTGTATTACACAATGATAGAATGAATCACATTAATGTGTCTGCAGTAATAAAGTGAACAACTCTAAAACAATGCACCACATTGTCATAAAATTAGGAAATTCACTATAGATGGGATAACTGGCTAAAGGATATCCACTCCTCATGGAAGTAAGGTAAGTGCCGTGTAATCTTTAATAGCACAATGGAATGTGGCTTTTAGATTGGAAGATGATTAATGTTGTCCACACTTGTTAATAGAAAGAGATAAAATGTATTTAATTAACTATAGGCCCATTAATTGGATGTCAGTATTAGGGAAGATATTTAATGGAATCATGCAGGAGGCAAAAGCTGACTATTTAAATTGAGAAAGATATTGTACGATGCCTTCATGACTACAATAAAAGGGAATTTCTGTCACATATCCTTGACTATGGCTTTTGGTGCAGTTTGGAATAAGAATGAAGATTTTTGATATTAGAGGCTATCACCTGTAATCTAGCTCTTACCCTTCCCCTTGCTTCTGACATCAATCCCATCTTCACTCATCTCTGACTTTGGGTCTTTCTGTGATCCTGAGCACTGGGGAGATGTGATGTTCTTGGTCAGATCCATGCCCCCCCAACAAATCACCCTCCCCTCCTGGCACCCTCCCCTGCCACTACAGGAATTGCAAAACCTGTGCCCACATCTCCTCCCTCACCCAAAGGAGCCTTTCTCAAAGTTTTACCTGCACATCCACCAATGTAATTTATTGTATCCGTTGCTTCAGTGCGGTTTCTTCTACACTGGGGAGACTGGACGCCTCCTTGCAGAACACTTCAGGGAACATCTCTGGGACACCCGCACCAGTCAACCCCACCGCCCTGTGGCCCAACATTTCAACTCCCCCTCCCACTCTGCCGAGGACATGCAGGTCCTGGGCCTCCTCCACCGCCACTCCCTCACCACCCGACACCTGGAGGAAGAACACCTCATCTTCCGCCTCAGAACACTTCAACCACAGGGCATCAATGTGGACTCCACCAGTTTCCTCATTTCCCCTCGCTACACTTTACCCCAGTTCCAACCTTCCAGTTCAGCACTGTCCTCATGACCTGTCCTACCTGCCAATCTCCCTTCCTAACTATTCGCTCCACCCTACCCTCTGACCTATTACGTCCATCCTTAACAGCCGATGCTTCCCCTGGCTCCATCCAATGAAGAACAGCAAGCCTTTGATTGTCAAGTAGCTCTCAGTGGGTGGGATACCTATCACCCAAGTCCTTGATCAAAGGAAAGACGGACAGCAGTCAATTAATACCTCGACTGCCAAGTGGTGACCTTCCACTTGCTCTCAAGTCAGTGAGCAAGATGCCTGTCAGCTAACAAAATGCCAGCCACTCTGTCTAGTTTTGAGTCCACATATGATGTGTGATATTCAGGTTTAGTGAAAAAATGTCAAGGAGATTAAAGGATGAATCAGATTGACAGTTTGAAAAATCTTGCTATCAAGATGGACCCAGGGCTGGAACTGTCACCTTGAAAGGTGCTTTAAAAGAGAAACATAAGATGGCAACCTAGTATGTTACACTTGATTTAACTTGCTTCAGTTTATAATAGATAACAGAGTCACAATCCTGTATGGTTTGAACTGTCCACTTGAAAGAAGAGTTAATTTGAAAGAGATTCATTAGATCATGAAACACTAAGTTATATTTACGCTGAGTTGCTAAAGGTTATAACAAACAATTGGGTCACAATCCTCCACCATTTAAGTCTAGACATTGGATAGATATAAGGAGTAGACTTTTTTTGGAGAGTGATGCACCTATAAAAAAAAGCCAGTCAGTTCTGGCAAAAAAAATGTTAATTTCCTTCAAGAAAGGGCAATACCTGTGTCTGGTGAAGATGGAGCTTGAGTACTGCATGACATTAAACAGGGCAAGAGTGATCCCCTGAACTTGTTTCCAAAACAACGTCAGCAAGAAATTATCCAATTAATTTTTATTTAAGTAATATGGCTTTTATTCAGTTTCCTGCATATTTCTAGACCAGTGAGTGAGGTTACATACAGTTACAATTTTTATCCTGTCTAACACTGTAGGTGTGACTCTGCACATATTTAAAATACTGCAATCCGTACTGATAAATTGACCAACTCTAAAATACAATAACACTTTATAAGATACTGAACCACAAATATCACATTGCTGTATAGTATGCAAAGTGCTGCACAATAAATTACTAGATCACATTATGGTTCAGACAAACACCATGCTAAATTTTTGGATCATACTAAATGAACTAAGCTGTAAATAAATATTATCCCACATTAGTACAAATTTAAGGAAAAAACAATGTTATGAATTGACCTGCATTTAAATATTCTACCAAGCTGAACAACAATAACATATGCATTGTAATACACAGAACTGCACTAAAATACTGTACAATATTGTAGTAAACTGAGTTACAACAAAATATTCAGCTACACTGTGATAAACTAATCCACAAAATTCCATATTAGATAGTAATAAGTTCAATAAATTCAAAAAATTACAAAATAAAATATTTTCAAACTGTAATGAGCTAGATGATACTGAAGTACTCAAACCACACTAATGAAAAGAACCACATTAATATACAATACTCTGCAATGTAGTCAGTATGAAATATTGTACCAGACCATACAAAGTAAATAACATAGTGTCTCACTTGAACTAAACCATTCTAAAATAGTTAACTGCAATGCATTAAAAATAAATCATATTAAATCACTGTAGCACAATATAATCAACTTACTAACCAAATAAGTATTGTTTTAATAAATATTAATAAATTTAACTACCATAAATACTGTACCACACTGTAATGAACTGAACAATAAAATAACTGCAATACAATGAAGCACAACAGGACACCAGCACACTGCAAAAACTGCACTATAAAAAATACAGCAACACATTGTAATAATAAACGACAGCATTTCACTGCAATAAACAGCACAATAAAGTACTGTACCACATTTTAATGAACTGAACCATGATAAAATAGGCAACTATTTTGTAATGAACCAAACAAATGCAGTATTACACTGTAATGAACTAAATGATGACAAAATAATCTAACAAGCTGCAATAACCTACTCACATTAAAATATTTCACCACAGCATAATAAACTGAACCACAATGAAATAAACTAAATATTATTCTACCCAGTAATAAATTAAATGGCAGTAATTATTCAACTTCAATATAATAAACATAAATCAAAAATAAAAATCTGTAAAAGAAACTGCAACACCTCAAATCCGAAATAAAGAACTAATTGTGTTTTAAAAGCAAAATGAAAGTGATCTACTACAGCACAGTGCAATAAACTGATGCAGACTAAAATACTGTAACATACTATAATAAGATGACCCAAATAAAAGCTGCTGTATCACATTGTAACAATTGAATCGCAATAGTGCATTGTACCAACTTGTAATAAAATTAAACACAATGAAATACCATGCGACACTGTAATATACTGCACTACAATAGCATACTGTATACCTGAAATAAACTGAATAATACTAAATATTGCAAAGCGCTGAACTATTATAGGACACTGGTATACTGTTAGATTTGAACCACAATAACCTGCTGTACCATATTGTAATGAACTACATCACAATGAAGTACTGTGCCACACATAATCAACAGAATTGCAAAATGCTTCACCAGAAGGTAATAAACTCAACTACTATTGAAAATTTCACCATTGTGTATTGATATTCCTTTACCATGTCATAATCGCAATGACAATTTAAGAAACTGCACCACAAAATACTAAATCACACAAAAATTAATGGAATAATAAAACATTATCTCATAAATAAAACCACAAAATAATGCAAATTACAACAAACTAAATCACAATGGAATACTGAACTCCAAACTATAACAAACAATACAATAAAGTTGTGTACTATATTGATGAAAGTTGGACCAAAAATTAATAATGTATGATATTGTAAAAATAATAGACTGTTATTTTTCAATAAGATACAGTACCACACTTTGATAAACTGAATACAATATTGTATCAAACTTTAATAAAATGAACCACACAAAGGCACTAACCTAAGTTACTGTAACACATTGTAAGCAACTGAACAGATTCTAAGCAACTGAACAGATTGGTCTACCATACTGAATTAAACTGAACCACAATAAAATATCACACTACATTGCAACAAACTGAACTACAATAGGGCATTGTATCACACTGCAATAAATTGCAGCACAAAAATAGTGTAGCTCAGCTATTGGTGGGCGGCACGGTGGCACAGTGGTTAGCACTGCTGCCTCACAGCGCCTGTAGACCCGGGTTCAATTCCCGACTCAGGCGACTGACTGTGTGGAGTTTGCACGTTCTCCCCGTGTCTGCGTGGGTTTCCTCCGGGTGCTCTGGTTTCCTCCCACAGTCCAAAGATGTGCTGGTCAGGTGAATTGGCCAAGCTAAATTGCCCGTAGTGTTAGGTAAGGGGTAATATGTAGGGGTATGGGTGGGTTGCGCTTCGGCGGGTCGGTGTGGACTTGTTGGGCCGAAGGGCCTGTTTCCACACTGTAAGTCTAATCTAATCTAATCTAAAAAGAAATATTGACAATCAGCGAAATAAAGCATCTTACCACAATTTAATAAACGAGCACACAATAATATAGTTCATCACATTTTACTGAACCACAAAAACATTTTGAATGACATGGTAATAAATTGACTCACAATAACAAACTGAACCTCAGTAAAATATTGTACCACTCTATGAAGACAAACACAGAATGAAGTAAGTCCCATTCTGTAATAAATCCAGGGATGTAATCAAATAGTGTAATAATCTGGTCTACAGTAACATATTGCATAGTACTGTAATAAACTGAAGAATGAACCACAGTACCACACTGTAATAGAGCTAAGAGGGGTGGCGGAGACAACAGCATAGTGACAAAGCCATGAGACTAATCATCCAGAGACCCACAATAATAATCCAGGAACATAGACTCAAATCTGACCACAAAAACTGGTGATATTTAAATGCAATAATAATTCTGACTCATAAAGATAACTTCAGCAATGGTGTTGGTGACAATTATTATAACTCTTACAATAATTTGTCTGGCTCATTAATTCCTTAATTCCCTTCTGGACAGGAAATTTACTATCCTTACGTGGTCTGGCCTACAGTTGACTCCAGACCCACATCAATATGGGTGACTCATAGCTGCCCTCAGAAATAGCCACTCAATTCAAAAGCAATTACAGATTGTCAACAATTTGGACCTTGCCAGAAAGGGTTCCATAAATTGATAAATAAAACCTTAAATACACCACAATGAAACAAATGATATTACTTTGCAAAAAATGGATTCTGTATCGCACTTATTGTACCAAATGGTAATAAAGTGAGACACAATAAAATACAGTCAGAGTGATAACATATGCAGTATTAAATGTGTTATTTTTTATTAATTGGTGGAATATAGGCTTCACTGGTTGGAACAACATTTATTATGCCTCCCTTAGTTCCTTTATTAGGCCATTACAGAAGACAACTAAGAGTCAGCTGCATTGCCTTCGGTTTGGAGACATATGTAGGCAGGACTAGGCAAGGATGGGAGATTCCTCTCTGAAAGGACTTTAGTGAATCAAATGGGTCACATGGTTGTCAATAGATTCATGTTTTTAAGTCCAGATTTTTTTAAAAAATTGAACTCAAATTTCGTCTGCCATGGCAGAGTCCAAAACTATGTCCCAATATATTGGTGCTCTGAATTTCTGACATTACCACTGCAATACTTAAACATCATAGAAATTAGAGAAACGATAATTTTCTTTCAGCAAATCCGTGTTACCAGCACATCTGACATGATTCTTTTTTCTTTTTCAGTTCATTGGATATGGGTATTATTATCCAGGCTGATATTAATTATCCATTCCATTGGAATGTGCTGTTGAGCTGACTTCCTAAGCTGCTGCTGATGTAGATACACCACAGCACCAATAAGGAAAGAATTCCAGAATTTTGAATGAGTGACAGTGGAGGAATGGCAATCATTGCAAGTCAATGACCTGCTGCTTGAAGGAGAAATCACAACTAATGGCCTTCCACAAGCATCTATCTTTCTAGATGACAGAGGTTGTCAGTTTGAACGATGCTGTCAAAAGACCATTGGCAACTTTCTGCAGTGCAGACTGTAGATGGAGGACAGTGCACTGTGGTGGAGAGAGTGAATTTCTCAGGTGCTGATCATGATACTAATCTACCAGGATGCCTTGTTCTGAAATGTGAAGAGCCTCTTGTGTGTTTTTGGAGTTTCATTCATCCAAGCAAGTGGAGAGGATTGTGTCACACTCCTGAAGTGTGCCTTGTGGATATGGACAAGTTTTAAAGAGCTCGGAGGTGAATTATTTTTCCCAGAATTCCCAGCATCCGATCTGCTCTTGTGGAACTGAGTAGTTATATGGCTGATCCAATTCTGGTTCTTGGACTGAGGGTTCAATAACCATAATGTCTTTGAACATTGAGGGAAGTTAGTTAGATTCTCTCTTGTAGGAAATTGGTCTCTGCTTGGTATTTTTATGGTAGAATGTTACTTGCTACTTACCAGGACGAGCCTGAACTTTCTCAAAGCCTTACTGTTTGTGAGTCTCAAGACTTGAGTTTAGTCAAACAGGTAGATTTTAAGAAGCATTTTAAAGGAGGAGGGTAGAACTTTTGAAAGGTTTAGAGAGTGAGTCTCAGAGTTTCCTGTTATAGAGATGGAACGTAATGATCAACTTCACTGCGATTAATGAACTACATTAAAATACAAACTATATTCATAAACTACACTATATTAAATAACATACCAATAATGAGGTAAGGTTTTAGTCAGAATGAGGCACAGATTTAAAATAATTGGCAAATAATTCAGATGGAGCACAGAAGTTGTATTTTTATAGCAAGTTGTTTTGATCTGAAATGTTACCCAAAAGAGTGGGAGTAACTTTCAAAAGCAATTATATGCAAATTTGAAGTGGAAATATTTGGCAGGCGACTAAGAAAGATATATATTTATATAGTGCCCTTCACAACTCAAAACATTCCAAATTGCATTATGTCCAAGTAGACATGAATGTAAGAAACATAGCAGTCAACTTGCATGCAGCAAGATTCCATAAACCACAGTGTGATCATGACAAGATTATTTTATTTGAGGGGCAAATACTGGACTGGACATCGGGGAATGATATTCCCATATTTTTCAAAACAACAAGTGAAATCTTTTATGGCACTTTGGAAAGCAGACAGGACTACTTCTTTCTGGATCTCATCCAGAAGACTCCCTCAAGCATTGCATTAAAGGGGAAGGGATGAGTTGGGAAATCAGACAAACTGAGTACCTCCTTCAAATATCCAGAACAAGCAGAAAGGTTATCTCTTGTGTTAAATAATTCAATGATTGTACACAGTGCACTGCATCACACTACAATATATTACTTTCATACTGCCATGTGGTGTAACATACTGCACAGTAATATGTATATAAAGTGCCACATTGAAAAGCTGCACCACAATATAATTCATTACCTGTGCTATTATAAGCAAAATAGATAATAACTCAACACAGTCAGTGGAGCCCGAAATGTCTTTTCAGCTTTCAAGATATGTTGCTCTGCTATTAAGCATCTGTAAAATCACTTTCTCTAAATGTCTTCTACATATGATTGTGAAAAAAAAACTGAGAAATACTGAGGATCATTGTCCCTTTGTTCCTTTGCCAAGTTATGGAATTTTTTGATGTTTTTTTTGACATAAATAGCAGTTCCAAATAGCAGAAAGTAAATACAGCTAATCAGCCTGTGCCTCTAAGTCAATAAACATATGTCCATTGCTCATTGTTTCTGGTGACGTTGCAAATCAGTTTTCTTTTGTTAATTCAGTACAAATAATGAGCACTGGTACACTCCAGCATAGTTCTATATATCTTTCGCAGATAATCGCCCTTTTATCGATTCATCATCTTACCTGGATTGGCTAACCGGCTGCTGGTGGGTCCTAGAATTTGATATGGATCTGAAATACAGAAGCACTCTCCTCAGTATTCACCAGAATGGAAAACTAAATAAAAATGGATTTAAATTAAAAGAACATTCAAATCAAATGTTGGAATTCTACAACAAGCATTTATCTAAATAGAAAGCGTCAGAAAAGTATCAAATTTCCTCTGTTTCAGACCCGCCCTCTAGCTCACGCTGGCCTCTGCCCTTTGTTGTGCAATCACCTCAGAAAATGTACCGGACTGGTAAATGACAATTACACCAGAGAGTCACTGATACTGCCCAGTCAGTTTACTCATCCAGTTTTGGAGCAGATTGCAAGAAGTTTTGAACACCAGATCACCAGACACACATTTGGTTTCCTATTCCAATATATGTTCAGTCTATAGCCCTGTGTGGAACAAATCTGATTTCATATGCACACAGCCAACTCCTCAGTTTTAGATATAAGCAATAAGTTCTTGCTTTATACATCAGCCCATCCAAGGCTAGTGCTATGAAGATTGAAATGTTGGAGTTGAAGTTTAGGCTTAGGGAAAGTGCCCAGGAAAGGTGAAGATCTTTTAGGGATGTGGAAGGAGAGTGAAAATAAAGGAAGAACACTCAATTAGTGTCCTACATTAGTTTACATCTTCTCCCCATTTCTTTCCATTGCTACATTGACAGAACATTCTGCAAGGCCATCACACTCTTTCTTTTACTCTTCACTATTACCTGGTTGGGGTCGAGGTTGTTCTGAGCTTTTATTCACACTTTGCGTTGCTCCAGGAGAAGCTGAAAAAATAGATTCATAAACTAATTCAAAGCATTATGTATAGAAGCACTTCTTTGAACAGAGGATGAGTAACATTTGTCAGGAAGGTTGAAAGTGGTCAGAAAACACGCTTTTTCTGAAAAACAGTTCAATAAATAGGAGACAAAAATAGAAATTTCTGGAAGAGCTCAGCAGGTCTGGCAGCATCTGTGAAGAATTAACATTTTGGTTCAAGTGTCTCTTCCTCAGAACAGACTGTCATAGAATTGGCATTATGGAAGAGAGGAGGGACTGAGGAACCGTTTATCATCCAACCTTTGGAAAACATTCGTTCAAATAGTGTTTTCAGTGCTCATAGTAAAAACTAACCATGCTCTGAAATTTGACAAGCATGTGTTTCTCAACCACTAAGATTTGAAATCAGATAACACACTTTATGGTTCAGAAATTAATGAACTGACACTGGATCTCAGAGCCATATTGATGGAAAAGGACCTGCCATTGATCTGTCTGTGATGGATCATTTGACAATAGAGGAAATGTTCTAATTGGCCTTCAAACATCTTAGGAAAGATGTTGCAAAATTTGCAAGGGTTCAGAAAAGATGTACAAGGATGCTGCCAGGACTGAAGGGTTTGAGCTGTATAGGGTAGGACTATTTTCTCATGAGCATCAGAAGCTGAGGGGTGACCTTATAGGGGTTTATAAAATCATGAGGGGAATGGATATGGTGAGTAGCCAAGGACTTTACCCCAGGGCTGGGGAGTCTAAGAGCAGAAGGCATGGATTTAAGATGAGAGGGTAACAATTTAAAAGGGAACTAAGGGGTAACTTTTTCATGTAGAGGGTGGCACGTATATGGAATGAGCCGCCAGAGGCGTAGGTGGAAGGTGGTACAATTACAACATTTAAAAGGCATCTGGATGGGTAAATGATTAGGAATAGTTTAGAGGGATATGTGCCAAATGCTGGAAAAATGGCACTAGACTAATGTAGGATATCTGGTCAGCCCAGAGGAATTGGAGTGTAGGGTCTGTTTCCGTGCTGTACATCTCTATGACTCTATGATACCGTAACATAAGTGTGTAAGTGTGGACTGGACCACACTTGATTCTAATGTTTCACATAATTAAATATTAAATTGGAGCTCTACTCTTAAAGAATGGTAATTTGGGCAAAATACTTGAGAGCTACTGGCATGGGTGAAATTGCATCCAGTGTAAGCTGTTCTTGGGAGAAAAGAGTAGCAAACGCAGCATCAAAACAATTTGAATGTCAATATATCATCAGCTATCTCAAATATAATTGATCGCAATGAAATACACAGTTAAGAGAAAAAGGAACATAAAAGAGGGCTGATAGAAGAGGACTATAATATGCCAGTGCTCAGTTTGGGAGTATTAAAGGTTGATTGACTCTTATTCATTCAATTCTTATTTTTAAAGTAATTACAGCACTTACTGAAGTTGAAAATGGCTATAAATTGGACAAACTCCTACAGCAATTAAACGAGTTGAAAGTTATTGGTTGAGATTTAATGTCACTGATATTAAATTGGTTTCATTGCCAATTGGTTGGGGAACTGGCAGGAACCTCTAACTACTTCTGAAACCCACTAAATTTTAGTACCTGTGTGGCATTTCACTGACCTAGTGACAGATCCACCCAAGGATTCAGAACCCAGGGGAGGGGAAGATCAATCCCAAAAGCTGCTGGTCAGATGGTCACTCACAGGTGATTGAAGTGAGAAGACAGTCATGTGGGGAAAGCCAATAGACCTTGAGAAATAGAAACAGGATATTGGCCATTCAGCCCCTCAGGTCTGCTCTGCATTGGCTGATCTGACATTCTTCATGTTCACTTTCCCCATAACTCTTGATTTCCATAGTGATCAATAATCTCAGCTTTAAATTACACACAAGGACTCTGCCCTGATGGCTCTTTGTGGCAAGACATTCCAAAGACTTACAACCTGCTGGGAGAAGAAATTCCTCCTCATCTTATCTCCTTTATTCTGACACTGTGCTCCCTGGCCCCCGACACTTCCCTGAGGGGAAACGTCCTTGCAGCATTTACCCCATCAAGCCACTTAAGAATCCTGTGTGCTACAGTGAGATCAACTCTTATTTTGAAACTTCAGTGAATAGAGTCCCACCCTGTTTAGTCTTGGTTCACAATACAATCCATCCATGCCAGGGATCATGCTAGCCAACTTCCTCTGAACTGCCTCCAGAAATGATATCTTTCCTTCAAGCGGGGGACCAAAACTGCTCACAGTCTTCGAGAAGGGGCTTCACCTGCACCTTGTACAGTTGCAGGAAAACTTCCTGACTCTTGAACTGCCAAGCCCCCTGAAAATAAGTGCTGGTGTTAGCCTCCCTCATTATCTGATACATGTATGATAGCTCTCTGTGTATTGTGCCCAAGTACCCCCCAAATCCCACTGTATAGCAGTTTTTGGCAGTTTTTTTCCACTTAAATAATACTCTATTCTTTTGTTCTCCTTTCCAAAATGAAACTTATATTTCCCACACTACACTCTGTTTCCCACACTATACACAGCTCATCAACTTGAGGAGGGACAGGCGATCAGAGGGAAGGACACGAAAGGATCCTGAGTGTGATACATGCCACTTTTCCCAGCACTCAGTGATACATTCCCATAAATAAAGGACTTCTGCCTCCAATGAAGTCACAGGCAAAGGTGACAAGGTTTTCTGGATGCCTTTCAGGAAGAATACAAAAGGCCATGTAGTTCCCATTTAATTCCTGAGCCACCAGTAAGTTCGATGGGTTCAAGGATAATTGGTGCCACGTGTCTCATCTGTAAGTCTAATTGGCCACAATTAAGTAGGCAAGTTGTACACATTAACATGGTCTCTATCCCCTCCTACAGGAACAAGGACGTCCTGCTGCAATTATACAGTTCTGAGGAAGGGTCACCCGACCCAAAACTCTATCTCTGATTTCTCTCTACAGATGCTGCCAGATGTGCTGAGTTTTTCCAGCAATTACAGGGCTTTGGTGAGATCATACTGAGACTATCATGTGTGGTTTGTTCTCCTTAGCTGAGGAAGAATATGCTTGCTATTGTGGGAGTACAGCAAAGGTTCTAGGAGAAAGTGAGGATTGCAGATGCTGGAGATCAGAGCTGAAAAATGTGTTGCTGGAAAAGCGCAGCAGGTCAGGCAGCATCCAAAGAGCAGGAGAATCGACGTTTCGAGCATGAGCCCTTCTTCAGGAATTCCTGAAGAAGGGCTCATGCCCGAAACATCAATTCTCCTGCTCTTTGGATGCTGCCTGACCTGCTGCGCTTTTCCAGCAACACATTTTTCAGTACACCAAAGGTTTCCTAGATTGATCTCTCATGTGACAGAACTGACAGAACTGATTTGGTTAGGATTATATTTACCAGAGTTTGAAGAATAAAGTGAGGGAATTTTTTTAAGTTTAGATTCCCTACAGTGTAGAAACAGGCCCTTCTGCCCAACCAGTCCACACCGACCCTCCGAACAGTAACCCACCCAGACCCATTTCCCTCTGACTAATGCACCTAACACCTATGGGAAATTTAACATGGCCAATTCACCTGACCTGCACACCTTTAGACTGTGGGAGGAAATCCATACAGACACTGGGAGAATATGCAAACTCCACACAGACAGTCACTATAGGCTGGAATCAAACCTGAGGCCCTAGTGCTGTTGGTCAGCAGTGTTAACCACTGAGCCACCGTGCTGCCCTTAACGGACCTCATGGCAGCTTATAAAATCCTAACAGTACAAGATAGACAAAATGCAGGAACCCTAGAATTCCCTCTGTAACAGCATGTGGACTGCAGCGGTTCTGCAAGGCAGTGCGCCACCACCTTCTCAAGGGCAATTAGGGACAGACAATAAAAATGCTGGCCCAGGGAGTGATGTCTGCATCCCATTAGTGAATATAAAAAATGTTCCTGATGATTGGAGAGTCCAGAACCAGTCTAAGGATACAGGGTTGGCCATTCGGATTGACATGAGGAGAAATGTCTTCATCCACAGAGTGGTGAGACTGTGGAATTCTCTGCTACAGAAAGGCAATCAGGCCAAAACTGTATGATTTCAAAAAGGATTTGGATATAGCTAAATGGTTGAAAGGATATGGGGTAAAAGCAGGAATCGGTTATTATATTAAGTGATCAGCCATGATTATACTGAATGGCGAAGCGGGTGCAGTGGGCCAAATGGTCAACTCCTGCTCCTAATTCCTACCTTTCCATTGTTCTTGCCAAAGGTTTTATCGGAGCTGGAGGACTGAGTGACATCTTGTGCGAACTAATTCAGGGCCTGACAGCCAGGCTTCCTTCCTATTGGACTGGATTAAATTTCATCCAATAAATCAGAAATGATAACAGCATCCAGTACATCTCTCAACGTCTTTTTATTCTTCCTCTTAAATGGAAATATACTGTACCATCTCCACCAATCGGGAGACAGTTTCCTGGATCTGTATCATTTGATCTCACTGGCATTGTACGCATCAGAGTTCTATGGATTTCTCACAGATCTGCAATATAATGCTGTGAAAATGTCCAACTTATGTGATGCCCAGTTCATACAGATGTGGAGCCAGAAAAATCTCCTGTTTCCTTCTCTTGTATCCTTATTGCATTGAAATCAAGATTCACCGCGCCATTTCTAACTCAAATATATTTTTCTCAGGATTTCAGGACAAAGCTCTTTACTTATTTGAAGCCTTTCATAAATTTCTACAACCTAAAATTGGTCTCTCTTCATGAATATTCATCCTGAAAGTACTTTTCAAAATTGCTGAGAGAGAGGCCCCATTGCAAGCCTCAAATTCCAGAATGCTATACATTCATCTCTGGGATTTTCTGAACACTTATAATTCCCAACTGCAGGTCTGCATTCAAAAATACACTGTTAAACTTTGCTCAAACTTGCTGATGCTCTGTTCTATTGATACTTGTACTTAGTTTTATTTTTAAATGTATTTAATAGCACTTACTTTTTGTCACATTGTTCATATTATTGCCCCATCCAGATCTCCTGCCAGTGTCATATGATGCATCTAAAAGAAACAAAAGACAGGGTCTAGTAAGCCAATAATTTATTAATCCTGTTCCAACAAGATTAGATCATAATATTCCAACAGTCCAACAGAATTAATGAGGCTACTGCTTAATGTAAATGTGTCAATACTACAGCATTGCAACTCTGGACCTGCACAAAAACTAAACAAAATTAACAGGAATCAGTAGGTCACCAAATCATATATGAATTGTGAAACTGGAAAAAACCACAACAGATTATCCACGCAGTTACCTCATTCATGACCTTTGGTGTGCACAATGTTTTGTTCAACTTCCTATATAACAGCAACGATTACATTTCAAAACTTGGTTTTGTAATGCACTGGGGAAGAATGAAAAGAATGACAAAACCACATTTTCTTTAAAAATTCTGCAACATACAACAGGCAAATACCCAGAACTTGGTAACAATTGGGTTTTCCTCCTTCAAATGCACTGCACAGGAGATCTTGTGGTGCAGTGGATAGCATCCCTAACTCTGAGCCAGAATCTCTAGGTTTAAGTCCCACTCCAGGATTTGAGAACCAAAGAATGTGTACTTGTAGCATAGCCAAACAGATTGAATATCAACTTTAAATCCTTCTAGTATACATCAATGGCAGGCCGTAGGAATGGGAGAGATTCCATCCTTGTGATAGAAAGTAATTGTAGCCTCCACCATCACTATCCATAGCTCCAAGTTATAAAATGTACATAAATGCGTGTGTTGTCACAACAGCTCAGATCCTTGGATGGTCCATGAGGATCAGAATGGTGCAAGTAGAATGGGGAGAAAGTGAGGATTGCAGGTGCTGGAGATTAGAGTTGAGAGTGGGGTGCTGGAAAAGCACAGCAGGTCAGACAGCATCCGAGGAGCAGGAGAATCGATGTTTTGGGCAAGAGCCCTGATGAAGATTCCTCTGCTTCTCAGATGTTGCCTAACCTGCTATGCTTTTCCAGCACCCACGATCAAATAGCATGGGGGTTCAGTTTGGATCTGGGATCTGCCTCCTTGCTCTAATTGTGGTAATCTAGGTTGAACCTGTTTTCAGACAGAGAATCAATAAGAAGGGGCACACTGCAGTTTATTTCTGACAGTAGGACAAGAGGTTGATAACTCTTCCACAGGTAAGTGAAATCTTCTAGCTTGGATACAGGCTGTTTGAAGAATGAGCAGTTGATCTGATAATGGCAATGACCAGCCTGAGTGTGACCACTGGTAGGCATGTTGTCACAATGACTGGTGCGTTACTGCTCACGTAAACTCATTGGCCCAGACTGTCCTGTAGTGGAACATCTATATGTAAGTACACGTAACCAGTGCAAACAAAAATGGTATTTCTACAGTGTACAACTATCTCATTATTTGTGCCACTTAGTTGGGAGATATTCTTCTTTGCAACATTGACTTTTATGAAAACAGGGAGACATTATTTATCATAACTGCATACACCCATTCCATTAACATCAATGCCAGTCATCATTTTCCAGGAAGAATTAATTCTATTTTTAATATCATTGTCACTTAAGTTTGCTGTATCTTGCTGCACAAACAATGGTGAGCAAGCAATATTTACTATTACCAATGTGTAACTCAGCCAGCAAATTCAATGGATTAAGAGATTTGCCTCAAATTACAAATCTCCAGGCCTTGCGTTTGATTTTGTTGCTGGGTACTTATTGTTATTCAAGTAGTACCTCACCCTCATTTCAACATTATTTTTAAGAATTTAAGTTACATATTAATAACCCATTAACTTTGTCTCAGTCAATTCAATATTATACACTTTGAACATGTGATAATAATATGGTCAAAACTTCTGTGACACAGGAAGCGAACAATTTCAAATGTTCAATATAATTTCCACATAAAGCAAACATCAATACAACGTTTTCTCTTAATTTTCTTTTCTGTCCCTTTCTTTCACTCCCACTTAACCCAATCATTTTTCTCTTGCTTCATTTTACTTTCTGCTTTTGATTTGAAAGCCAATTTGTGCTACTTTCTTCTCCTTTCGAACTTTTTTTTCTAAGCTAAAATCTCATTGACTATAGAAATGTACTACTGGCCCCAACAAAGGCCCCAATTTCCCTGTTGCTCCTGCTGCATAGAATCATAGAATCATACAACTGTACAGCATGGAAACAGACCCTTCTGTCCAACTAGATGCCTTAAGTTAATCTAATCCAGATGTGGAGGTACTAGTGGTGGACTGGAGTTGGCAGAGTCAGAAATCAGATAACACCAAGGTATAGTCCAACACCAGGTTATTGTTTATTTGAAATCACAACCTTTCAGAGTGTTGCCCCTTCGTCAGGTGAAGAAAAGTATTATATGAAATGCAATGAAAAGTCAGGAACATAGGAGTGATATTAGGGAGGATGACGTTTGTTTAAAGAGTTATTTAAAAGTGAGAAAGTCAAATGGACAAGTTTGGGGAAAGAATTGTGTGACTTTTGGTCTCCTTGTCTGAAGAAGGACATACTTTCTATTGAGGGAGTCCAGCGAAGGTTCACCAAACCGATTCCCAGGATGGCAGGAGTGTCATATTAAGAAAGGTTGGATTGCCTGGGCTTGTGCTTGCTGTAATTTAGAAGAAGGATCTCATAGAACCTATCAAACCTGATGGAACTGGACAGGCTAGATGTGGGAAGAATGTTCCTGATGCTAGGAACATCCAGAACTAAAGATTTAAGAGTAAGGGTTAAGCCATTCAGGACTGAGATGAGGAAGACTTTTTTTCACTTAGAGTTGTGAACCTGTGGAATACTCTTCCACAGAAAGCTGTTGGGGCCAGTCCCAAATATATTCAAGAGGGAGCTGGATATGGTCCTTATGACTAACGTGATCGAGTGAAATGGAGAGAAAGCAGGAATGGGATACTGAAATTGGATGATCAGCCATGATCATGTTGAAGGCTGGTGTAGGCTCGAAGGGCCCACTCTTGCACTTATTTTTGATGTTTCTAATTCCAGAGCTTTGATACGAGGTAGATGAAGGCAACCTACTGCCCCCTCAACCATGACCTCACCTCCCATCACCAAACCATCATCTCCCAAACCATCCACAACCTCATCACCTCTGGGGATCTCCCATCCACAGCTTCCAATCTCAGAGTTTGAGAACCCCACAAAGCCCGATTCCACCTCCTACCCAAAATTCACAGACCTGACTGCCCTGGGTCGACCCTTCATCTCAGCCTGCTCCTGCCTCACCCAACTTATCTTGGCATACCTTGACACTGTCCTGTCCCCCTTAGCCAAGGAACTCCCCACCTACGTTCGGGTCACTATCCATGCTGTCCACCTCCTCCATGACATTTGATTCCCCGGCCCCCAACGCCTTATCTTCAGCATGGACAAGCAGTCGCTGTACACATTTATCCACCATGATGAAGGCCTCCAATGCCTACATTTCTTCCTGTAACGTCGACCCAACCAGTACCCTTCTACTGACACTCTCATTCGACTGGCTGAACTGGTCCTCACCCTCAACAAGATTTCCTTCCTCCAAACCAAAGGGGTAGCCATGGACATCCACATGGTCCCCAGCTATACCTGCCTCTTTGTCAACGTGTAATAGTCCATTTTCACAGCTACACCGGCACTAGACCCCATCTTTTCCTCTGCTACGTTGATGACTGTATCGGCGCTACCTCATGCTCTCACGAGGAGGTTGGACAGTTCATCAATGTCACAAACACCTTCCACCCTGACCTCAAGTTTATCTATACCATCTCAAGACACCTTCCTCCTCTTCCTGGATCTCTCCATCTTCATTTCCGGTGACTGACTCAACACGGATATCCACTACAAACCCACTGACTCCCACAGCTACTTGGACTGCACCTCCTCCCACCCTTCCACCTATAAAAACACTATCCCTTATCCCAATTCCTCCATTTCTGCTGCATCTGCTCCCAGGAAGACCAATTCCACCACAGAACATTCCAGACAGCATCTTTCCTCAAAGACCACAATTTACCCACCCACATGGTCGATGAGGTCCTCCAGCTCATCTCCTCAACATCCCACACCTCTGCCCTCAGACCTCATCCCTCCAAACCGTACAAGACAGAACCACCCCCTCCCCCCAACACCCATCTTCACCTTCCACCCACCAATCTCTGGATATGTTGCATCACCCTCCACCATTTCCACCACCTACAAGCAGACCCCACATACAGAGATATATTTCCCTCCCCACCCCTATCTGCGTTTCAGAGAGACCATTCCCTCAGTGACTCCCTTATCAGGTCCACGCTCCCCCCCTCCCCCTCACCCCACCCCACCAACCTACCCTCCACTCTTGGTACCTTCCCTTGCCACCGCAAGAAGTGCAAAACCCATGCGCACACCTTCCCAATGCGGATTTCACTAGTTTCCCCATTTCCCCTCCCCTCCCCTTATCTGAGACCCAACCCTCTAACTTGGCACTGCCCTCTCAACTTGTCTTACCTATCCATCATCCTTCCCACCTATCTGCTCCATCCTCCTCTTTGACCTATCACTTTCAGTCCCTCCTTCATCTACATTGCATTCCCAGCTTCCTTCCCTCAGATCTGCACCCACCCTCCGCCATTTACCTCTTAGCCCCCTTGGCCCACAAGCCTCATTGCTGATGAAGGATTTATGCCCAAATTCTCCTGATTCTCGGATGCTGCCTGACTGGCTGTGCTTTTCCAGCACCACACTCTTTGACATAGATGAAGGCATAGCAATAGCGAAATGAACAAAATCTGGAATGGTCAAAAGGAATTTGAGGGGTACAGGCAATTTGGCTGCTGTGGCTTGAAGGAAATTACTGAGTTGGGTGGCACGGTGGCTCAGTGGTTAGCACTGTTGCCTCACAGCTCCAGGGACCCAGGTTCAATTCCTGCAACTGTCTGTGTGGAGTTTGCACATTCTCCCCTTTAGGTGAATTGGCCATGCTAAATTGTCTGTAGTGTTAGGTGCAGGGGTAAAATGTAAAGGAATGAGTATGGGTGGGTTGCTCTTTGGAGGGTCGGTGTGGACTTGCTGGGCCGAAGGGCCTGTTTCCACACTGTAGGGAATCTAATCTAATCTATGGAGAAATTTGAAAACAAAAATGAGAATTTTCAAACCAAGACATTGCATAGTGGGAACCAACGGAGATCAACACATCCAGCGAAATGGGTAAAAAGGACACAGTGCAAGTTCAAAAATGAGCTACAGAGTTCTGAATGACCTTGAGTGGAAAAAGGCTGACCGCAGTTAGTATGAGCTGGAGTTAACCAAACATGGATGAGTGTCTTAGCAGCAGATGGGCTGATGCAGGGTGAATGGCAGCAGGTTACGTGAATATAGGCAATCTTAGCAATGGTGCATACCTATGTTTGGAAACTCACATATAGCTTACGTCTGACACCAAGATTGTGAACAGTCTGGCTGAGTCTCAGACAGTTGCCAGGGAAAAGGCTGGAACTGGAGCCTACGGAGCTGAGTTTGTGGTGGGGATTAAAGGCTTCATTCTTCCCAATATTTAATTGATGGAAATTTCTGCTCATCCAATACTGGATGTGGTCCAAGCAGTCGAACGAAACAGAGACACTGAAGGGATCAGAAGTCCTGCTCAGGTGGGGTTTATTGGAACCAGAGGGAGATGAGTTTTATTTTTAAAAATGTAGTTGGTTGCGATGTTTGGAAATGTAATGCTGAAACAGTTTCAGCAGTTAGTTTCAAACAGATATTGGATATATACTTGAAAACAAAATGCAATAGCAGGGAGGTGAAACTGATTGGATAACATGCTAAAAGAGACGGACAGCCAAAATGGGCTGAATGGCCGTAAAATAAGCATTGCGTTGTGAGAATTAGAAACCTGACAACAGTGCAGGAGTCCCTAATTGAATGCTGTAAAATACTGCGCTTTCACGACTTGAGTCACCTCGTTGACTGAGGGGCTGTTGTTAGGTCAGTATTTAAAGTAGCTCCGCATGATTATTTGTGAATGTTTAAGTTTGTTTTATTCCCAAAAAGAAAGTTTAAGGTCAGCTGTATAAATGAAGGCACGGAATGTGGCGCAGCTTTCCAAAGCAAACTGGCCTTTCAAAAGAATTATTTAAATGTGGAAAAGTTAAATGGAGCTGGAAGGGGACGTTGTTCGAATTTGCTGGCTGAGGGTTTGTGTGAGTGTGTTGTACACCGGCCAAGAAGAGGCGAGGTCACGAGTTTAAATAATTAGTTGGTAGCCAGACTACAAGAAGCAATACACAAACAGGACTTAGGAAATGGCCAGGATTTAATCATTTCACTGTAAACACGCCGTTAGTGTATGTACAGAGCCACAATTGCATAATTATTGGGCGCCATGCCAGAGAGCCCACCAGATCGTTATTCGTTAAAGAAAAGAAATCCATCTCGCCCCCCGCCCCCTCTAAAGATGAATTGTTTTTCTTTGCATTTGTTTTACATTCCGGAAAGACTGTTCGTTATAACAGAAAGAGAATATTTCTCGTGTAATTAAGATGTTTACAAATTAATCAACTTCTTCAAACTCTTCTATATAATTATATAGGCTGGATAAATATAAACATTCCAACAAATTAGATAAAATTACTCCGTAAGAATCAACTAATGAAAACGGATATTTGAAGCATTTCATTCAAGCAAATGTCTACTGTAATTGAGTCCACCTTGGACGGAAAGGGGAATAATAAATTATTTTGTTTAATACATTTCAGTTTGTTTTATTGGGCAGCGAAATCAGCTCTAAAATATCTCGGTGTTGTCTTCTAATGTTGAACAGAATCGTCTGTCATTCGCACTGTAATCACTGTGGAGTGTGCCCGGGGAAAAACATCTATCCCCCAGCCCCCGCTCAGCGAATTGAACAAGTTTCACGGGCTTCAGCGGTCCCCGAAGCGCTGCACTTCCTGAACTGTGGGCTAGAGTACAGCTCCCTCTTTGTTTTCCCCTCTCGCACTAGTTTTTTTACACGGCGTAAGTTTGCAGTCGAGTGTTCAAACCAGACAAAACACAAAATCGACAGCAGAGCCGAGTTGAGTTCCTGCCACTGTGCTTTGTCTCCTGTCTGCAATCCCCTCTCACCCCCTCGCCATAAAAAAAATCTATCACCACTTCCCCCTAGTTTAAATTCGCAAGATTTACTGCCTCACCTTGTCACACACAATACAACTTCAGTGTATAGAAAGACAAGCATGTCCTGGGTTTCTGAGTTATTTTGGAGCTGGAATAAGCTCAACTGTTATAAAATGAAATTCATACTCTTTACATCTGGAGAACTGTAGATTGTGGCTTAGCCTTGTGTTTAGTGGATTGATATCCCAAAGAGTATAAATTCAAATCATGAGGATATAAATTTGTTTTTTTTATATTTTAAAAGAACTGAATCTTTTAAAAAAAAGTGGTGTTTCCTTTTGAAATTAAACCCTGCCCTGTTTCCTGGTGTGATCCCAATCGTTGATTCTGAACTGACCCATGATAGCAAGACTTGGTCAGCATGGACAAGTTGGACCAAAGGATCTGTTCCTATGCTCTATGACATACTCGTAGGATAATGAAAGTTGAATCATAAATGTCAGCCTTGTGCCCACAGCAGAGGATACCTTTAACTGAAAAAGAGAATATATCAGAGACCCATAGGGACTCTATAATGTATTTGAGCTACAAGCAGAATTTTTTCTCTCAGGCACACATTTTGGAAAATCCACAATAGTTTGATAATTGTACATCTTTGACTGCAGTTGTACCACACTGATCAACACAAGTTAATATAGCTTTTGCCAAATGCAGTTTAAACTAGCTCTGTTATCCTTGTCTAGCAGATTACATTCTTTAAATGTATGTTAGCACGCAGATATTGCTCCTTCTTCTAAACATTATGAGTGTGCAGGAGGGTGTGCCCACTATCTCATCAAGTTAAAAAGACTCTGAAGTTAGTGCCCTTGAAAATCAACAGACCACCCAAACACTTCTCAGATTTGGCTATATACCCAATTGGAATTAACCTCTGCACAGTACAAAGTCCATGATGCGAGAACCCTTCTAGGAAACCATCTCACACGCAAGTGGCTCTAATGTCTTTTGAAGATGTTCAGCTATCAGAATCACACTGTATTTTTGCCTCACTTTGTCCAGAACTAGTTGGTACCAATTCAGAACTGGTACAGAAGCTGCAGTACCATAACCCATATCAAGGTTATTCAATAATTGTTATATCAGTGTCAGTGCTGAATGGCTCTTGTGCAGTTACAGAATCATAGAGATGTACAACATGAACTCGTCCATGTCAACCAGATATCCTACGTTAATCTAGTCCCATTTGCCACATTTGGTCCATGTCTCTCTTAAGCCCTTCCTATCTGTATACCCATCCGAATGCCTTTTCGATGTTTTGATTGTACCAGTCTCCGCCACTTCTTCTGGCAGCTCATTTCAAACTTGCACCACCCTCTGTGTGAACAAATTGCCCCTTAGGCCCCTTTTAAATCCTTCCCTTCTCACCTTAAACCTATGCCCTCTAGTTTTGGACTCTCCTACCCTGAGGAAAATGCCTTGGCTACTCACCCCATCCATACCCCTCATGAATTTATAAATTTCTAGAAGGTTAGTGACATTCTTGGCATAAATTTTCAAGATTTGCTAAAAGTGATCACAGGGAACAACTAACAAATCTGACCAATAACGATGACTTTTATTTAGGTAGCACTGATAACAGTAAAACATTGCTGGGTGCTTCAGTGAACAATAACAAAGAAATGGTTGACACTGAGCCACATATTGGGGTTGATGGTCAGAAGCTGGTTTGCAGAGGGTTTCAGGGAGCATATGGAATGAGCTACCAGCGGAAGTTACTGAGGTAGATACATTAACAACGCTTAAAAGGCATTTGAACAAATACATAGGAAAGGATTAGAAAGGCATGGGCCAACTGCAGGGAAATGGGGTTAGTGTGGATGGACATTCTGGTCAGCATGAACCAGTTTGGGCCAACTGTTATTGTAAGACTTTATGACTCTATGAGACAACAAGGAGCACTTAGAATCAAAGGCAAGGACGTAGGGCAAAAGAACAGAAGTGGACAGCTGAAGAGATGCCCCCAAGGTTAGAGCAACTAAAATAGTGTTTTCTTTTACTTCCACCTGAGTGGAAGGACTCTGGACTTCAAGTCAAAGATGCACCTCCAACATATAGCAGCACTGCTTCAGGGTTGATGTTGTGCTGTAACATGTTCAGTTCCCTATGCTCACTCACAGATTTATAGAGCCACAGATTTATACAGCACTGAAAAGGCCCTCCGCCTATCAGGTCTGCACCAACATGTGAAAAGATGTGACCGACCCAATGCAGTTGATTGGCAGTAATATCTTGGAGTCAAGAGGTCAAAATTCAATAAGTGTCTCAGAGGGTTATTAGGCTGACAGAGATAGGGAAGGGTGAAGCCTTGAGACATTTAAAAACAAAAATGAGAATTTTTGTCAGCAGCCTGTGCAGGTCAAATATCATAACATATGATATTTGACCTGCACAGGCCAAATATGGGTCAAGTACAGGAAATTGGGATTAGCATACTTTTAGTGGTAGTTATGTTGGTGCAAATTCAATAGGCCAAAGGGCCTTTTCAGTCCTGTATAAAACTATGGATCTAGGGATCAATGAGTGAGCACAGGGAACTGAGCATGCTACAGCACAACATCAATCTGTAATGTAGCACTGAGAGAGTTATGCTACTGGTTGGAGGTGCATCTTTGACTTGAAGCCAGAATCCTCATGTACCCCCTCAGGTAGAAGTAAATAAAACACTATTTTAAAGAACAGCAGGGAGTAAGCCCCATGCTGTGGCCAATATTCATCATTCAATCAGCATCCCACTGAGTCATTATCACTTGGTCAATGTGGAACTTTGCTATGCAAGGTTGCAGTTCTGTTTCCTACATTACAATAATTTCTTCAAAGTATTGGACTCCAAATTATTACTGTCAATCAGCTGCATTGGGTCAGTCACATCTTTTCACATGCCTGACACAAGATTTCCAAAGCTAACTCTTCACTCTGAACTCCATTAAGGCATGAGGTTACCAAGAGTGCAGAGAAAGGGGTTTCTCAAAGCGCTCCCTGCTTCAATAGAATCTCTCGCCCAAGATCACCCAGACTGGAAAAGAAACATTGCGATGATACCAACAACCTCAAATGTATGATACTGGCCCACATGCAAACAATAGAAGGAAGTATCAAAATCCACCCAACCACCTCTTCAAACCCCACCTGCTGCAGGATGGATCCAGCATCAAACAGTATAGTTAACCCAGGACCCACAACTCCAGAGCAGTGGATATTTATCCTTGGTCCCAGGGAATTGTCTATGAAGACAACTTCAAAGAACCTGACCCAAGGGCAGCACGGTGGCTCCATGGCGAGCAGTGCTGCCTCACAGCATCAGGAACCTGGGTTCAATCTCACCCTCAGGCAACTGTATGGAGTTTGCACATTGTCCCTGTGGCTATGTAGGTTTCTTCCAGGTGCTCCAGTTTCTTCCACAGTCCAAAGATGTACAGGTTAGGTGGACGGGCCATGGGAAATGCAGGAATAGGGTTGGGTCCGAGTGGGATGCTCTTCAGAGAGTTGTGTGGACTCAATGGGCTGAATGGCCTGTAGCCACACTGTAGGGAATTTTATGAAATGGAGGTCAGCAGTTCTGGTGAAACAAGACACAGTCTGAGTTCTGGACTAAGGCAAGAAAGTCTCTGGGAAAACCAATCCTTCTGCGTTTGGGTCCAAGTAATGTCACAAGAGGTCTGCTAGTATTTACTACTTGGTTAGAGACTTCGCCTATGATGTACAATTATGTTGTCTGAACATATTCTACTCAGATCACTGAGTACTGAGGCAAGCCAGATCTGTGTGTTGGTTGGGTATGAAATGTGAGTGTTTCTGCTGCCCTGGTCCCTGTCTCAGTGAGTACACTGAGTCCAATACTAGGTCAGGGTGGTTAGACAAAGCTCAGTCTTCGTCAGGACTGAGAAACGGGCTCCCGCTGAAATATCACGTCGTTTTGGAATTACTGGTTAAAAAAAATGAAAGTTATATAAAAAAAATGCAACCTCCAGGGATTACAGGGAAAGAGCAGCCTCGCCCAATTCCCTCCGATCCTAAACCTCTAACAGACACAAAGTGCTGGCCGCTGACCACTTGATCAAAACCTATTTAAAACAGTGTGTACAGATCAACAGCGAAAAGCTGACTCGAAGGCTCTGTTGCTATTAGCGAGCAGGTCAGAACCTGATTGTTAGACCAGCCTGGGTGAGACAGGCAGTTATTCCAGCAGCAACGCTCTCAGATTAATTAAAACGACAAAGAGAGATTTTTGTTTCTTTTTGTTTTATTTTCTCCCTATCAGTAATGAATGCGGCAGATTGTTTTTTTTATTTTGTGCACCTGTCTGACAGTGAGTCAGGCCAAGGACCCTCACCCATCCCACCTCCCACCAGCTCTGTTCCTGATGGGCTATTTGTTCAGCTTCCACTTGGAAAAAATAAAAGAGGGCGGGCAGCCCCATTAAAGCATCACGGGTTGGGTTCTGATGAGCTTTTGTCTCAGCAATGCACCTTTTAGTTTAGAATTCAGGTAGAGGCGAGGGGCAGCTGAATGGAAGCGATATGGAGAGTGCACTCTACCGATGACACAATGCCGCACCTGCATTCGCCACTCCAGACTGCGTTCAACAAGCCTCCTGCAGAGACTGGCCATATCAGTTCAAAAGACTCATCCCTCAAACAGCCGCACTGGCAGATTGTCCCTGCGCACCATCCTCCTCCCCTGGTAACTGAACGAGAATTCTATTTCCACTCGCATTTCCGGCGCAGTTTCAGAATCTTTTCCCAACTTCTCTCTTGAAATTGTTTCTTTTTTTTTCTGCCACTGATGAGTCACAATGTGCTGACAAGTCCAGAAATTACTCCCAACCCATATTTATATCTAGGACTATGCCGAGTCTCCTCTCGCAATATTCATAGGCCATTCTGCCACTGTGTTCGTGCTATCTCTTTGAAACATCTGCATCCACCTATTCTGTTGTTATAGTTTTCAAACCTGTTCCCCTTCAACTAATTATCCCCAGTTCAATGTTAATGTTGTAACTGAATCTTCTTCCAGCAATTTTTCATTGAAGTGCATTCCAGATCACAGCAGCTCTCTCAGAGAGATAAAAAATTCTGTCCCCTCCCCTTCTTTTTCCTTACATCCTTGCCTCTGATTCTAAGTGCTCCTTGTTCTCTCATAGAAACATCAATGCAGGAATAGGCCTTTGGCCCAAACTGGACCATATCGACCAAAATGTCCATCCACACTAACCCCATTTCCCCGCAGTTGGCCATATGTTTCTGACCCTTTCCAGTCCATGCATTTGTTCAAATGCTTTTTTAAAAGTTGTTACTGTGCCCACCTCAACAACTTCTGCTGGTAGCTCATTCCATATGCATTCTGCGTAAAAAAAAGTTGTCCCTCAGGTTCCTTTTTATTCTTTCCCCTCTAAGCCTCAATTCCCCAACCCTGGGACAAAGACTGAGTGCATTCACCATATCCATGCCTCTCCTGATCTTAGTTACAAATCACACAACACCAGGTTATAGTCCTACAGGTTTAATTGGAAGCACAAGCTTTCAGAGTGCTGCTCCTTGTCACAACCACCTGATGAAGGAACAGTGCTCCAAAAGCTAGTGCTTCTAATTAAACCTGTTGGACGATAACCTGGTGTTGTGTGATTTGTAACTTTGTACACCCAAGTCCAACACTGGTATCTCCAAATCATGACTCTCATGATTTTATACACCTCTATAAGGCTCCCCCCTCCGGTTCCTATGCCCAAAAGAAAAATGTCCTAGCTTGTCACACCTCTCCCTATAACTCAGACATCTGGCAACATCCTTGTAAATTTCTTCTGCACTCTTTCCAGATAAAAAACATTCTTCCTATAACAAGGTGACCAAAACTAAACACAGTACTTCAAATGTGGCATCACTAACATCCTGTATAACTGCAACATAACTTCCCAAGCTTTGCACAATTTCCTAAATGATGAAGGCCAGTGTGTCAAAAGCCTTCTTCACTGCCTTGTCTACCTGTGACTCCACTTTCAGTGAACTATGAACCTGATCTCCAAGATCCCTCTGTTCTATATACTCCTTAAGGCCCTACTATTCATGATAAAACTTCTACCTTGATTTGACTTTCCAAAATGCAAGACCTCACACTTATCAATATTAAACTCCATTTGCCAATTCTCATCCCAGTTCCCCAGTTGATTAAGGTCGTGCTGCAATTTCTGATAACCTTCCTCACTGCCCACAATACTGCCTAACTCAGTGTCATCTGCAAGCTTACTAATTATGATTGTACATTCTCATCCAAATCATTCATATAGATAACAAACAGCAATGGACCCTGCACCAAGACCTGAGGCACTCCACTAGTCACAGGTCTCCAGTACAATAGCATCCTTCTGCTATTACTCTCTGCTTATTGCCATCAAGCCAACTGTGTATCCAATTTGCCATCTCACCCTGGATTCCATGCAATCTAACCTTCCAGAGCAGTCTACCATGTGGAACCTTATCAATGACCTTACTGAAATCCATAGAACCTAAGTCTACCATCCTGTCCTCGTTAACCCTCCTGGTCACTTCATCAAATAACTAACAAATTTGAGAGGCAAGATCTCCTACTCACAAAGCCATGCTGACTATTCCTAAACAAACCCTACCTTTCCAAATGTATATATATTGTATCCCTCAGTATTTTCTCAAGTAACTTACCTATCACAGATGTTAAGCTTACTGGTCTAGAGTTCCCAGTTTTTTCTTTGTAGTCCTTCTTGAATAAGGGCACAACATTTGCTATCCTCAAATCTTCCAGGATCTCACCCGTGGCTAACGACGATGCAAAAATATCAGCTAGGGCCCCTGCAATTCCTTCTCTGGCCTCTTGCAGTGTTCTCGGATATATCTGGTTAGGACCAGGAGATTCATCTACCTTCACATATTCTAATACATCCAACACCTCCTTTACTGTGATATGGCCTGTCCCCAATATATCACCACTAAGTTCCTCAAGTTTTCATGTTTCCATGTCTTTTTCCACGGTAAACACAGAGGAGAAATATTATTGAGAACCTTGCCAATCTCCTGCAGGTCTACACAAACATGTCCACTTTGGACTTTGAGATGTGGTATTCTCTCTCAAGTTATTCTTTTTCCTTTAATAAACTTAAAGTACCTCTTTGGATTCATCCTAATCTTCTCGGCCAAGGCTATCACGTGTCCCCTTTTTATCCTCCTGATTTCCTTCTTCAGTAAACTTCTGTATTCCCTGTATACCTCCAGGATTTCCACTGATCCCAGCTGCCTGTACCTGAGCCACACCTCCTCCTTTTTTCTGGTCAAAGTCTCAATATCTCTTGTTATCCAGGGTTCCCTTTTCCTGCCAACCTTGCCTGTCACCCTCACAGGAGCATACAGACCTTGAACTCTCAATACCTCACTTTTAAAAGCTTCACACTTGCTAGAGGTCCCTTCACCTGGAAACAAACTACTCCAATCAATCTCTGGAAGTTCCTGTCTAATTCCATCAAAATTCTCCTTGCCCCCATTTAGAACATGAACCTATGGACCATAATTATTTTAAAATTAATGGAACTACGGTCACAGGTACCAAAGTGCTCCCCCACTGTCACCTCAGTCACCTGTCCTGCACTATTTCACATGAGTACATCGAGTTTTGCCCCTTCCTGAATTGGACCCTCTAGAAACTGCTTGAGGAAACTTTCCTGAATGCACTTTACAAATTCCATCCTATCTAAGCCCTTAACATTGTGTTAGTCCCAGACAATTTAGGAAAATTAAAATCTCCTACTATGACAGCCATTTTCCTCCAGCAAGTCTTCCCAATCTTCCCGCATATTTATTCCTCTACTTCCTGTTGACTATTTGGGGTCCTTTAGTACAGCCTGAATAATGCCACCATACCCTTTTTATTTCTTCGCTCCACCCACAAGGCCTCACTGGATGATCCTTCAGTTACTTCATCTCAAACTACTGTACTATACGCGCCTTAATCAAAATGCAACTCCCCTCCCCTCCTTCCACCTCCTCTGTCCCGCCAAAAGCACCTGTACCCTGGCACGTTAAGTAGCCAGTCCTGTCCCTCCCTTAGCCATGTTTCTGCAATGTTATAAAATCCCAGTCCCATGTACCTATCCACGCCCTGAGGTCATCAGCCTCACCTGTCAGCCCTCTTGCATTGAAATAGATGCAACTTAATCCAACAGGCATTCCATGCTCTGTGTTACGTTCTGGCCTGACCTGTCTCTTCAACTTACTGTTTCTGATTACTCTATCTCCATCCAGCCTCACACTTGCCTCCCTTGTGTTGTGGATCCTAACCCCTGCCAATATAGTTTAAACCCTCCCTTGCAGTACAAGCACACCTGGCTGTTGAGATATTGGTCCTCCTCCAGCTCAGGTGCTACCTATCCCCTTTGAACAGGTCACCTCTGTCCCAGCTAAGATCCCAAAGATCTAAAAATCTGAATCCATGACTGCTGCAGCAATTCTTTCACCACGCATTCATCTGCCATATCCTCCTGTTCTTACCCTTACTAGCGCATGGCACTGGAAGTAATCTGGAGATTACCACCAGCGAGGTTCCGGTTTTTAACTTTATTCCTATCTCTCTGTAATCTCTCTGCAGGACCTCATCCTTATTTCTACCCATGTCATTTGTACCAATGGAGATGTCCTACTAGAGAAGTGCGAAACTTGACTACTCTTGGGAAATAAGACAGGGCAGGTGGCATGGGGGGAACACTTTGGGGCCAGCGACCATAATTCTACTGGCTTTAAAATAGTGATGGAAAAAAAATAGACTGGATCTAACAGTTGAAGTTCAAAATTGGAGGAAGGCTAACTTTGATGGGATTAGGCAAGAACATCCAAAAGCTGACTGGGGAAGATACTCACAGGTAAAGGGATGGTTGGAAAATAGGAAGCCTTCAGAAATGAGATAACGAGAATCCAGAGACTGTATATTCCAGTTTGTGTGAAAAGAAAGGTTGGTAAGTACAGGAAAAACTGGATGACGAGAGAAATTGAAGTTTTGGTTAAGAAAACAAAAGGAAGTCTATGTCAGGTCTCGACAGAGATTGCATGAATCCTGAGAAGAGTGCAAAGGCAGTAAGAGTATACTTAAGAGGGAAATCAGGAGGGCAAAAAGGGGACATGAGATTGCTTTGGCAAATATGTTTAAGGAGAATCCAAAGGGATTTTACAAATACATTAAGGACAAAAGCGTAACTAGGGAGAGAATAGGGCCCTTCAAAGATCAGCAAAACGGCCTATGGGTGGAGCCGGAGGAGATGGAGAGATACTAAATGACTATTTTGCATCAGTGTTACCTTGGAGAAGGATATGAAGATATAGAATGTGGGGAACTAGATGGTGACATCTTGAAAAATGACCATATTACAGAGGAGGAAGTGCTGGATGTCTTGAGATACACAAAGGTGGATAAATCCCCAGGACCTGATCAGGTATAGCCTAGGACTCTGTGGGAAGCTAGGGAAGTGATTGCTGGGCCCTTTGCTGAGATATTTGTATCATCAATAGTCAAAGGTGAGGTGCCAGATGACTGGAGGTTGGTTAGCATGGTGCTACTATTTAAGAAAGGTGTTTAGTATTTGCCAAAGAACTATAGACCGGTGAGCCTGATGTCAGTGGTGGGCAAGTTGTTGGAGGGAATCCTGAGGGACAGAACTTACACATATTTGGAAAGGTAAGGACTGATCAGGGATCGTCAACATGGCTTTGTGGGTGGGAAATCATGTCTTACAAACTTGATTGAGTTTTTTGAAGAAGTAACAAAGAGGATTGATGAGGACAGAGCAGGGAAACGTGATCTATATGGACTTCAGTAAGGCATTCGATAAGGTTCCCTATGGGAAACTGGTTAGCAAGGTTAGATCTCATGGAATACAGGGAACACTAACTATCTGGAAACAGAATCGGCTCGAAGATAGAAAATGGAAGGTGGTGGTGGAGAGTTGTTTTTCAGACTGGAGGCTTGTGATCAGTGGAGTGTCACAAGGATTGATGCTGGGTTCACCACTTTTTGTCATGTATATAAATGATTTGGATGTGAACATAGGAGATATAGTTCGTAAGTTTGCAGATGACAGCAAAATTGGAGGTGTAGTGGATAGCAAAGAAGGTTACCTCAGAGTCCAATTTGATCAAATGGCAGATGGAATTTAATTTAGATAAATGCGAGGTGCTGCATTTTGGAAAAGCAAACCTTAGCAGGACCTGACACTTAATAGCAAGTTTCTAGGAAGTGTTGCTGAACAAAGAGACCTTGGAGTGCAGATTCATAGCTCCTTGAAAATAGAGTTGCAGATTGATAGGATAGTGAAGACGGTATTTGGTATGCCTCCTTTTATGAGTCAGAGTATTGAGAACGGGAGTTGGAAAGTTATGCTGTAGCTGTCCAGAACTTTGGTTAGGCCACTTTTGGAATATTGTGTGCAATTCTGGTCTCCTTCCCATCTGAAGGATGTTGTGAAACATGAAAGGGTTCAGAAAAGATTTACAATGATATTGCTAGGGTTGGAGGATTTGAGCTACAGGGAGAGGCTGAATAGGTTAGGGCTGTTTTCCCTGGAGCATCAGAGGTTGAGGGGTGACCTTATAAAGGGTTATACAATTTTGAGGGGCATGGATAGATTAAATAGAGAAAGTCATTTCCCTAAGGTGAGGAAGTCTAGAACTAGAAGGCATAGGTTTAAGGTAAGAGAGGAAAGATATAAAAGGGACCTAAGGGGCAACTTTTTCACACAGAGGGTTGTGCTTGGATGGATTGAGCTGCCAGAGGAAGTAGTAGAGGCTGGTACAATTGCAGCATTTAAAAGGCATCTGGATGGCTATATGAGTAGGAAATGGGCCAAGTGCTGGCAAATGGGACTAGATTAGGTTAGGATATCTATCAGCATGGACGAGTTGGACCGAAGGGTCTGTTTTCATGCTGTACACCTCTGTGACTCTATGACTCCATGACTTCTTCTACTCTTTGGAAATACTTCAGAATTGGAACTTCTCAACTGTCTACTTTAGGGAGAAGAACACCAACCCAGAATGAAAGTACAGTCAAAATAAAACTTGAGTTGTAATATAGTGGTTATACTGCAGCTCTAATCCAAAGATTATGAGGAGTGGATTAGTGTGTATCATTCATGAGTTTTACTGGTTTTTGTTCCTTCTGGAAGCTGCTGTAGTCTTCCTGTTAAACTAAGGTTTGCATCCAACTAAGGGTGTGAATCCAGTCAATCTATTTCATGCTTTTTGGAAGCTTTAGCATTTTTCCAAAGGAGCAGTTCTCCAAGTTAGAATCCCTACATGTGAGATGTAGGCCATTCAGCCCATTGGGTCCACACCAACTCTTCGAAGAATATCCCACCCAGTCCCACTCCCCTTACCCTATCAATGTAACCCAGCATTTCCCATGACTAATCCACCTAGACTATATGTCCCTGGACACTATGGGCAATTTAGCAGAGCCAATTGACCTAACCAGCACACCTTTGGACTATGGGAGGAAACCCATGCAGACACAGGGAGAACATGCAAGCTCCACTCAAACAGTTGCCAAACGAGAATCAAACCCAGGTCCCTGGCAAGGCAGCCTTGCTAACCACCGAGCCACTGTGCTACCCAATCTTTTGAGAGCAATCACAGAATCCCTATAGTATGGAATATAAACAATGTGTTTTATAAAGTAGATTTAGACACTGCATCAGTTGGATTTGAAATATTGACTTAGAAAGATTTGGAACATGAGCGCATAAGAAACAGAAGCAGAGACAGGCCATTCAGCCAACTGTGTGAGACTCTGTCATTAAGGAAGAAACCTCAATGACACCTTCTTGCATTCTCCCCACATTCTTAAATTCCCTTTGTACAATCTCTGTCTTACACCCAATATGTGAGAATCCACAGCTCTCAGTGGGAGAGAATTCAAAGCTTCACAAACTTTTGAGGAAAGAAGTGCATCCTCATATCAGCCCCAAATAGCCAAAACGTATTCTCAAAATTGATGCCCAGCTCTGGACACCTGAGTACAGGGAAACATTTTCCCAACACCTACCCTATCAAGGCCCTTATATAAATGCATATGTTTCATCGAGATCACTTTTCAAACTTGTATATTCTCAGGAATATAAGCCTAGTCTATTTAATCTTGCTTCATTGTACATTTTCCTCAGGCCAAAAATCAGTCCTGTGAACATTCATATCACACTCTCTTGGCTCAGCGTATCTGCTCTTTGGTAAGGAGTCAATCTGTATGCAATACTGCCTTGCTGTTGAACTTAAACATTTGCTTCTGAAGCCAAAGATCTTTTTTTTAACAGATCTGTCAACATATTCTGGTGTCTTCAAAGATTTAGCCATGTCACCCCTTGGCCTTCCTGCTCCCCATCCCTTTAAGATTATAACATTTGTGAGATTGCATTGCAGTAATTGAGAGGGCAATGTAATATAAGTGAGGCTGTTGAGTAATAAATTAGGCTGTTTTGCAATAAGATTGAATGTTCTTCAGTAAACTAGGCAGTTCCGTAATAAATTAGACTGCACTGTAGGAAGATAGACTGTGTTGTAACAGGATTCTATTCTGTAATAAGTAGGACTGTTCTGTAAAAAGGTTTGTTTTGTAATAATGAAATAGTACGCAATAATGAAACTCTTCTGTAACTAATGAGACATATCCATCATATTTGAGACAGTGCTGCAGTAAGTGAAATTGTTGCGTATGAGTAAACAGTCAGGAGGAAGGAAAGCAACTGCAGAGATGAGGAAATAGTTGTTACCTTGAGGGTACAGATGTAGTAAGGTTGATAAAGCAAAAAAAAAGATTATATTCACTGCTTGCTGTCAGGGTGAAGGAAGAAGAGTATTCTGGGGAGCATTCTGCAGTGTGTAGAGGAGTAAGAAGCTTACAATATTATTGCAGATATAATGTTAATTCCAGCCATTAACAAAAAGATTGACATTTGTAGCGGGTATGTGAGTGAACTGTGACACTAGTCAAAATTCCTGAAAGCTTGATCAGTTTATAAAAAAGACAACTTGAAAGAAAAATGAGTATCAGTTAAAACATGACTGGATGGCAAGGAACCAGAATTCAAGACAACAAGTGATTGGGGACCAGAGAAGGAAATTATCTTATTTTCAGATTGTAGGCACATACAATTTGTTTTTTTTTTGCATAAAGTTGAATATCAGAGCTTAAGAGCACGGTAAAAGTAACCTTAAAAAAAAATTACATGGTATAATCTCGTACAATTTCAGTAATAGCGAGGAAGTTAGAAAAGAGTGAGAGGACAGGAGGGAAGAGAAATACAGGAGCAACTCAAGAAAATGCCAGGAGGCACTTATAAGGAACAGGTCTGAAAGACACTGTTGTGTTAGAATTAACCAGTTATGAGCAGAATTTGCCTACACTGGAGTAAATGTGGGTATGAGTAAGCATGAGCATTTGAGGAAAGTGTGATAGACAGCCTGGTGGGGGAAAATGTGATAGCATACACTGTTAAATGTCTGTACAGGGTTCATGATCTTAATTTCTCCATGAAGCCACTAAGTAGATGTGTTTTCTTAAAACTTCTTCATTCACCCTTCATCATTTATTTAAATTGGCTTCAGTTTATGTCAACCAAATGCATAGACGAGTTGCATCAACCCATTCATCAGTCTGTTTCTACATGGTGTTAAGTTGCGATTTGTATTAATAGTGAATCAAGGCAACACTTTTAGGTCTGAGAAGTTTTCTGAAGCATGCATATTACTGCCTGAGTGCTTCTATCATTTTAAATTTTAATTGGGAAACTGAATTCCTTGCTGGAAAAGCGCAGCAGGTCAGGCAGCATCAAAGGAACAGGAGAATCGAGCTTTCGGGCAAATGCCCGAAAGCTCGATTCTCCTGTTCCTTTGATGCTGCCTGACCTGCTGTGCTTTTCCAGCAATACATTTTTAAGCTCTGATCTCCAGCATCTGCAGTCCTCACTTTCTCCAAACTAAATTCCTTATTTGGAAAAAGCAATTCCAAAATATGAAAACCTGTGTTCCAAATGAAGAAATGGAATTTTCATTCTGGGAACATGAAACCTTGGCAGTGAGGATTCACCCTACATTTCAATGTCAAACTATCACTTCTTCAGGCAGAGTCATGAGAGTGCCTTACTTACTGTCTAGCTGCACATTTCAAAACAGCTGCTGAAAGACAGCCTGGGAACAGACATTTTGTACTGTATTTCCCTTTCCAATGACGTTGTTGAGTTCTGCTCCTATGACCTCATGAACAAGGCGTGAAATTTCATACAGAAGACACTCACTGTTGGCAAGTCCCACTTGTGATCTCATCGCAGGAAATTCTCTGTCTCTTGACACTGAAGCATAAAATCAGACTCTACAGAAGGTGAACAGATCACCACCTCAATTAAGTTATCAACCGAGACATCATGACTGGCAACATTAGTGGATGAGAGCTTAATTTATTCATAAATCTGGCTCTCTAAAAATACAGACATAATATGGTTCAAAATATTGAAATTTTGTTATGCTCTTGAGGAATGAATTTCAATGGTAAGCCGTATTTTGGCAGTTCCCAACTGCCTTTGAGCAGTTAGCTTCTTGAAACCCTGTGGTCTGTGTGGTGTAAATAAAGCCACAATGCTGCTAAGCAGTTCCAGGATATTGGCCAAGTGATAGCGAATAAATAGCAATATTGTTCCATGTAAGATTACTGGAGAAGGATTTGAAAGTGGCACTATTCTCATGTATCTGCTGCCTTATTCCTTCCAGTTGGTACAGATTATGGATTTAGAAGACAGTCTGAACTGCAACAACTTACCATTGATGAATGAATGTAACTCAACCTCAGAACTTCATTCTGATCCATTGGTTGTTAGTTCAATGAGCTCTGACTACAGCATGTGGCTCCATTGTTCAACACGGGTGTAGTCCCATGTTGTACCTTCATCATTGAGAACTGAGGAAGGGTCACTCAACGCAAAATGTTAACTCTGATTTCTATCCACAGATGCTGCGAGACCTGCTGAACCTTTCCAGCAATTTCTATTTTTGTTTCTGATTTACACTATCCACAGCACTTTTTTTATGTTATAGACTGTGGTTGAATACAGTTCTGCTGCAGCCAACAGTACCCATTGAATGACTAGTTGTGATCTGCCAGATCTATTATAACCATGATTCATTTTGCAGATTGGTAGTGCCTCAGTGTGAAGCCAGTATTTTGTTCACACTGCACAGTGATCACTCCTACCAACACTGTCATGGAAAGTAAGGATAGTTAGGTCAAATAGCTTTTCCTTCTAGTTTGTTCGGTCACTACTTGCTCCACATCCAATCTGGTAGTTCTATCCTTCACCATTTGGCCAGTTCAGTCAAGCTGGTGCAACCGAATGGCTCTCAGTAATGGACATGGAAGGCCACCACCCAGAGTACATTTTGTGTCCATGCTTCTTCCAAGTTATGTTCAATATGAAGGATTCATCAACCAGTAGAATTCAGGCAGTAATAATCAACAGGAGGTTGCCTTTCTTATGTTTCCCTGTTGTCTCTATTATCTGTGTGGATAGATAGTTGGATGGATAGATATGTAGGGAAATAGGTAGCAGGCAGATAGAGACAGACATTGTTGTTTTACAATCTCGTTACATCCCAAACTAATTTATGGTCTTTTTCATACTTTAGTTATGCATGTTGTAATCAAAGAAAATAGTAGCCAATTTACATATTGCCACAAGCCCCACACAAAAAAAGTGCTAAAGGACATATAATCTGCCTTTAGGGGTTTTTCTTCTGGCCAGGACATTGAGAAGAAGCCCCTGCTCTTTTATGCATTAATTTTATGGAATTATTGTATCCACCTAAGAGAGAAGACAAGGCGTCAATCTAACATTTCATCTGAAAGATGGCATCTCTCACAAGATAGCATCCCCTCAGTTGTATGATGTACCTACAACCTGTGGCATGGAAACAAATGTGTTACTGCTGAGCCATCGATAACATATTCAGGAGATGACTTGAGTACCACAAGTGCAACTGTACATGAACCATGCCCATGACAACTCTCTTACATTAACAACATGGAATACAGGGTTTTTAAGGTTGTACATTTTTGGTGAGGCTTGTCATCCAATCAATCTTAAGTTGGTACAATCTCTGACATTATGAGAAAATTGTTCTGCAGCTGAGACTGAAATTTAAAATATATATTGAACAAACTTTATTATTATTATTATGGTTATTGAACCTAAAGTTCAGTTAGTGACATTCCCCATCTATAACTTACAGTATTATGGAAAATGTTTTGGGCCTATAAGTCTGAATCTCCTTAAAGTCACTCCCATACTTTCAGAACTGTGACTTAGCTTCTTTTCCACATGAAAGTGAGATACCTTCTCACATCACAGTGAAGGTACAGCAGCACAGTGAAAAGGTCCAGTCTATATAGTTGATGAATACTTTTGTGGGCTTTACTAATTGCCAATGTGCAGCACGGTGGCTCAGTGGTTAGCATTACTGCCTGACAGTGCTAAGGACCTGTGTTCAATTGCTGTCTGAGGTGACTGTGTGGAGTTTGCACATTCTCCCCATGGCTGTGTGGGTTTCCACTGGTTGGTCTGGTTTCCTTCCACAATCCAAAGATGTGCAGGTCAGGTGGATTGGCCATGCTAAATTGCCCAAATTTTTAGGTCCATTAGTTGGGGGTAAATATAGGATAGGGGAATAGGTCTGGGTGGGTTACTCTTCAGAGGGTTGGTGTAGACTTGTTGGGCCAAAGGGCTTTTTTCCACACTGTAGGGAATCTAACCATATCAAGATTATATGAGCTTGTACATTCATTGCCAGCAATAATGAACAGTACTTCAGCTTAACACAGGATAGACTCCATTTTATGTTATTTTTGTTGCTGGTTATTGTAAAATATAGAAGCATGGGAACATAGAAAATATAGGCCATTCTGCCTTTGAACACTCTCCACTATTAAATATGGTTATGGCTGATGCTCTATTTCATTGCCATGTTCTGGCTGCTTCTTAACACCGATGTTGTCTGGAAATCTATTTATTTCTTAAATATATTCAGGGACCTTGCCTGCACAACTTTCTGTGGTAGAAAATTCCATAGATGGACAACAGCTGATTGGTGATGTTTCTCCTCATCTCAGTACGAAATGGCCTTCCACAGCATCCTGAATCAATGATCCCCTCACCCCCAATCACCAGCCAAGGGAAACACAGTCTCTGTCCAGCCCTAGTTATGCCATTTAATGTGATTCCCTCTCATTCTTCTACACTCCAGTCAATACAGACCCAAGTTTATAAGCTTCTAACTTATCTGTGAAAAAGTACAAGACCCACGATTTGAGTTCTGCCCTTTATTGCTTACTTGCTCAGGAGGTATGGGAAACAGCAGATCCATTACTTCTTTTCTGTCATGCTGGGAAATGGTTCTGGGCCTGCTCTTTCAATGTGCTGGGTAGTCATGCTGCCAACACACTGCTGTTTGCTTGGCAATTACTTGTCATAACTGTTCTGATTTCAAGAAATTCTTTTTGTGCATGAATGGCTCACCAGGAGATATAGCAAGAGTTAAACTCATGCAGTGGAACATTTTCTTTACACTTTCCTGGAATATGAGTGCACTAGAAATGGTGACAGATGCTATTTGGAAGGGAGTTCCAAGACTTAGTGACAGTGAAGGAACGGCGATATAATTCCAGGTCAGGATGATGTGTGACTTTGAGGGACTGGTACTATTGTATCTGTTGTCTTTGCCTTCCTAGGTTTATTTGTTGTGGCTTTGGAACGTACTATCAAAAGAGTGTTGCCAAGTGTCTGGAATCACGTGTGCACCAAATCAGACAAGGTGGGAGCATTGGCCCATTTCTGAATTGGTTGGGGTTTCTGGAACTATAAAAAAAAAAGCAACTTCTGTTGTTTAGTTTCTACTTCAGGCCCATAATTTACTAACTTTATTGATTTCACAACTTGCCATGGCTGCATTTGAACCCACACCTGGGTGTTAGAGTTCAGTACCAAAGACTAAAGCTAGTAATGCCTTTTCCATTTCGCTGTGAAGTGCTTTCGAGAAAAAGGAAAGGCTCAACATTTTTGTCTAAGGGTTTAATACCTCTAAGACGCACAATATCCTTCCTAGACATGGGCATCCAGTACCGTTGAACTCTTTACTACAGCTCACAGGGCAGCATCAGATGAAAGTTTTGCAATAATATCTGTCATCCATATTGGTCTACGGACTATGCTCCCAGTTCTAACCAAGATAAGCTTAAGACTGTTTATTAAGGCTTTCTGAAATTCTATTTTGTTTCCAAAACTTGGTGTTTGGGTCAACAGGTGACCTGTTTATAATCAGTGCTTCCTGCTAACCACAGGCTGGAAAACAGCTGTCAATGTCATTGACTCAAGGTCCTCTGCTTGTAGGAAGCACATCATTAACACAAATGCACATCTTGTTAGGTTAAGGTAGGTTAAGAGATCGGGTAAAGATCTGGCAAATGAACTACAATGTATGCAATTATGAAATTATCTATTTTGGCAGAAAAAAATAAAAAGATGCTTATTACTTAACTGGTGAGAGGCTGCAGAGCTCGAAGACACAGAGAGATCTGGGTGTCAAAGAACAACTAAAATTATAGCACAGCAACAGGCCCTTCAGCTCTCCAAGTCTGCACTGATCCAGATCCTCGATCTAAACCTCTTGCCTATTTTCACAGGATCTGTATCCTTCTGCTCCCTGTCCATTCATGTGTCTGTCTAGATACATCTTAAATGATGCTATTGTGCCCGCCTCTACCACCTCCACTGGCAACATATTCCAGGCATTCACCACCCTCTGCATGAAAAACTTTCCACACATATCTTCCTTTATTTTTTCCCCCTCTCACCTTGAACTCGTGACCTCTAGTAATTGAGAACCCACTCTGGGAAAAAGCTTCTTGCTATCCACCCTGTCTATATTTATCATGATTTTGTAGATCTCAATTAGTCCCCCCCTCAACCTTCGTCTTTCTAATGAAAATAATCCTAATCTACAAAACCTGTCTTCATAGCCAGCTCCCTCTATACCAGGCAGCATCCTGGTGAACCTTCTCTGCACCCTCTTCAAAGCATCCACATCCTTTTGGTAATCTGGTGACCAGAACTATATGCAGTATTCCAAATGTGGCCAAACCAAAGTCCTATACAACTGTAACATGACTTACCAACTCTTATACTCAGTACCCCATCCGATGAAGGAAAGCATGCCATATGCCTCTAGACCACTCTGTAGATTTGCGTTGCCACCTTCAGGGTACAATGGACCTGAACACCCAATCTCTCTGTGCATAAATTTTCCCCATGGCTTTTCTATTTACTGTATAGTTTGCTCTAGAATTGGATTTTCCAAAGTGCATTACCTAGCATTTGCCCAGATTGAACTCCATCTCCCATTTCTCTGCCCAACTTGCCAGTCTATTTATATTCTGCTGCAGTCTTCGACAGTCCCCTTCACTATCTGCTACTCCACCTTACTGCAAACATGCTAATCAGACTACCTATACCTTCCTCCAGATCATTTATGTATATCACCAACAACAGTGGTCCCAACAGGAATCCCTGTGGAACACCACTGGTCACAGTTCTCTGTTTTGAGAACGTCCCTTCCACTACTACTGGGAGAAAGTGAGGTCTGCAGATGCTGGAGTATCTGAGCTGAAAATGTGTTCCTGGAAAAGCGCAGCAGGTCAGGCAGCATCCAAGGAACAGGAAACTCGACGTTTCGGGCATAAGCATTCCTGATGAAGGGCTTATGCCTGAAACGTCGAGTTTCCTGTTCCTTGGATACTGCCTGACCTGCTGCGCTTTTCCAGCAACACATTTTCAGCCCTTCCACTACTACTCCCTGTCTCCTGCTACCCAGCCAGTTCTCTATCCATCTAGCTGGTACACCATGAACCCCATGTTGACTTCACTTTCTCCATCAGCCTATTATGGGGAACCTTATCAAACTCAAGACACTTACAGCCCTTTCCTCATCAATCAACTTTGTCACTTCCTCAAAGAATTCTATTAAGATGGTAAGACATGACCTTCTCTGCACAAAGCCACACTGCCTATCACTGATAAGCCCATTTTATTAAAAATGTAAATAAATTTTATCCCTCACTATCTTCTCCATCAGCTTCCCTACCACTGGCATCAGGCCCACTGATCTATAATTACCTGGATTATTCCTGCTACCATTCTTAAACAAGGGAACAACATTAGCAATTCACCAGCCCTCGGGACTTCACCCGTATTCAAGGATGCTGCAAAGATATCCGTTAAGGTCTCAGCTATTTCTTCTCTTGTTTCCCTCAGTAACCTGGGATAGATCCCATCCGGACCTGGGGACGAGTCCACATTAATGACTTTTTGAATATCCAACACTTCCTCCCTCCTTATGCTGACCTGGCCTCGAATAATCAAACATCTATCCTTAACCTCAACATCTGTCATGTCCCTCTCCTTGGTGAATACCGATGCAATGTACTCATTAAGAATCTCACCTGTTTTTTCAGATTTCCGGCATAATTTCTCTCCTTTGCCCTTGAGTGGGCCAACTTTTTCTCTAGTTACCCGCTTGCTCCTTATTTACGAATAAAAGGCTTTGGGATTTTCCTTAACCCTGTTTGCTAAAGATATTTCATGTCCCCTGTTCACCCTCTTAATTCCTCATTTCTGTTTGGTCCTACTTTCCTGATTTTCTTCCAAAGTTTTGTCCATTTTCACTCACCAAGACCTTACATATGCTTCCTTTTTCCTCTTAGCTGGTCACACAATTTCACCTGTCATCCATGGTTCCCTTATCTTGCCATTTCTATCCCTCATTTTCACAGCAACATGTCTGTCCTGCACTCTAATTAACCTCGCTCGAAATGCCTCCCGTATAACAAATGTGGATTTAGCCTCAAACAGCTGCTCCCAATCTACATTCCCCAGCTCCTGCCGAATTTTGCTATCGTTGGATTTCCCCTAATTTAGCACAATTCCTTTAGGATCACGCTCGTCATTGTCTAAAACCTATGGAATTGTGATCACTATTTCAAAAATAATTCCCTCCTGAAACTTCAACCACCTGGCTGGGCTCATTCTCCAACACCATTCCAATATGGCCCCTTCCCGAGTTGGTCTATTAACTGCTCGATAAAACCCTCCTGGAGCTCCTTCATGTCCTAGTGCATGAATCATGGAAGGTTAGTTTTCAGGTCCAACAAGTAATCAGGAAAGCTTATAGAATGTTATAATTTAGTGAGAGGGAAATTGAATGCAAAAATAGGGAAGGTATGTTTCCGTTGTACAGGCCATTGGTAAAACTGCACCTGGAGAATCATTTACAGTAATGGTCCATACTTATGCATTTGAAGCAGTTCAGAGATAGTTTTATAGAGTAATACTTGGAATGAGCAGGGTTGGCTTATGAGGAAAGAGTAATTATGATAAACCTGTATCCTCTAAAGATTAGAAGAATCAAATGTGACTTAATTGAAACAATTAAGATCCTGTTGGGATTTGATCATGTGGATGTCGAAAGGATGTCTCCTCCTGTGGGAGAATCTGGAATTTGGGGTCATATTTTGCAAATAAGGGGTTGCATCTTTAAACAGAGATGAGAATACATTTTCTTTTCTCTCAGATGGTGGTGATCCTTGAAAATTCCCATTCTCAAAAGACAGCATCTGTAAAACCTTTAAATATTTTTAAGGCTGAGATAGATAGATTTTTGATTACCAAAGGGATGAAATATTAACAAGTGTCTGCAGAAATGTAGAATTGAGGTTAAATTCAGTTCAGCCACAATCGTATTGGAAGGCAGGGGATGCACGAAGGGCTGAAAGGTTTCCTTTTGTTCCTCTGTTCATAAGTTGGCAGAGATCAGACCTAAATTGTGCTTGGGATCAAATATCCTAACTTTGAATGATATTGCATGTTCCTCAACTGTAATTATATCAAAATATTGGAACTTCCTTCTGATCAGCACTGTGGGCATTCCTCCCTTTCCTATTCCTGCAATCTCCATTCCCACTCTCCCATCCCCAATAACCTTTCCATGCACTGCAGTGCTGCAAGAAGTTAGCTCAGCATCATCTTCTCAAGACTAATTAGGGATGAGCACAAAATGCTGGTGTTACTCATCCTGCTCATTTCCTATGAACGTATTAAAAAATATTAAAGGCCAATGAGCCAATGGCTCACTATCCTGTCTCAATGGCTCATATTTCACCTCTCTGAGACTCAGCACCCATATATCCATGGCAAAGGGTCACATTCCTTTCTTAATTATTCTCTTGTTTGTTCATTTGTTCACTTGATAATATCCTACCTCTCTGTCACTCATTGCTCTATCTCTCTGTCGCTCAATGTCCTGTCTGTATGACTCAATGGCCAACTTCTCTGTGCAGTCATACAGTGTTGCTCCTGTACTATGTTTTATAATGCAGTGGGTGCTGATTTCACACTGGGTAACTGGACTACTATGTGCCACATATTTGTTATAGAGCATAGATTAAATCACTAGTCTGTGCTAAGGTCGGTGGTGCCAAACAAGGGAATAAGAAGATTCTTCCAACACTGAGCTGGGAAGGGGAATGTTGACATTAAATCTGGGGAATTAAGATCTGGGTTGTCCCATCTTATTGATTGATTGGTTGACGAGAACAACTTTAGCAACAGATTTTAAAAGTTAAAACATTATCAATGGTAGGAGGAAAGAGTATGATAGCTACATGAATAAAAAATGAAATATTTGGAGGGATGTGGGCCAAGAGCAATAAGGTGAGACTTGTTTAGGTTGGGATAATGGTCAGGATGGACTAGTTGGTCTGTTTCCATGCTATATGACTCTCTGCGTCAATGACTCTTTCATAGAGCCAATAAGAACAAGATTGGCTGCAAAGCCTTCTTCTGTGCTGCATCAATTCATGATTCACATGAGAAAAATGACCAGTTGACACGAGATACCAAGATCTAAACACACCCATGGAACCAAACCCAAACATTAGTCAGTACATTCTGCAAGAAGAGGGGTGTGGTCCATTCCAGATGCTGAATATGAGCATCACATTGTTTTGCTTTCTGGTGGTCATGGGCCAGTGACAATATACCTCATTCAAATGCACTGGAACATTGTAACGAGTTGCAGACTGACCTCAGCCCTCTCCTAGACATACTGATCAGGGGATAAAGTTCCATCTGACATAGTATGTGTGGAATGATATGCAAGGAAGAAGTTCTAGTTGGTTCCTTCAATGCTACAATCAAACATCCTGAACATCAGATCTACAGTATTGCCATTACTAAACATTGCTAATACTGATTGGACATACTCCTAGAGATTTCATCACACAATCTGCCTGTCATTGGCATCCCACCCAGTCAAACAGGTTTTAACTCTCATTTCTATAACTAATAGACAAAAATGTTTCACCAAATGCAAGAAAATATTCTATTTTTAATACCCGTACCACTTTCCTCAGTAGTTTGTAAGAAATTAATCCTCAAGACTCCAGGACAAATGTGGAGGTTTAACATCCTTACTGTAACAGCAGAGGAGAAATAATAATCACATGAGCAAATTACTCACTATATGAGGATCCTAACTACTGACTATGTTTAGATGTTTATGATCTGAATCTTAACAATCTCAGAAACATTGACTTAAGAGTTGGGTGGGATATCCTTTGAGACCACATTCCAGTATTTATCTGTTTTGGGAGGGGAACTCTATTTAAAGCTGTTTACTGGTTAGTGTTGAGTAAATCTGAATTTACTTCCCCAGTGACTCTTGCTGTTTTTATGCGATACTCAAACCCAAAGCGTGCCACATTCTGATTAAATGTATCATAGAAGCAGGCAACTGAAAGCACAATTATCTAAGCTTTGTTGTTGGCTCCAGCCTCAGTTTTAAACCACAGAGATTGGAGAAGTTCAGTAATATACAATCCTTCAGTATTTTTCAGAGGGAGTTAAGAGATGTTCTAGCATTTTCATAATGTGGGTATTTAAAGGCAGAAGTGACTATTATCTTCAAGACTTTATTGTCAATCAGAGTAGAAGTCCCATTGTCTCTTAATATCCAGTTTTCCTAGCCCAATGATTGTTCTAATGCCTGGATCCTATAATGCTTTGTGCAGTGAGAATTTGTCACATATGAATCCAGCAAGTCAGGTTACTCTACATGGGGAGAATCACACTCCAATTACTAAGACTGCTTTAGAGCAAGAGTCATTGATTAGAGATCAGAAATGGGAAACCTGGATGAATTAGGAGAAAGTGAGGACTTGCAGATGCTGGAGACCAGAGTTGAAAAATGTGGTGCTGGAAAAACACAGCAGGCCAGGCAGCATCCGAGGAGCAGAAGAATCGACGTTTCGGGCATAAGCCCTTCTTCAGGAATGAGGCTGGATGAATTAGCCAGTTTCGCTCAGAGGAACTTCAGGTATGTTTAAAATGTTGGTTTGCCTTCTGCTGAAGATCTGCAAACTCATCAGAGACCAGCAGATTGACCCAGAGACTAACCTGCTCCATGTGGTTAAGCTACCATGGGATAGTATATTTCCTGATTTAACCATTAAGGGGAGCTCCATCTTTTTATTTCCGTGCTTACTTCCAGATCTTGTATTCTCAACAATGATGGTTCAGAATTTGCAGTCAAGGTAACAACGAAGCTGCGAAACAGTGAAGTCCTCATTATTGTCTCACTATTGTTTATGTGAAAATGGCACAGCATATTCTGGTGAAGGGCTGATGTGAGGCAACACACAGATATCTGAGACTAAAAGCAAAGTACTGTAGATGCTGGAGATCTGAAATAAGAACAAAAAGTGCTGGAGAAAGCAGAAAAATCACATTGAACTCAAAATACTAATTCTCTTTCTCTCTCCACACTTGATGCCAGACCTACTGAATTTCTGTGGCACTTTATAATTTTAATTCAGATTACCCAAAAGTTGCTGGAGTGAAGAAAGTATCTTGCTATGAATTCATGAAGCTGCCGCATTTTTACACTATAGATACAAACTAAGTTAACTGCAGAAAGTTAAGTCTTGCCCATTTCAGTCTAAAGGAGAAAGTGAGGACTGCAGATGCTGGAGATCAGAGCTGAAAATGTGTTGCTGGAAAAGCACAACAGGTCAAACAGCATCCAAGGAGCAGGAGAGTCGACATTTCGGGCATGAGCCCTTCCTCAGGAAGAAGGGCTCATGCCCGAAACATCGACTGTCCTGCTCCTTGGATGCTGCCTGACCTGCTGCGCTTTTCTAGCAACACATTTTCATTTCAGTCTAAATACCACTTAAGACATGATCAATAATACTTCAATTCAATCTCTGTAGAATGGAAAATGTGGAGTCTCATTCCTTTTGTTTTTTTTGTAGGAAGTGTTAAAAATATCATTGTCTGTTTTTCTTTCCACGTTGTCCATATTTTTCTCTACCCTTAAATCCAATCTTTCTTTCATTATAGAGATGTTTAATCATTTTGAAAGGAAATTGGATACATGCAGGAAAATGGTACTGACTAGACATGAATGTAATGATACAAATGACATTCTTCAGTATTATAATTACTCCATAGACTTAATTTTACACAATGTTATCGTTCCACCACCCCCCAAGGAGGAACTATCTCACAATTCCACAGCAATTTACTACTGGCAGCAGTATCAACTGCTTTAAGGCAGGAGCACTGCTCCCATCTTGGGAGGAGATCTACCCACTTAAAGAGTTGCCAGTCAATTGGATGGCTGACAACCTTGTCCCAGCAGCACCAACTGGGAGTAATGGCTGCTCTTGGAAATGCTCACAGATGGCACCCGGTTCTGCTATGCATCTCCTTTGTTATCGCCGACATGAGGTTTACTAATATAAAGTGGTGAATAACTAACAAACAAACAATGTTCGATAGAAGAGACACATATTGAAATAATGAGAAGTAGCTTCTCACATGCTAACTAAGGAACATTAAGCTGGTTAACAGCATTACACTTGTTCAGAGATATGAATGCTTCCAAAGAGCTATCAGGCCTACTTGTACAGCATGGTTGTCAACAGTAAAGACAAAATTAACTGACTTGAACAACTGAAACAACAACTAGAACTGACTAACTACATCCAGAGATAATCATTTTTTTCCCAGTGGGTAGAACTATGCAAAGGTTTCAGAGTTAACTCTTACAGGCTAACTGCTTTGGTGCTAGGTTGAAGATCAAACCCAATGAATCTATAACTTAATCACAATGAGAAGAAACAAAGATATTGGAAGCGGCCATGTGCCTTCAACCCTCTGCTGACGTTTCCTTTAACTGGTAATTTATTTGGACAAAGCAACGTATGGACATTGATGAAACATTGCACGTCATCTTTAACATAGTAATACTGCATTCTCCTTAATAACCAGAAGATTGTTTCAGCTGTATTTCCAAATCACTAATAAAAATATTTAAATGAGGCAAATTCAACTCACCTTCTTTGCCTGGGAGACGTGCTGATTGGTCAGTGTGAGATGACGTGGAATAGCTTAATGGAGAGCTACCTATGGAAGATATTGCAACCAGTCAATTAAAGATCTACAACAAACAAACAACAGAATGAATATTGGTAACAGTATAATCCTGGGCAGCCCACAACCAAGTAACCACTTCACAGTATTTGCAAATCAAGAGTATCTTAACTGATACAACTTGGGTAATGGCTGACAGAGATCAAAATTATCTCAGTGCTTTAACAGATGACAAAATAAAACCACGGAGCTGTATGTCTGACTTTCTTTAAAACTTCAAAGATATTAATTAAAGTAATTTCTCTTGATCAACATGTATTTCAAATGTCAAGTCAAAATTGCAATGGCAAGAATGTAACATGATATATATCAGCTACGAGACTAAATCTAATCTACCTATGATTCAATGGTTTATGCAAACCAATGTTATTCTAAAAATGATGGTTATAAGATGAAAATAAACAAGCTGTATTAATAGATCATCCCACACTTACTTCAGACGTCACAAAATGCTTCAGAGCCAAGGAATTACTGATCCAACACATACTTAACAGTCACTTCCATAAATATTTTGCAGAAAAGGAATATCATACAAACAATATATTATTGGGTGAAGTTAGTCTATTCTCATAAAATTAGTCCATAGCAAATTGATAACCTGTTTCACACATTATTAAGTTGAGGGGCAGCTTTTTCGCATGGTGGGGTGGTGCATGTGTGGAGTGGGCTGCCGGAGGAAGTGGTGGAGGCTGGTGCAATTGCAACATTTGGAGGGCATTTGGATGGGTGTATGAGTGGGAGAGGTTTGGAGGGATATAGGCTGGGTGCTGGCAGGTGGGACTGGATTGGGTTGGGACGTCCGGTCAGCATGGACGGGTTGGACTGAAGGGTCTGTTTTCACACTGTATATCTCTATGACTCTATGACTTGAACTTAGAACCAAGAGTTATGCCTATTGAGCCACAGCTGCGATCTTGTACTATTTATTTGACTTATAAATCAACGTACAATAAGGAAGACTGTAATAAAGATACACAAGAATACACACAAGAAAGAGAAGGATGAGGAAGCTGGCGGGGTTAGATGTAGAAAGGCTTTTGTGCAGATAGATCTGACAGAAATACCGGTGGGATTTCATGACTAGTGGTACATTGACTTAGGTGGTGTTCTCTCCCGAATTTGCACTTTGGTTCCATGATCCAGGTGTGGGCCATTAATTGAATACAGTAGTGAGATAACATCATTCAGGACTGATAACCTATTTGATCATCATTTGATCCATTTGAGGCTTTGAATTCAGTTTAAATTTTGAACTCAGAAATAAATAAAAACACACTCAGCTCAACTGGTGACATGGTGGCTCAGTGGTTAGCATTGCTGCCTCACAGCACCAGGGACCTGGGTTCAATTCCAGCCTCAGGCGACTGTCTGTGTAGAGTTTGTGCATTCTCCCCATATCTGTGGGGCTTCCTCCCACTATCCAAAGATGTGTAGTTTAGGTGGATTGGCTATGCTAAATTACCATAGTGCATGTTAGGTGTATTAGTCAAGGGTAAGTGTAGAGTGATAGGGTGAGGGAATGGGTCTAGGTGGGTTACTCTTTGGAAGGTCAGTGTGGACTTGTTGGGCTGAAGGGCTTGTTTCCACACTGTAGGGATTCTAGAACTGATCCATGGCCTGTTTGGTTCAAGTCGATGAACTAAAAAAAATTGTGTGTCATAGAATGGGCTAAGGATTTGTTTAGATATTATTTTGAACTGATGAGTTCAGAGAGGTTATGACCACACATCTCAGAAACTAGTGAGACTTAACCCTCGGTTTCCATGCTCAAAGATTTTGTATATTACCACTGCACCAGAAAAGCCCTAATTATATGAACTGTGCTGAGGATCTATTATCCAACCAAGTAATTGCCACTGATAAGAATCAATTTCAACCTCTTCCTACCCATTGCTTTCACTGATATGGGATAAGGGTGCCTTGTAAATTGAGCCATTGGAAAAACTCTGTGATTTGCTCCATGTAGTGGTATGGAACCTTTTACATACAAGTGAACAAAGAGACAGAGTTTCGCATTTAATTTGCTAAGCAACATTTCCAACAATGTAGCACTTTCTTGCATTGATCTGTCAATCTATAAAACCATAAGCCATTGATAAAGGAGCAGAATTAGACCATTTGGTCCATCGAGTCTGCTTCAATATTTGATCATAGTTCCTCAACCCCATTCTCCTGCCTTCTCCCCACAACCCTTGATTTTCTCCTCATCTCAGTTCTCAAGGATCATCACTTCAGTCTGAGGCTGGGCCCCTGGGTCCTAGTGTCTCCTACAAGTGGACACATCTTCTTCACATCCAGTCTATCCAGGCCTCTCAGTGTTCTGTAAGTTTCAATGAGACTGGTCCCACCCTGCCCCCAATCTTTCTGAAGTCTATTGAGACCGGACAGAAAGGTCTCAACCACTCTTTCTATGACAAGCCCTTTGTCCCCAGGATCTTGTAAACCTCCTCTGCACTCTCTCCAATGCCAGCACATCCTTCCTTAGATACCCAAGCAGCTCACAATATTCAAAATATGGTCTGACTAGAGTCTTAAACAGCCTCAGCAATACAGCTCTTTATTATATCCCTCTTGAAATGAATGCTATCATTGCATTTGGTTTCTTAACTGCCGACTGAACCTGCATGCTAACCTTAAGGGAATCCTGAACCAGGTCTTCTAAGTCATTTTATTCTTCAAATTTTGAAGCCTTTCCCTATTTAGAAAATAGTCTACACATTTATTCTTCCTATCAATGTGAATAACCTCACACTTTCCCATATTGTGTTCTATCTGCCACTTTCTTGCTCACTCTCCTCGCCTGACTCTGCAGGTCCTTCTGTAGACTCTCCACTTCCTCAACACTACCTGTCTCTCTACCTATCTTTGCATCATCTGCAAACTTAGCAACAATGCCTTCAGTTCCTTTATCTAGGTCATTACATATAATGTGAATACCAATCACTGCAGAACTCCATTAGTTACCTGCTGCCATCCTGAAAAAGATCCCTTTATCCCCACTGTCTGCCTTCTGCCAGTCAGCCAATCCTCTATCCATGCCAGTCACTTGTCCCTAACACCATAACTCATCTTATTTAACTGTCTCTTACATGCCCCCCGCCCTGTCAAAGGCCTTTTGGAAATCTGTCAGCATAGATTCTGTTCCAGATTATTGCATGAACCTACTAATCCTCCAACTCTGAATTGAGAGGACTACCAAAGAAATGAATGAGTCTAAACATAAGGCTTTTGTAGTGCAGTAGTAGTATCTCTACCTTTGAGCCAGGACGCCTAGGTTCAAGTCCGACCTGTTCCAGAGTTGGGTCCCAACATCTCTAAACAAGTTGATTAGCAAACAGATTTTTATATAGCTAGAGAATTCTCTTCAATTTCTTTGTATTGTTGTTCAGTCTTCATTCAAATCACTTTCAGCTCCATGTTGGCTGGAACTGAATGTCCTTGTTGTATCAGTCCAGCAAAAACATCTGACAAATTACCAATGCCAAGAAAGAAACCTGTTTACACCAATTTAAACAATCCCTACCACCCAAATCCCAAACAAGTGTCCTATTTATGTTTTGAACTAAATTGTCTCTTTGTAAATCAGGCTTACTGAGTATTACAGAGTATGATAAAATTAGGATACTTTTTCTTATACGAGTTAAAATGAGGGAACACAGCCAAGATGAGAGTTACCACTGGGTCAATTAATTTGCACTCTGCAGATAAATATGAAACTATTCACTTTGGTAGTAAAATCAGAAGCTGGATTATTATTTGAATCATCATAAATCTGGAAAAGAGGATACCTGGGTGTCCTTAATCACCAGTTAAGCATTCTGGTGAAGTAGGCAATGAAGAAGGCAAATGGTACATGGTCTTCATAGTGCGAGGATTCGAGTACCGGAGCAAGGATGTCTTGCTGCAATTGTACAGGGCCTTATTGAGATCATACCTGGAGTATTACGTGCAGTTTTGGTCTCCTTATCTGAGAAAGGATATATTGGCTTTGGAAGGAGTGTAACAAGGTTTACCAGACTGATTTCTGGGATGGCAGGAATGACGTACAAAAAGAGACAGGATCAGTTAAGATTATACTCATTCGAGATGAGAAGGATGCGGCGTAATCTCACACTAACATATAAAATTCTAGCAGGATGAGACAGGGTAAACACAGGAAGAGGGATCGCAATGACTCAGGAAATCAGAACCAGGTTAAGAATAAGGTGTAGATGATTTAGAACGGAGCTGAGGACAAATTTCTTCACCCTGAGAGTGATGACCCTGTGAATTCTCTGCCAAAGAATATTGGGACCAAAACATTGAATATTTTCAAAAATGAGTTTGATATAATATTTAGGGCAAAAGGGATCAAAGTGTATTGGGAGAAAAGGCAACCAGGGAACTGAGTTGGATGCTCACTTATGATGATAATAATGACAAAACAGGCCCAAGAGGTGACATGATCTACTTCTGCTCCTATTTTGTATGTTTTCAATATTTCTATCTTATTTCATAATAATATTTCATCATAAACACATAGGAATGACAGACACACATACCCATCCAAAATGTTTTAATATGTCCTTCCCCACAATAAAAGAACGTTAAAAAAAATCATTTCAAAAACAAAGAAAACTATGTTCTCCTGAACTGAAGTTCTAAAAAGATCACAATAGCTGTTACTATCACTACACAGTGAACCAAACATCATTTCTGCTATCACCTAACATAGTTGGTCTGCCTGATCCCACCTAATGCAAAATCCAATTGACGAAACTAATCACCAACATGGTCAACAGAAGCATTTGCTCCTCTATCCACTCTTGAAATTATACTGTAGAGAAATGTTGTTTTGTTCATCATCACCTTGCCCTAGTGGACAGCCATAATATATCAAACACTCCTAAGGCTAAAACTGTCAGAAACTCCATGTAAAACTGAGATCCTCACAGTTCCTTGCACATCATTACACCTCCACAATGTATCATTTACAGTTAATTCAGTTGCAGGAGGATTAGAATCTATTACAAAAGTCACTAGATTCAACTCTTCTGTTACAATCACAATGAAGAGTTATTTATGCCGAAGAATTACAGTTCTGTGGCTGGAATGGGCTTTGTTTCATATGATGTCAATGTTTCAGGGTTAGATTAGATTACGGGCAGCACGGTGGCACAGTGGTTAGCACTGCTGCCTCACAGCGCCAGGGACCTGGGTTCAATTCCCGCCTCAGGCGACTGACTGTGTGGAGTTTGCACGTTCTCCCCGTGTCTGCGTGGGTTTCCTCCGGGTGCTCCGGTTTCCTCCCACAGTCACAAAGATGTGCGGGTCAGGTGAATTGGCCATGCTAAATTGCCCCTAGTGTTAGGTAAGGGGTATATGTAGGGGTATGGGTGGGTTGCGCTTCGGCGGGTCGGTGTGGACATGTTGGGCCGAAGGGCCTGTTTCCACACTGTAAGTAATCTAATCTAGTCTTACAGTGTGGAAACAGGCCCTTCGGCCCATCAAGTCCACACCGACCCGCCGAAGCACAACCCACCCATACCCCTACATTTACCCCTTACCTAACACTACGGGCAATTTAGCTTGGCCAATTCACCTGACCCGCACATCTTTGGACTGTGGGAGGAAACCGGAGCACCCGGAGGAAACCCACGCAGACACGGGGAGAACGTGCAAACTCCACACAGTCAGTTGGGAATGTAACTGACAATACATTCAGTTAAAGTGGAATTCTTTGTTCACACACTTTTCTTATGTAGTTCACTGTGACATCCTAATATTCAACAGAAATCACACAGCAACCATGGGTAAGAAACCAGACACTGACCATTGCTACTTTGGACTGATTTTCTGGAAGTGAGCTACATAGAGTAAAGGTGAAACATAGGGAGTCTGCTGGGCTGTATCTGGAATACTTACAGAGCAGTAAAATCTGTGAATGGAACAATCCAGAGATTAAATGTGCCTCACCCACTGCTTCAGTTCCAAATATGAACACTTGCCTGCTGCAGATGGAAGATTCAGTTTGTCTAGACTCACTTCCCAGTGGATGGTAAAATGGCTTCAAGACATGAAGTCTGAATTCCCTGTTGTGGATTTTCCAATCTAACTCCTACATTTGACCAGAAGGGGGAGTGTGACTAACATGTTCATAAATCAAAACATAAAATCGAAATGTATGAAAAGAAAATTCTTTTAAGTCCATGGTTCATTTATTTATCAATCTGACCTTCTGTTTATTGATTTGGCTTTGTGTTTTTTTTCATTAGAATGCACTCTGTTCACAGCATTTTGAAAACATCCTTTGTAAAGTTGCTTCCAAGTGGTCATGCAATAAGTAGAGTGCACTAAGTAGACTATCAGCAGGCTACCAAAAAGGGGGAAAGTTGTTCTGAGCAACTTTGGGTAAGTCTGCCCCTTCCGTAATAAAAGAAAGAACTGCGGATGTTGGTCATCTGAAACAAACAAAAACAGAAAATGCTAGAGAAACTCAACAGGTCTGAAAGCATCTGTGGAGAGAAAACACAGTGTTTTCAGTCCAGAGACCCCTTTTGTTTGTTTCAGCCCCTTCCCTGCCCTGTAGCTCATGAGGTGATGTAGAGACATGCACCATTTAGTTGGCAGAGACCTAGCTGAATTTTAAAAAATACACTTATAAGATATGCCAAATAAAAACCAAAAGAATTGTGGATACTGTAAATTAGAAACAAAAACAAAAACTGCTGGAAAAGCTCAGCAAGGTCTGGCAGCATCTGTGAAGAGAAATCAGAATTAACGTTTCTGGTCGAGTGACCGTTCCTCTGAACTCAACCCGAAACATTAACTCTGATTTCTCTTCACAGATGCTGCCAGACCTGCTGACATTTTCCAGCAATTTCTCTTTTTTTCTCATAAGTTATGCCTCAGTCCTGATGTAATGCTGGCCCTGAATTACCTGCCCTCCTGAACATATTAATTTACTTTCCAGTCGGTCTAATCTATTATTTTTCCGTTGAAAAACACATATCTATTGCATTATCTCTGAGAGCATCTCTAACAAAATACTTTATAAATCCCAAGTCTCTTGCTCCCTCTGATTTATATTTGTCCCCATTTAGAATACACACTGAATTGGACCATAACCTGCAATGAACCATAAGCAATGTGCTAAGAAATTATAAAGGCCATTTTGGCCAAATACTTCAGGCACCAATAAATAGAAATCAGGAAGGGTATCTGCCAGTACTACACCCATCAATTCTATACAACAATAGTTGAAAAGAATTTTTATTTGGTTATTTGTCTGCTTGTATCAAAAACAATGGTAATGCTTTACTTCCAGCTTGGTTTTTTTCTATGTTACTACTTGAAACTAAGTTTTGCACCCAGCTATCTTCATACATAATGTGACGACATTGTACACTTTTCACTGTACCCTGGTACTTCTGGAATGAGTGCACATGACAATAAAGCTCAATCAAAAAGGAAGAGGTGGCACTTTGGGCTGCAATGAAGGGTTACTCTATTTTCAGTGCAAGACCCTTTTGTACCATCATTGTAAAAGAATTGAAGCCAGCGCCAATCCCAGAGATTCATTAAAAGACTGGTAGATAATTGAAATGCTTATGGACACTTCTTAAAGAACCAGCTCCCAAAACACTTCATTTAATGACATCTGAAAATAGCAATTAGCTGACCAAGAATAAACATGTCATTGCAAAGAATTCAGACTACTGCTTAAAAGAAGTCACATTTTAGTGTCCACTTCTCTTTGGATGTTTGAAGAAGACTTTTGAAGCACACCAGGCGACTTTCTAAGCAACTCTGTTCGAAACAACAATTTAAATAGTATCCATTTATAGAGTATCCTTAATGTAATAAAAGATCCCAAGTGGAATTCATTGCCACAGAAGGCTGTAGAGGCCAGGTCATTGAGTAAACTGAAGACTGAGATAGAGAGGTTCTTGATTACCAAGGGCATTCAGGGTTATGGAGAGAAAGTGGGACAATGGTGTTGAGAAACTTATCAGCCATGATTGAATGGCAGCGCAGACTTGATGGGCAGAATGGCCTAATTTCTGCTCCTATGTATTATGATCTTAAGTGTGTCATAGTAAATTATAACACTCATTCAAAGGTTGAGATTTTATGGCAAATGATTAAAAGCTTGGTTGAAAAGAGAAGCAGAGAGTTTTTGGACTGAATTAAAGGAACACAGCTATGTTGGAGGCTTGTGGGGCTGGAGGAGATAACCACAACACAACGTGTTGAAGGCACAAAAAGATTTTGAAACAAAGAAGAGAGTTTTAATGTTGAACCATTGGCTAATCTGTGACCACAGAGGTGATAGGTGAATGAGATTTCATGGAAGTAAGAATATAGACAGCAGAATGAGGAGTGATATAAATTTTAGGAAGGATAGAATGTGGAAGGATTGCACTGGGATAGTCATGTTCAGAAGTAATAACAATGGTGGAGGGATTCTGACAAGCTGATAAGGTCAGATTGTGAGGATGTTACAAAGGTGAAAATATGCAGTGTTAACAATGCTGTGGATATGTGGTCAGAGGCTAATTTATAAATTGAAGGCTCTCAACAGTCTGGTTCAGGCTCAGAAAATTGTCAAGGACAGGAATAAAGTCAGTGACTAAAGAGCAGCTTGTAGCATGGAGAAAAGACAATGGTTTTCATTTTCTTAGTGTTTTATTGAAGGAAATTTATGTTTATTCAGTTCTGGATGGTGGCCAAGCAGTCTGATAATTTCAGAGAAAATAGTGACAAGTGTTATCAGCTTGTCAGAATCCCTCCACCATTGTTATTACTTCTGAACATGAATATCCCAGTGCATCCTTCCACATTCTATCCCTCCTAAAATTGATATCATTCCACATTCTGCTGTCTATATTCTTACTTGCATGAAATCTCATTCACCTATCATCTCTGTGGTCACAGATTAACCAATGCATCAACATTAAAACTCTCTTCTTTGTTTCCAAAACTCAAGTGTTGGAAAACCTGTTCAACCAAAGTATAGCATTCCATCCATTCCCAACAGGTCCTGGAATAGAAGGTGAACTCATAGCCTTTAATTCAAAGGTATAGTGCTACCCACAGAATGGCAAAACTTCCTAGCAGTACTGCAGAGGGAAGTGAAAACCAGGAGAAAATGTTAAAATTTAAGTGTTGCTGGATTGGCAACAGTTATAGGTCAGCAAGAACAATAGTGAAGGGCAAAGTGAACTTGACACCAGTTAAGATACAAGCAGTAGAATTTTGGATAACATACAGTTTATGTAGTATACACAGTGGTGATACTAGCCAGAACACTGGAATAGTAAACTCTAAACATAACAAAGGCATGAATGAGAATTTCAGATGAGTTGAGGGAAAGGGAAAGGGAAAGGCGGGTGACACATGAAGATGATGTATGAAGTGTTTGCAATGGAGGAGATATCAGATTGAAAGTCTAACCCAGGACAAAACATGAAAATACAAACACAAATAATTAAATTTGACCTTTGGTAATATGAAAAATTAAAATTTGCTTCAAAATAGTTTAAAATATTCTGAGTTAGTGGTTTGGTTTCCATATCGATTTGTATTTAGAATTTAGTTTGTAACCCTTAATTTCCTTTCTACTTCATGGAAAGGCTCTGATCCTGATTCTTACATTCTTTAAATTGCATAATTTGGAATTGAATCACTCAAACATTTTATTCAAGCAACTTGCATGTCTCATCCACACTCCAATGTGTTTCTTTTCAACAATTTCATGTTGCAGCCATGAACAGCAGAGAGTTAAGACCATTGAATAGCTCAAAGTTCAACCACAAAATGGTCAATAGAAGGGGAATGTCAGGCCAAGAGTACATAGGAAGATATAAAATAAGAGTAGAAATTGATTATTTGATCCCTCAAGCCTGCTCCATTACTTAATATCATCATGGTTGGTTTATTTGCTTTACGAATTCCACATTCCATTCTACCTCCAATAACCCCCATTCCCTTGCTTAACAAGAATCTAACTACCTAGTCCTCAAAAATATTCAATGACTCCACTTCCACCATCATCTGAGACAGAGAGTTTCAGAATCACGCAGCCTTCTGAGAGAAAAGCTTCTTGCCTTTGTCCAAAAGGACAATCCTTAATTTTAAAACACTTTCTGTACTAAAAAAACATCCTTTCCACATTCTCTTTCTCAAGACCATTCAGAATCTTACACACTTCAAACAACTCCCTCCTCATTCTTCTATACTTCAGGAACAAGCCTAAATATGACAAGCCTGTTCACTTTATCCTCAGAAGACAACCGATTCTTTCCTGGAATCAGTGTGATAAACCTCCTCTGAACCATCGAGTGAGCTAAAGCGAATTTTATATGGAGAGGAGAATGGATTCAATAAATGCAAACTGGTGAGTAGATTTGAGATCAAGTGACAAACTGATGAAAGTGATACCAGATAGAATGAAGTATGGAGGTTCATGGCTGGTGACAGGTCAGAGGCCTAGATTATAATGGCTTGTTCATGGAGCCATACCTTAGTTACTTGGAATTGTATAGTAAGATTAGCCTCAAATTGGGAATTTATTGTTTCAATTGAAAAGTGGGATTGAAAAATAGCATTTTAATTTCATGATCTGTCAACTTTCAACATGCTCATTATCTTTTCTATGTTAGTTTGCAGTCTATAAAATGGAATAGTACTGACACATCTTGGTAATCTTTTGTTGGAGAATTTATATTAAGAGAATAAGGTTGCCTTTTTTTTCACTTGCAATGTAATGGAGGCAAAATGGAATGTGATGATGAATAACAAAGTGGGGAAATAACTATTTAAAAAGACAAAAGGTTTTAACACTTAAAGAACAAAATACTCACTAACCAATAACACGACAATCACAATGTACATGCCAGCATGTGAGAAGACCATCCAACCCATCATGCCCTCAGTAGCCCATTGAAACAATGAAATCGACTTTCTTGTTACCCTCAGGACCATGACATTCCTTTATCAATTATATACTTTTCTTCCAAAGATGTGCATGTTAGGTGAATTGGCCATGGAAAAAAATGCAGGCTTACAGGGATAGGGTAGAGGATGGGTCTGGGTGGGATGCTTTTCAGAGAGTCAGTGTGGACTCAATGAGCTGAATGGCCTTCCACATTGTAGGAATTCCTTTATTCAGTGGCAATTTATAAGATATTATATACTCTTTTAATAAATATTTGTCGCCCAATTATGTCTTGTACTAAAAAATCAATGTGTGTGTGAGTATTGATCTACACTTCATTTAATAATGTGAAATATTTCTAATATGGAAGTATGATTGAACAATACTGTGTGTTAAACTATATGTGGACTTAGAAGGATAAGTACATGAGAGAGTCAAAGCCAAAGGATTTTGGGATGTTTTCTGTCAGATTTTGAAAATGGATTGAAAACAGTATGTGAGTCAACAACTACCAGGGAAATTTGGCATGGCTGAAGTGAGGAGGAGTTGTGGAAGAGCTGTAGTGTGCGGGCGGTAATAAGTTTCATTCCAAAATGGATTTGAGGTTGGGAGCTGCCATCAGTTTAGAGGATAAGAATTTACTGAGAGAAGCAGGTCTTTCTGTGGGAGAGAAAGGAGCACCCAATAACCATGTTATATTTGTCGCAAGAACATCATGTCCAGGTAAACAAAAACATTTCCTGGTGATGGCAAGGAGGAACTAAGGAAATTCATGAGAGCTAAATGAAATATAAGGAGATGATGTCATGGTGAGGTGAAGTGGAAGAAGCAGCTGTGCAGCAAAACCTTTGGCTCAGATCTGCTTTGCCTCAATAACATATTTCTGTGGTTCAATATTCCACATACTTCTATGACGCATTTTGAATTGAACAATACCATACCTAACTTTTTGATTAAAATAATTTTATAAAATCTCTACCACTTTAAATTAAATCAACCAACCAAACAGTAGCCTCTGTTGTATTACACTTTCAATAAAAACAAGCAGAATAATATTGTTAACAGCACCAGATGTGAAAAGTTATGATCCTGGCCTGCTGAATTAACCTCTTTCTTCTGAGCTTCTTTTGTATGTTTTAAAGGGAATACGCTCTTTCTATTCAGTAGAGCTCCAACTTCGAACCCTAAGGAATTGGCTGGCCCAGTGTTTTTACCTTAGATCTTCTCGTAAGTGTATGATTATACAGTAATGATTTTTACCTAAATATTTCATACTGCAACGGAGACTATTGGTGATAGTATGATATTCGCTGAGCCTTTTTGTGATGTAAGGGTAAAGAGCCTTCGGTTAGGGAACGCATTTGAAAAGGAATTGTCCCAGAAGACCCGTGGAGACTTTGAGTGTTTATCAGGGAAGTAATCTGGGATTAAACAGCAAGGTTCATCCATTTGCAATCATACTAAATACCTGTAAACTGAAACCTAACACCATATCCCAGCTACTTCTCACAGGAACAACTGTAAATGAAAACAATAAGTATTGGTGAACCTCAGCAAGTCTTACAATATCTATAGAGAGAAAAACAGAGTTACTGCAGTAACTTCTTCAGAACTGATAGCAGCTGTAAATGGTGGTGTTTATGCTAATGACAGGGAGTGGTGTGAGGGGAAGGAGAGAATAGAATCCAAAGATTCAGAAAGGAAGAGAAAAGGAAAGGCAAACGAACTGATTGCTGATGATAAGTCAAGAGATTTATCATAAATGGAGTGAAAACCAAAGGAGGTCTATTCCCGAGGGTGGGGAGTCCAACCTAGACAGCAAATGCTTAACCTGAGAGGGGAAAGACTTAAAAGAGGCCTAAGGAGCATCTTCTTCCATGCAGAGGGAGGTGTGTGTATGGCATGAGCTGTCAGAGGAAGTGGATGGGTATATGAATAGGACGGTTTGGAGGGATATGGGTCAAATGATGATAAATCGGACTAGATTCATTCAGGATACCTGGCTGGCATGGGTGAATTGGACCAAAGGGTCTGTTCTCATTCTGTATATCTCTATGTCTCTGTAACTGTAGATGCTGTAAATCAGAAACAAAAGCAGAAATTGCTGGAAAAGTTCAGTAAGTTTGGTAGCATCTGTGATGTGAAATCAGAATTAATGAAGGATCATCAGACCTGAAGCATTAACTCTGATTTCTCTTCACAGATGCTGCCAGACCTGTTGAGCTTTTCCAGATAAATGGAGTGCTCCAGCAAAGCTCAACATGAGCTGGAGGAACAACAGATAATTTTTCACTTAGGTATCTTACAATTTTCAGAAATTTCAATATCGAATTTAACAATTTCTGAACGTGCACGCTCTCCCCTCTATTCACGGCCTTTCCCTCACTGTTCTGGGTCCCATTCCAAAAGGGGGGTTGCCCGCAGAACTAACCCATTTCCAGCCATTCACATTCTCATTGGCACCCATTCAGTGTTCACCTCCCTCCCAGTTTATCACCAGCAACCCCTTTGTTTGCCTCTCTTCATTTTCTCCTGTAGGCACCGTCTCCATGTATTCTACTCACCCCTTCCCGACCCATCTCCATCATCAGTGTAAATACCGACCTCATCCAGCTGCTATCAATTCTGAAGAAGAGTCACTGGACTCCAAATGTTAACTTTTTTCTCTCTCTCACCACCAATACTGCTCGAACTGAAAAGGTTTTCCAGCTATTTCTATTTTGGGATTCAGATCTCCAGTGTGAGCAGTACTTTGTTTTATTTATATATTAGGAAATTGCATGGATTAAAGGCCAAATTCTCACCCTCAGATCAAGTATCATTTCAGCAAATATTTAATCCCGAAAAGCACGGGACTTCATTGTAATTTATGAATACTCTGCCTCAGGGGTAGACGCGAGTCAATGCCTTTAGCCAACGTGGGGCACCAGTAATAGCGCCAAACACAGTTACCTTTACAGTGAATACAAAGGAGAGGGTAAGCAGCTGGACTCACTTAAAGTCGCTTATTCACTGGGACACCTGAGACACAGTTTGGCAGAAACAGCAGCCTTTCATTTATTAATAGAACCAAAGACTGGAGTTAAGGAGTGTTAGTGTGGACCTGTAACTGTTTGAGGCACAGGCAGTGCTTAAGAAGAATATGTGGACTGTATATGTGAGATCGTTTCCTTATAACGCAAGCAGCATCCCCTGTGTGTGCGTGCAGGCTGCAACTCTGTTATGCAACCTTTATCCCCCTCATTCATGTTCAGCTAGAAGGCCGGAGTAAAAGCCCGAAACAGACCGTGACCCTGAAAGCCTCAGTGAAATCCTGTTATTAGTTACCTTATTATTTTCCCTCCCACCCATTCCTCTTGTCTCCTCTGCTTCCCTGCCGTTCACAACACATTATCCCAGTCCACATATTGCAAAGATAGACAGGGCGGCAAAGCTGGGAGGTTCTCAGTATTTCTCAGATGAATAAACTGCATATTACGCTTAAAATTGCAATGAAACCTGCTACGAGGAGCAGGACAGAAGACGCCAAGTTTTGTTTAAGCAGCTAGAATAAGGTGAAAACACCGTGCAGGGAAACAGAAACTGGGAATTTTGCAAATAATCTGATGCATCGATTAAATTATATGCAGTCAACTAACCGAGAGTCTGTAACGTGGATACTTTAGGGACAAATTTCTGACATTGAATGGTCGTCTGAATATTTGAATCATATTTGTAAAGCGGTTCAAATCGTTGTTTTATGTTGGTTTAACATTTTGCAAGGTTTTGTACAGATTTACGATGTCATTCTGTCCTTAACCTCTGCAATAATTTCGAAGATTTCATTGGATTAGATGTTAAATGCCGCTATAATGGGAATAATCAACGCCATGAGAGTGCGCGTTCATGTGTGAATTTGTACAGTTATAAATGGTATCTCCCTGCTTGTGTATGTTTGGTAGCTCTGTGTGTTGGAGCGGGGAGGAGGATAGGGGAGGGAAGTTTTGTAGTTTTATTAACCTTCTTAAACCAAAAAAATTGTCTCGTCCGCTCAGATTAAACAGTTAATAAAATCCAAACGCTATTCAGTAAATCCGGGTTTAGTTTGAAAATGCCTATGATTACTCGGGAGTTAATCTCTGCTCCCTTGTCTCTTTCCCCAGTGTGATATTAAAGGGGGCCATCGTGCAACCGGAGTTATGTGGCAAGCCATTTTGTCAGAGACATTTCACATCCTAAACATCCCAAAGCTCCAGAGAAGGACTGCTCTCATTCTAGCACGGGATATTGACTCAGGGACAACCCTCAGTGCGGAGGCCTCGCTGCAGAGCCGGTTCAGCTCAGAGTTGTTCTCAACAGGAACGGAAGGTTCACGAATCTCCAACCCGGCTGCCCTCAGGACTGTGATGTCGATTCCCAACATCACGGGCTGCGGTTCGATTAGAAAGTCCCAGCCCTCAAAGCTAATCGTTATTAAGTTTCTACGGTCTGATATGGAGAACAAGCCGATGCTGCACAGTCTTTTACAGGACCATTGGACCCGAGATGCCTTGAAGCAAGCGGCCGACTCGCAACCAGCAATGCTGGGTCCTCTCTCTCCCACACAGGAAGGGTGCCATCCGGCCAGAACCGACAGTGGAACCCACTCTTTACAGGAATATTCCACACCTGGAGCTGAATCGGTTCTCCCTTTGATGGTGCTCGTTTCAAAACTCAAAACTCGAGTTTTAAAGCTCAGGTGGATTCAGCCCCAGAACATCCCGAACTGAACAAATGATTCACATATTCAGACGAACATTCAGTGTCAGAAATTTGGGATCGAATAGTACAGGCCAGAATGACTCCCCACTGCGCTCACACACTAGCCACACTCTATTACATGTCGGCAATAACCTTATACTGTGTGGGCCAGGGAGTTACAGCAGGGAGAGAGTGGGCAGCCAGAGTGACTAGCGAAGGCCCAACTAAAATCAAGCAGGATTTTATGTATATATACATATTATGTATTATATATATATAATATATATATATAAAATACATACAATGGAGCTCGACAATATCGAAGCTAATCTAACCTGGCCTCTTCTCATTTCACGAATGCCAGTTCCAACGCCACTGAATCCAACCTCCGGACAACTGCCCCTTTTGGCTCTAATCAGCTCGAGTTCGATTATTTGCAGAACGCACCAGCCACACTGAAATCAGCCGCGTTTTCAAAATCCTTGCAGCCAGTTCGCTCAAAAGATTACGGAAATAATTCATTCGCTAATCGCACCGAGACTGCTGTCTGACACAGCACCGATTTACTGAAACCAACTTGAGGCGTTGAATAGGGAAATGTTCGCTCTGTTCCATTACCCTGATGCACGTTGTATGGCACGATCTGCCTGTACTGCACCCACAACAACACCTTTTCTCTGTTACCTAGGTCCATGTGACACTAATAAATCAAATCAAACGGTACTGCCGGGCAATCTGAGCTTGCAGTCCTCCCCACCCACATCCTTTTCTTCTAGAAACGTATACAATATTCCATATTTCAGCATCTTAAGTAATGGATAGAAAGGCTTTTTACACGGTCAGGGTGGATGGGGAGAGAACGGAAGTGGGGTGTCGAGATAAGGGGTCAGCCGTGAGCAAGTTGAAACGCGAGGAGAATCGATGGGCAGAACGGTCTCTGTAAGCGGGAAGAGACTGACTCTGAGAGGTGTGTTTATTAGAGAAAAAAAGGTATGCAAAGACTCGGGATAACGAATCAAGTTATTCCCTAATCCAGTCAATTATAATTATGATATTGCATTTAACTGAAAGAAATTGCCAGTTTTATAATAGACATTTATCATTATATGCATCAACTCAGTCTGGGTGTAACGCACAGGCTAACTGCGGCGACACCTTAGAATAAACGGCACTTCTGAAATTCTTGCCCGCGCTGTTTTAGTTTATCTTATTGGAACAGAAATCTAACAGGCCAGCGGTTGTTGTAATCAATGTCTCCCTGTTTCTCATACATCAGATGGAAATAAAAAGCAGCGTATATTAAAAGTTGCTACAATGAAACTGTATGTATCTGGAACCCCACACCTGGTCTTGAACAAAAACACATCCAGGTTTCCGGCCAAGAAATAAATGTATAGTACCCCCCGCCGCCACAGTGTCCAGTAATCTCAGGATTCAATTTCTGAATGAGACCGAAACCCACTGGTTTGTCCACAGACACGAGCCTCACTACATTTTGCAACGTGCACTGACATGAGCAAAACATCACATTTGAAAGCTACAGACATTTCAGAACAAGACCACACAAGATGTGTCCGTGAAATGCTTCCTTCTTTCTAATTCGTTGAATACAATCATTTTGTAAACTATTGGCAACAAAAGACTTGCTCGATTACACTCTGACTGCAACTGATGAGATCCAGGATAAGTTACCACCACTTTCAGTGGGATCTTGATACTCATAACACCGACACACTGACTCACTGACACTTCTAGTTAGACTGATGGTGAGAGTTGTAACCACACTTACTTTCCCTGAGGTAATTTAGGTGTGAGAGCAGGACTTCAGCATTGTAGAGGGAGGTCAGGCGGAGAAAGTCTTCCTTGTTCATTTTACAGAGCTCCTTGCCGTCCGTGTTGTGAAAGAGGGCCGTGTCGATCTCCAGAAGCCCGTATTCCTTGATGGCCCACTCCAGCCACTGTCTGACGTGTTCCTGGCTCCAAAGAGTCGGATCTGCGAAACACCAGCCATTTAAAGAACTCATCCAGAATCCTGCACAAACCGCACCGACTGCACAACACTAAACTCTCCAATCCACACGTTGTTCTCGTTAAAGGGACAGTGCCGATTCTGTACGCAGTTAATACTGAAGCTTAGCTCCCACCAGCCGCTTGACTCAATCCAGATGTATGCGAGCCAGTCGGCTAATTTCTGGTAATGGAAATTGAGTGCATAATTGGATCAAAATCAGTGAGCTTTAGAGATGTGGTCGAGTCTTATCACTGATATTTCACCTTGGTGTAATTAAAGCAAAACTGAGACGGGGGCACGCAGGGGGAGGGGAGCAAGGTGGGGTGGGGTGGGGGGAGCTTCTGAGAGACCTCCATTGATGGGCAGGCCTCCATCTGGCCTGAGAGACTACCTTTGCTACCTGTAGTTACCTGCCGGCACGATCACTCTCCGCTCGTTGGTGGTCATGTTAGGCGGCGGTGGTCCGTTCTTCTCGTCCATGTAATTGCCGTAACTCATGGGGTTGGGGTCGGTGCCACTGACCAGCTTATTGCACTTGGCCACGCTGCAGTCTACAGGTGAATCCCTGTCAGGGGTGAAGAAGGAGACAGACGTCAGAGCCCGGGAGGTACAAAGCGACACAGGTGCCGCAGTTCGCCCTCCGTATTTGTTCACATCCTCAGGTCGCTGTACAAACCAAGCGCCCTGAACGAACCTCCTCTGAAAATGTGGGCAGTTGTTCCCAGGGTTTGTGACTCACTTTAATTACATCTGTGTGTGCACACAACGGTCAACAGTAGATTATCCCATTGTTTAAATGAATATAATACAACATCGATTAGAGGAAAACGGGCAAGATTGCCTGTCTGCGTTAGATGTGAATGAAATTTCCTCAGGATCGATTTCATCTAATTTTCATGCCCCCAGCCTTTCCAATAACCCAAATGCAAAACTAGTTGTGTTCGGCTAAAAAAAAATCAACTTCACAGGCCCATGCACGTAACCCAATGTTCAACAGAGACTGATAACAAAGAGAAGGGAGGCAAAGTGAGGAATAAAGGGCAAAAGGAGACAAGATGTGGCAGAGATTTTAACATGTCTGTGAGTGCAGCCCTACAGAGGCGGGACACAGTCATGTAGGGACTGTTTATATTACTGGGCTAGGAATCTAGAGAACGTGTGTTCAAATTGCCCATTGCAATTTGAGGATTTGAATTTCATTTTCTGAAAGATCTGGAATCAATAAAAGCTGGCGAAAGTTTTGGACCAGTTTACAGATCGAGACGCGCATGGAGACCCAACGGGCTCACTGCCATCCGGTTCTCCTCACCCGGCTTGGTCTCCGTGTGTCTCTCGATCTGGAAAGTGGCTGAAAAATCCGCTCAGTTGTGTAAAAGGCCCACCCTTAACTTTTCAAGAGAGCTCGAGATGAACTAATCCCCGCAATAAATGACGCATTTTACACAGAAGTTAAGGTCTTAGCCTTGTCGTTTTGTTTTCTCGCAAGGCCCTCTATATTTACTGACGAAGGAGCGACCCGTCTCTTTGGGAGCACAATGAGCAGATCATAATCCAATCCCACAGCCCTCCCAGCAGAACCACGCCATACAGCTGGGGACTGTACGGATCCGGTTGTAAGTATAGTAGAGTTTGTTCTCTACAATAAATATGTAATCACATGCAAACATATTATGTGCAAGCTTGTTGGAAATACAATGGGAGAATTCATACGCAATTTTATGTAACAAATTGAAGTAAATTTCATGTCAGTGTATGCTTAGTTGACACAAACACTCTTGGGTGGTGTGTACTTAAGAAATGATATTGGGCGAATGGGGTATTACCACATGTTGAGTGGAGATGAATTCAGGAGATGGACAGTTTGATGGCCCCCTCTCTGCCTGTGGGATCTGCTTTTGTTGGAAAAGGCTGTCTGATCCGATGTTACCTGGACCCGTTAATATGGTCGTATTCCCTCTTGATATGAACCCTGACGGGCTGGTTGATCCATTCTTGTTGAGGCAAGGGATTGATTTTGTGCGTTTGTCCATAGTCGGCTGCAGCTGAAGCCGTCATATCCGCTTTGGGGAGATGTGCAGCCACGTACGAGGTGTCAAACAGGGACTGATCGTCACTCACAACCGACAGGGCTTCCTGAAAACAGCAGAAAGAGCAGAGGGCATACCGTCAGAAAGGTGCAGGTACAGACAGTAATCCCAACTCGAGGTGGTGAACCCTCCCAACCTGAGGCAGAGATTCAGGGGACAATCCAACCCATGAGAGAGCGCCCCCTCTCCGTTATGTGATTGTGACAACAGATTAATTATTGAAAATGGCCTCAACCTCAACAATGAGAATGCAATCACTTCAGAAAATATTCATCAATATCCTGCACATCAGTTTTAAATCCATCTCCACACTATGGACTATCTGATACGTTATAAATGTGTACATCCCGATGAGCCGACGTGAGGGTGCGTTTTTATGGGTGTCACAGAATCATCATTAAGAACTCAGGCCGTGAACAAAACACCCATAATCGTTTGGAACCCAGGGTTTGCTGAAAAGGATACCTTGTGGCGAAGTTTGCGCCCATCAGGGCAATTCGCAAGAAATACCAATTGGTATGTTTGAGAATTGCCTTGACCAATAACAGACGTAAAACGTGCGAACAAATGCCCTTTTTCAGCAAATTTTAACGGAATATTTATTAACTGAGCAATTCCAATAACCGTATTATCTCCATGAAAACTGAAAGGACAGGAATGTCAAATATATTCGGACATACTGTCCCCAGGAGCTGGAAACCCTAGTCTGGTACCTCCCGATCCATCTCTGGAAGTGACCGGGATGTCTACAGGTTACGGAGAAAATGCTTTTGCGTTGGCAAGTATCAATCTTGCATTCAAAGGGTGTAGCAAAACTAGGGCAAAGTCTGAAGCAGATCGGGAAGGTCACTAGAGGTTCGCGAGTGGTTTGACAAAGGAGTGAGCAGTTCCTATCCGCCGCGGCCCGGACTAATCTAGGACATTGGCAAGTATTTTCCCCATACTGTCTGTGTTGCTGCTGCAGGCTTGTCTGCTCAGTGACTCTGCAGTTGCCAACGCTCAGAAATCCAAGCCAAAACCAAACTTCTGTGAGCTCGGCTAAAGGGGTAGAGCCAGAGCGGGGAGAGGCGCCTAACCCTGCTCCAGCTCAGAATTAGTACAGCAGAGAGAGAGAGAGAAACACGAAATAAACACCGTCAAAAGTCGAACATAAATCAGAGGGAATGCGGGAGGAGAGCAGATAGTTTTCCATCTTTATTGTGTTAAGGAAAAAGGAAATCTGTCAGGAAACAGGGGTGTAAAGAACGGAAATGTCTGCTGGGTCGATAAGAGAGGGGGTTTGCTGAGGATCCTACAGTTCAGTTATGAATCAATCAAGCCTTCATTTAAAACTGTTTGTTGCAAGACCCTGAGGAGCGCTCACCCCTCTCCCTCTCTCTCTCCGCTTGAGCATTCGCCACTCTGTAACACTGGATTTGAAAGGGGGTCCTCCTGCCTGGTCCTATTTATTGACTCTCCCTCTGCCCCGGGGACAGCAAGTCTCTTTTTGGACCGAGCAGCAATGAGCTGCGGGCGGCGCGCACACACAGCGCGGCCGCTCTCCTTCAAGGGGACAACATCGCAGGGAATTGCTGGTCACACGGGACACTCCAAGGCACGGTCTCCGCGCGTCTGAGGGAGGGGAGGGTTGGCATTGGTTTTCAGAGCCGCTGGGCGCTGTGCCACCCGGCGTTGCGCAGTTGGTCGTGGTCGGTGGCAGGTTCCCCCCCCCCCCCCCCCCCCCGCCTCTGCAATGAGAGCAGCCCCTCACTCTCCTGGTCTCACCCAGGGTGAATGATAGCCAGCTCTCTGCCCCGGGCGCAACTCGAGAAGCAACTGTCCACAGCTCCTGCAGGACTGAGCACAGTGACCCCTCTCCACAATCCTCTGCCTCTGCCAGGCCAAGAAAAAAAGACATTTCCAAAGGAGATAGACAATCTGACGGCATGGCGCTGCTGTTGGGCTGGAAACTTGGGGTGGGGGCAGTTGGAGCGGGGGGCGGGGGGGGGTAATGAGGTGAAGGAAAAAAAAGTGGCGTCACCCCCGAAGGAAAAGCGAGAAACAAAACATCCCGAGGACAGGAGGCTGTTCAAGCCCCCCCCCCCCCCCCAGAGCCCCCCCTCCAACCCCTTCCCTTTACCTTAATAGTGCCGTCCATTTCCCCCGATTTCTTCCCTTTTCCACAAATCGGAACAATATCGCAAACATGACACGGTCAGGAGGTAATTACAACCACAATTCTTACTCGGACAGGCGAGGTAACCGGATGAAAGATTGGCAATACTGGGAAGTGAAGTCAGCCGCCCGGGAGGAAGCCGCTGAACCAATGGTGGGGGCTCATTACACATTTTTTTTTGAAAGCAGGATATTTTGGCCGTCAAGATAAGGGAGAGAAAAAAAACACAGAAACAATAGTCGTTTCTCTTTTCCGTGGTTCCAATGCGTTTTCCTGTTCGCCCCTCACCCTCTCTCAGACACACACACACACACACGTTCACAGTTACTTCAGAGTAAAATAAAACCACCGACGCTTATGTTTACAACTGGTCACAGAGTCACTTAGCAAATCGTTCGCTCCCCTTGGGTGAGTACACATCGGCAGATTATCTCCATCCCCTTACGCCCTATTTAAGGAAGACTTTGACATGTATTTATTTACCAAGATCAGACGAAACAATCCTGCCCCCCCCCCCCCCCCCGAGCATCATCTCGAGCAGCCAACAGCGTTTCCCCAAACCCCTTGAAAAGTTACCAGTAACCAGTCACCAAGCTAAGCAATTCTCCCATCGGATTACTGCAACATGTTCATCTGCACTTAAAATACACTCTTAGGAACGTCTTATTCAGCATAATTCAGAATGAATGGTTTACCTGCTCAGGTGATTTTAAAACAACTTTATTTAAATGTATTTATTTGGAATCTGCCCTTCAAGTCCAGACGTCTCGCTCTTGCTTTGTATTAAAACGCGTTACAAGTCTTCAGTTGCCTTATCCGATTGTTCGGTCTTGATTAACTTGGCGAATTTAGCTCACAGTCCTCTCTCTCTCTCTCCCCCACCCCCTCCATTCCCCCCGCCTCTGAAATGATTCTCATCAATTCAGGCAGCATTTCACTGGAACTGCAGATCCCAACCTGAGCGGATCGCAGTGAGGCACTGACCAATCGGGAGAGGGCTATTTCAGCGCTAATTGCAGGTTTCGCTCCTGGATGTATGCAGTTTCACTTTCCCTCTCTCTGTCTCTAGCGGAAAACTCTCCGTCTCCTAAATCCCCGGTTCACTGTAATCAGTTACTTTAAACGTGTCTCCAACCTGGACTCCAAGTGTGGGATTTATTCAGAGCCAGTCAATGAGAGAGGGGAAGAGGCTGGCGGTTTGCAATAAGAGTAATAGAATATTTTAAAGAGAGAGAGAAAAAAATACACTTGACATTGGTGTGTTGGCCATGCCAAGGATTGCCTATGCAGAGTTGCTGCAGCTCACGAATGAATGCGCCTTTCTTTGCAGGTAACGGAGATTCTCATTCCTGATCAGCGGCGGAATGTCCTTCAGAAAGTCAGCTGTTGAGTCCCTGTCCTCCTGCTCTCTTCCCTCCTCGCCCGTGAGACCCCACCCCCTCCCCCGGCATAGCCCTCTCCCTACCCGGCTGCAGCTAGAGCCCACTGTCGCTGTTATCCCTCAAACCCGAGAATGCCGAGCCTTGGGCCATGCAGTCACCGGGGGGAGAGGGGAGGGGGGAGGGGGCAACAGAAGGCCGAGTGAACAGACCCGAAGGTTTGTTTACAATGGAGAACCGATTCTCAGGTTGTCCCTGGCACCTCACTTTTTTTTTCAAGAATTTAAAAACAAAACGAAAATTGCCTGGGGAGAACGGGTTCAAACCACCAACAAGACCCCCCCCACCCACGCATACACCCCCCATAATTTATGAGGCAGCTCTGGTGGTGAGCTTTAATATCTCACTTGACTTTTCTTTACGGCGGGAGGGGCGAAGATGACGACAATTTCAGACATTCAAATAAAACGAACCTATTGACTTAGCCTTGGAATGGTAGGGGCAAATTCCCACAATTACAATGGTCCTACGAAATGTTGGGGGAGTGGGTGGGAGGGCGGGGAGGTGTATCTGCAACTCTGAACACACAAGCAAGCTGTCTGAGCCGTTGCTCCAGGCCATCATTAATTTGAGATTTATTTTTATTGGAGAATTTCTAGTCTCCGCTGACCTTAGCAAAACAAGTCTGCAACCAGGACCTGGATGCGCTTGAATGAAACATAATATAACTGCAAAGTCTTTCTTGTTGACCTGATTTGGGGTTTGTCTGAGTGTTTAAACATTGATATTGTACATACCTATCTTTCTAAAGTAATAGATGTTGGGGATTGCAATTAGATCGATGTCTCGTTCTGAGCATCGTCATAAAAGGGCCGATTATTGTCAGCCCGGTGGAAAAAGAAGAGGACGGCGCTTTCTGGCGGAGTCTTGCTCACTTGGTGAGCTTTGGTTGAACTCTGGAAGTGAGAGAGCACGGAACAGAGTGAGAATTGTTCCACGTTCACAGACCTCTCCGCCTTGGCTGGAGACTGTCTGAAAACCAGCCTTTGTGAAATAACACAAACGTTATGACTGGGTGAAAAAATATGCTATTTCAAGGGCGTTAGGCACAAGCCCGAGGTCTACATACTGCACTATTTATCAACGCCACAGAATATCAGAGACATCAATGTTTTCGAAAGGTCTTCTTTAACAGGACCGAGGTGCGTCTTAAGCTTCGGTGTCAAAGCTTCTCCTTTTGATCGTGAGCAGTTAACACTGCCTGAAATGAATAAACCCGGGCCCTTGCACAATTGCAACTGCGTGTTTTTCACCTTAAAAATAATACACACACTTCTTCAATTACCGCAGATATTTACCTTGTATGAAATTGATATATATAGATATTAAAAAACTGCAAGGTGTCTGCATTAGATGCATACACGGTGAGCGAATCACATTAACGAATTGGACGCTAAAAATGTTCTTTTTTTTCAGTCGAGATGATTTATTTCACTGCTATTTTAACCTCTGGTGGATTTTTTTTCCCGTCTGGTCGACTCAAGGGGGGCGGTGTGCAGGAAGGGGAAAGTTCCTCTTTTCTAAAAGGTCTGACTCTGTGAAGAAATGGACTGCCCAAAAAAGAAGGGAGTAAAGGATGAAGGGAAGAATAGTTTAGTTTGGAATTGGTCAGATACGATCTACAGACAAACGCTTGGGACGTGGGCCAGGTGACTGTAGAAACCACAGAGCGGGCCTGACTCTGTGGCTGAAATCCCCTTTCTCCAAATCTTAGCAGCAACTACAGCACTTCCGAAGCGGATTTAAAGTCAGTCCATATCCACGTTAAGCACATTCCTGAGTTGAATACTCAATTCAAAACTCATTTATGTAGACTGTCTACTTAATTTGATTTCACACATGCTGTGATTGGGCCTGAAGTGGGCCTGCCAGGCAATATCAATCTGCGCAAAATAAAGTTATAATAAATTCGTTTTCCTTTCAAATTCCTATCCGCCATTGAACTTGAAGTTTGGAATATTACATTTATGTTAGGTTTGAAAAATGGAGAGACAGGCGACAGACAGAATGTTCAATTCTATCTTTCTTTAAATCAATTCCAGCATTTTCGAAGTTACACCATTCCCGGGTGATGCCTGGGGATGAAGGTAACTCTCCCAATAAGTGATAGCAACAACGGCAAGGATCACATAAGCAAAAATATTGTGAGTGATAAGGACTGAAAGTCGCCCCCAGTATTTAACTAAATAACAGGCAGGGTCTTGCTTTTCAGATTCAGCCAGTTTCTGAAATTGCAAACCACTCTGAAATTGGACAGGGTTATTGCTGTTAAACAGGTGGAAATTCAGACACAGCTGAAAGAACAATTTCAACAATATTTTCCAGGGTGCTCCCTTTTTTCTTCGATTCTTCCTTCCAACAAAAAAAATGTTAAATGGTTTGAAGTTCAGGCCGTTGCAGGAACGCTGCTGTCTCATTCTTACCTTTACGTAAGACGAGGTGTCCGGAACAGTCTGAAACATCTTCCTTCAAGCTGCCCACTCTCCCGCTCCGGTTGGATCCACGTCCTGAAAGGAGTCTCACATTTGAGAAGGAATACAGCAGACGAGTTTTGCTCGTGCCCCTTTCACTCAGGCCACCACACCTTGACCCCTATACATTTCCTGTCGACTGCCTGGCCATGTTGAACCGCACACAGCGGACATAAAATGCATTCCAAATCACTCAGATAGGACATCACTTTACCCCACTCCGTCACAGACACACCTACAAGTGATGATTCTCAGGAAATGTTTAAATACTGCTCCTTCAAACGTGTATTACATTAGTGAGTCTGTTTGTCTGTCTGTCTGTCTATCTATCTATCCATCCATCTATCCATCCTCCAGATACTGTCTCTGTCCCTCAGGCTCCCTCCCTTCCCGGTATATCTGTTGCAGGGTTAATTTTGTGCACCACTTTTTCTCTCTTATTTCCTCCACGCCCATCTGTTCTCTCCTTTAACTTCTCATTTGCCCCCCTCCCTCTTTTTCCTTCTGATTTTTTTTCCCTCTCTTCACCTTTGTATTCTGCCAGCATTCATTTAGATGTGTCCGCTAACCGGAGAGAGTCAGTCTCTTCTCACTCTCGAACACGTTGTAAGTTTGCTTCAACTGTTCATTGCTCCGCGCTGGGTTTTTTAAAACCCAATTTAAAACCAGCCGTTTTTTTTACACGATTTAGGGTCTTTAGAAAGAACACTGGAATAGACAAACTCACCCCTTACGCCGGTTAAAAACACCCTGGGTTTCTTTCACTCAGGCGCTGTAGTGTAGCAGCGAGACAGACTAGTTAACGGGCCATTGCTAGCCTAATACTGGCTGTGTATAAGTCTTGACAAGAAAGTCCATACTGTGGTATAGTGGGGGCTGTGTGCCTCCAAAACTCCAGACAGACCGAGTTCAGCAAAGCCTCGGGGAATTATTATTAACAGAGCATTTTTTTTAAAAAAGAAAAGCCATGGTTTAGTTGATCAATTTCTGAGATGCCTTCTAATTAATTACTGTGAAATGGAAATCCTCCTGTGTCAAACTGAATTCGAAACCCGTCCCCAAGAATTACATTTTCACCATAAACCCGGACAAGTAGGAAACTCCTAATTTGACTCTTTTTTTTGAAAGGAGTTAAACCAAGAAGCGACACTGAGTGGAGCTCCAACTCCGCAGCTCCAACACAATCTCCAACTTAATTTAAAATGAATGGGGAAAGGGAGGGAGCAAATGAGAAGTTAAGGGCTTAACTTTAACAGAGCCAGCCCTAACTTTAGTAACAAAACCAAAAACAGAAAATACCAACTTTTTTTTTAAACAAAGTTATTCAGGGTACATGTATCCTTTTTAAAAAAAAAGACAACCTAAACTTTTAATTCCGTCGGTCTCCCCTCCCCCACTGCGACCCAGGCTGCAGCATATTGAAACAGTTTTCTCTGAACAGTAACATCTAACGAGTCGGGGTGAAAGGGGCCAGACAGGTCGCTCTGTCTGCGTTCAGTTCTACCGTTCAATTATATACTAACGGAACTGATGAAGGTATTTACATTTCTGAGCAACGCAAAGTTAACTAGTTCGTGACATTGTAAGGAAGTATTATTGAGGGAGAAAGAATGTACGTCTGACATTTCCAAAATCACAGCATGTTAACAGTGAGTTCACATTTGAATCATTCGAATCCTTTAGATTTTTGGTGGTGGAGTTTACAGCCACGGCACAACGACACAGCACACAGAGACAAAGATACACACACAGGCAGACACAAACAAGCACACAACACATACATACATTCAAACACATAGATACACACACAAACACAGCCATCTAAGCACATACAGTCAAACACAACCACAGAACACACACAGACACATTCAAACACACACAGTCACACACAACCACAAAATACACACAGACACATTCAAACACATACAGTCACACACAATCACAACCACATAAGCACAGACACATTCAAACATACAGACACACAAACACGAACTCATAAACAAAGACAGCTACGCACAAACACGTCCAGACGCACAAACACAGCCACAAAACACATACAGTCACAGACACGACCATGCAAACACTTGTAGACTCACAAACACATATGCAACTACACAAATGCAGCTAGACATAAACACATACAGACACAAACACAACACACAAGCTTGTACAGTCTCACACAAATACAGCCACTCAAAGACACATACAGACTCAAAAACACAGCCACGTAAACACAGACAGGACCACGCAAACACAGCCAAATACAAACAAATGTGCAGACACACGCAAACGCATACAGCCACAAACTCAGCCACACAAACACATACAGGCGCACAAACACCGATGTACAGATGCAAACAAACCCAAATACACACAACAACGCATACGGACACACGCAAACTCAAGGGTATATACAGACTCGCACACACACACACACACACTAACGTACACAGATAGACGGACGCAGACGAAGATAAACGCAAGAACACGCACATTCACGCAACTGAATGGAAAGTTGATTGAGAATGAGTGAAGGCCGTGAGCTGGAGCAGCGCCGAGTTCTGGAGCTGCTGAAAACAAGCAATGAGAACTATTCCAGCAAATTGTAAGATGTGACAATCTGACAACAATTGGAATAAATAAAATGCCAAGAATTGGAGACATCAAACTCACAAACACTTTAACTTGAGTGTAGGGAAGCGAGTCCTTCAGTAATGGGATTCCTACTTCATCGCTTTCACAGCCCCAGTGCACAGCATCCATTATTCACCAAACTGTAAACTCGATCGAAGCTCAGTAAATAGTTGATTTAAGAATGGCTGCATTTGAGAGAAAGCATCTGGTGCACGACTTCTCAGTCACAATTTACCGCACACTCCAGTCTTATGTAAACAAAAGAAAATGCACGTGTTAACAAGAAATATGGCCTGGAACTTGCGGAAGAGGAATTTCAGAAATGGCATCGCTATTTTGAAGGGCGGTGTGGATCATAGAATCTCAAAGCACAGAAAATGGCCATTCGACATATCTGTGTTGTGTGCTAGCGCTTTGAAATCTGTCCAAATTAATCCAGTACTCAACTGCTCCCCATAACTCTGCAAATCTTTAAATGCAAGGCCCCATTGGCCGTTTTGAAGGTACCTACGATTTTTAATCTCCTGTCAGGGCATTCCAGATGATCACAACATTTGTGTGAAATAATTTCCTTTCATTTCCGATCTGGTTACTTTTCTAGTCATGTACAATGTTTAAGCACTTTTCATTCGCATACCAGTTGGAAAGTTAACTGTTTCTTCCCGCTTGTACTGCCAAAACGACAACGCTTTCCCTTAACCCCTCCCCCCCCCCCAACTCAGATGGAAAGAGAACGATTCAAACTTTTTCCAACTCCTGGATATAATTGAAACCCTTTATCCCGGGTTACATCCTGATAACCGTATCCTGTACCTTTCCGAGACAGTGACATCCTTCCGGATTTGTGGTATCCAGCTGAACACATATTGCAACCGCAGTCTAGAACATAGAACATTAGAGCGCAGTACAGCCATTCGGCCCTCGATTTTGCGCCGACCTGTGGAACCAATCTGAAGCCTATGTATCCTACACTTTTCCATTTTCAGCCATATGTTAAATCAATGACCATTTAATGCCCTTAAAGTTGGCGAGTCTATTAGTGTTGCAGGCAGTGTGTTCCACACCCCCACTACTCTGAGTAACGAAACTACCTCTGACATCTGTCCTGTATCTATCACCCCTCAATTTAAAGCTATATCCCCTCGTGCTAGCCATCACCATCGAGGAAAAAGGCTCTCACTGTCCACCTGATCTAACCTTCTGATTATCTTATGTATCTAACCAATGACTGGTAAGTATTTAGCACAGTTTCCTTGTTTTATTATTTGATGCCCTATTTATAAAGCCAAACAGCCTTGAGTCGTTTGCAACTATATTATCAACTGGCTTTGTCAGCTCCAATGGTTTATGACTCTGCATCACCAGATTTCCATCCAAATAAAATCATTTTGATGATACAGCCACTTCATATCATTATCCCCACATGCATTAGTTCACATTTACTCGTGTTAAATTGAAGTCGAGTTAGGCATGGGGGTCTCTTGGACTCTGCTGCGGGATCCCTTATTTGTGAAGACCCCGGCGGATCTGATTACAGCATTCCCGCCCGCAATGATTATCTTTGATTCTTCGTCAAGAAACGAACTACTTCTGCCTGAGGAAAACATTCGATGAACTACACCTTTCACCAACTTACACCCTCCTGAAATGTGCTGCTGTGCTGTTCAATACAGATATTTTCCTAATCAACCTGTTATAAGACGCCTCTGGGACAAGTGGGACTTAAACCGGGGCCTTCTAGCAAGTAGGTAGGGACGCTACCACTGCATTACACTACCACTGCATTACATTTCCACTGCATTACACTACCGCTGCATTTCACTACCGCTGCATTACACTACTATTGCATTACAAGTGTGCTTTCCTGCTCAATCCATTGCCAACATCTGAATCATTTGCTGGTGTTTAGGACTTGGGCTCCCTGCATCCAGCTTTTTTTCCCTGGAGCGTCAGGGGCCGAGGGGTGACCTTAAAGAGGTTTATAAAATCATGAGGGGCATGGATAAAGTGAATCGCCAAGGTCTTCTCCCAGTGTAGGGTAGTCTAAAACTAGAGGACATAGGTTTAATGTGGGAGGGGATAGATTTAAAATGAACCCTCGGGACAACTTCTTCACGCAGATGGTGGTGCGTGTATGGAATGAGCTGCAATAGGAGGTGGTGGAGGCTGGTACAACATTTAAAAGGCTTCGGGATGTGTATATGAATAGGAAGGGTTTAGAGGAATATGGGGCAAGTGCTGGCAAATGGAACTAGAGTAACTTAAGTTATCTAGTCAGCATGGATGAGTTTGGCCGAAGGGTCTGTTTCAGTGCTGTGCATCTTTATAACGCCATGACTGTGTTTAATAACACGAATAATAATTTTAACACGGATCAAAACTCCATACTTTTCCCAGTCAGTAAATCCATTTGCCCCCGCCACTCCCCTCCCAACTCTTCACCTAACTCCTAAGTTAATATTCAGTCTATACGTAGGTACATGTGTAAAGTTGAAGTATTGCATTCCCCAGATAAAGGTGATTGAAAGAGCAGATCGAGCAGGTTGTCCGAGTGAAGACTCTCTCAGAGCCTGCTCCTCCACTGAATCAAAATATATATCATTTACAAAGTAGATCGCGTGCAAATCAAACACAGAGCGGTTACTGAAAATATAAAACAGCAATAGTGCATTGTGGAAACACCACTCATCAAGGCCGGAAGAAGGGAGGACTATAGATGCTGGAGATCGGAGGCTAGAGTGTGGTGCTGGAAAATTCATCCAGGCAGCTTGTTTGTAAAATAAAGGAGAACGATTCAGGAGAAAATACTTCGTGAAACAAAATTGAGGCCCAATCCGCTGTTAGGAACCATTCTCTAAATCATTTGCAACGAATCTTCAAGTGACCGAGATTAGTGGAGCTAATGCAAAAAATGAATTACAGGCCACATCATTGTAACTAAACGAAATTTGTTTGCATTTGTTTTGGAAAATTTCAATTGAGGTATGTTCGTTTCAAATTTAAATTGTGATAAAACGATCTTTAAGAGGAGGCCGATTGGGTTAAGCCCCCTGCTGCAGTCCATTCGGCACGCTCTCTTTAACCTGTACTAGCTCTTCTCTCTCATTTAGCAGTGAAGACGCACAGGTTGGAATCAGACTATTTCTGCTGAAAGGTCAGCGGCCTGAGAAATTAATTCTGTTTAATTTTCTCGCTACCGATGCTGCCTGCGAGCATTCCCATCATTCTCCGATTATATTGGAGAATTTCTAACGTTTTCGGTCAAATCGTGTTTGTGTGTGTGTGTGTATTAAAGAACGGCAGAGGGAGGCCGCTGACTGGATTTAATCAAAACCTCCAGACATTCGTCTGAATACTGTGTCAAAGAAAGTAACCGATTTATACAAAACCGCGTGAAGAGCAAAGTATGTCTGGTTTGCATCTCCATTAATTTCCGGAATACACTTTATTTTTAAAATGCCAGATCCGAACCCAATGAAAGGCAGTTTGGTTTGGAGCCGAGGTTAGAGTTCCGGGGTTTACAGACTGATGCTCAGAATCCAGCAGTGCCAACACCAACAAGAACTCCCCAACAACCTGATTAAAATGTCATAAAAATGACCTTTTCCTAGCTGCCATCAGTACCGAGGAAGGGTCACTGGAACCAAAAGGTTAACTCTGATTTCTCTCCACATACGTTGGCAGACCTGCTGAGTTTTCCCAGCAATTTCTGTTTTTGTTTCCGATTTACAACATCGGCAATTCTGGTTTTTAATAAGCCATGATATGGTGGTGCTGGTGTTGGTCTGGGGTGGTCAAAGTTAAAAATCACACAACACCAAGTTATAGACCAAAAGGTTTATTTGGAAGCACTAGCTTTCTGAGCGCTGCTCCTTCATCAGGTTACCTATTAATTTGGAAGTACCTAATACCTAGTGCTTCCAAATAAACCTGTTGGGCTATAACCTGGTGTTGTGTGATTTTTAACTATATTAAGATCAAATGAGGATCTGCAGCTCTCAGATACATGTGCGGCCGAAGCAGTGACTGCCAATAACTGGAGCTTCGCCAATGCAGCCAGTGTTAGTGTTACCATCAGAATCAACAACTCCGCGCTAGAAAGAAGCCTTTTTCAAATTACTCAGTGATGTCCAAAACACCAGATGTAATCTTAACTTCGCAATACTGCTTCCAACAGAGACAGAGTACAATAAATCTGACAGTCCCAAGACAGCAGGGTAAAAAAAATACCTCAAATAAATCATAGAAATGCAGATGCTGGAGATCTGAAACTAACACACGCGGGTCGTTCTCGCCGCTGAAACAGAAAGCTCCCATTTCAATGGCCACCTCACATTGATCACGAAAGAAACATTGATGCTGCTCAGTGTTGGGTATCAATGAGCCTCCAAAATCACTCCAACAACTTCACACTGTGAAAATGTGTAAGAGAACACAGTGAAAGCAATTGTTGTCAAAATATGCTTTGGAGAGATGGCGTCTCCAATTTTTTTCATAATTCTCAACTCATATTAATGTACATTTGCCTATGTCACCCGTTCTTTTGAAATAAAAAAAATTCTTCAGATGTGAATATTACCTGTAATCATTGCATTTGTTAAATGACTCAGAGAAGGTGATGGTAAGCCATCTTCTTGAACCACTGCAGTCTATGTGGTGGAAACACAGCCATAGTATTATTAAGAAGGAATGTGTGCACTTACACACAATGTTTATATGCTTGCTATATACTACACATATCACACGTATATAGCAGATGTACAGCTCTTTATTATCCCCTGATGGACATCAAATAAAAGTGAACATTTTTGTTCATTAGAACTTAGTTTTCCCACTCCAGGACATCATTGCAGGAATTCTTCAGAGTAGTGTCCCAAGAGAAGTTATTTTCAACTTCAGTATCTGAGGAATTGTGAATGGTACTGAACACTGTGAAATCATCAGTATGTTGGAGGAATGGCTCGTGATGAAATGTTTCATGCTCATATATAGCAAGACATGGACAATTTTCACATTGGATTGATAAATTGTAAGTAATATTCACATCATACAAGTGTTAGCAGTAACTATCAATAACAACAGTAGTACTAAAGGTGATAACAGTTACAGTGGTAGTAACAGGAGAGAATCTAAACACTTTCCCTCAATATCCAACAGTGTTACCATCATTGAATTTCCACCATCAGCATCCTGGGGATTACCATTGACTGGAATCAGAACTGGGCCATCCATAAAAATACTGCAACCACAAGATCAGATTAGAGGCTGGAAATTCTGTAGCTAGTAATTCATTTGTTAACTTCCCAAAGCCTGTCCACCATCAATGAACACACACTGTGGAGATTGATGAGATACTGATTGGGTGCAGCTTCAACAACACTCCAGAAGATTGACATTATTGAAGACAAACCAGTCTGCTTAATGGCACCCTATACACTCTTTAAAGCACTAACTGCTTCCACCATTGAGGCACAGTGACAGTAGTCTTACCACCTACATATTGCACTAAATCAATTAGACAAATTTCCTTTGACACCACCTTCCAAACATGCAATGTCTACAATCTAGAAGGAAAAGGGCAGCAGACACATGGAAACACCAATTGTATATCAGTTCCTGTCCAAGTCACATATTATCCTGAGTTAGAATGACATTGCTGTCCTTTCAGCATTGATGGGTACAAAACACAGAACCTCCTTCCCAACAGCACCAACACAAAGTGGTCTGCAGCTCACCACCACTTTCTCAATGACAATCAGGCAGCAAATACTGGTCTAGTTAGTGATGCTCACATCTCAGGAATGAATATGAAAACATAGTTATCGTACATTTTCAATTAAAAAACAGATCATACAGAGATTCATTTAAATATTATTATGACAGGTTAGGTCTCAGTTGTTAGATACAGATTGTGGTTTTTCTAGATCAAAGGATCATTGATATGAGATTGAATGTAAAATCTTTAGACAGAGAGCAAGATAATATTCTTTTCAGAGAGTTGTAAAGCAATGGAATTTATTTCTATAGTTAATGGTTAATGCAGAACCTTTATTAAAGTATAAGGTTAGATAAATAAATGGAGGAAAATGAATGTGGAGAACTCTGAGAAAAGTGCAAATAAATGTGATTCATGCTATTTGTTGTCATATAGTACAAATGGCAAGAAGCTCTAGTTGGGTTCAGCAGCCTACTTCAATTTATATTTTTATGCATATAAGTATGCAGACATTGGAACCTGCCAATATAGATAATCATGGGTGCATCTGTTCCATTGTAATGTTGTGACTCAGTTGAGAAAGTGCAGAGTTTCAAACCCCATTACACTTAGGCTCAAAATAAAAGTTAATGATTTCATAAAAGCTTGCAAAATTCTCAACTTACTTGCCTGTTGGAATCAGATCCTCAGATTTCTTGGTGGGCCAAAGTGCCTGTTCATATGTTGTATTGTATTTCATTAACAGAAAATACTGATCAGGTTTATGTGCTTAACAATGATTACTGTTTAGTTATTTTCTAAACCACCTGTTCGCAGATGGTACCACAAAGCGAGGGAGCAGGATGGGACTTGAACTCAGTGGAGGTGACACTATACTGTGCAGCAAAGAACCTAAGGATTACTACTTTTTTGATTCTTATGATGTTTATTTTCTTTTGATTCATTTATTATACTCTCTGCAGCAGATGAGAACTAAACTCAGGCTTCCTGGCTTGAAATTACTGTTTATAAGTAAATTCTCATCACAAATAACAGCAATGAGCTATCAACACATGGCTCTACTAGTTAAAGTTATAGATCCCTTTAAATCCCTCTTATACTATTAGACGGACAGAGGCAACTAAGAAAAAAGGTTTTATGAAGAAGGGGTAAAGAAAGCGGAAAGCACAGTTGAAGAGCACCAGTCCACAGAGTTCAATGAAGTGATCCTCTTGCCTAGCTAGGACTTCCTATTATAGGTTCATAGAGTCATAGAGTCATAGAGATGTACAGCACGGATGCAGACCCTTCAGTCCATCTTGTCCACGCTGACCAGATATCCCAACCTAATCTAGTCCCATCTGCTAGCACTTGGCCTATGTCCCTCCATACCCTTCCTATTCATATATCCATCCAAATGTTTAAATATTGCCATTGTACTAGACTTCATCACTTCCTCTTGCAGCTCGTTCCATATACGTACCACCCTCTGAGTGAAAAAGTTGCCCCTTAAGTCTCTTTTATATCTTTCACCTCTCACCTTGAACCTATGTCCTCTAGTTCTGGACTCCCTGACCCCAGGGAAAAGCCTTTATCTATTTATCCTCTCTATGCCCCTCATGATTTTATAAACCTCCATAAGGTCACCCCTCAGCCTCCGACACTTCAGAGAAAACAGCCCTAGCCTATTCAATCTCTCCCTATAGCTCAAATCCTCCAAACCTGGCAACATCCTTGCAAACCATTTCTTAACCCTTTCAAGTTTCACAACATCTTTCCAATAGGAAGGAGACCAGAATTGTATGCAATATTCCAATAGTGGCCTAACCAAAGTCATGTACAGCCACAATATGCCCTCCCAACACCTGTACCCAATACTCTAAACAATAAAGGAAAGCATACCAAATGCCTACTTACCTGCGACTCCACTTTCAAGGAGCTATGAACCTGTACTCCAAGGTCTCTTTGTTCAGCAACACTCCCTAGGACCTTACCGTTAAGTGTATAAGTCCTGCTAAGATTTGCTTTCCCAAAATGCAGCATCTCACATTTATCTAAATTAAACTCCATCTGCCACTACTTAGCCCATTGGCCTATGCAATCAAGATCCCGTTGTAATCTGAGATAACCTTCTTCGCTGTCCACTACACCACCAATTTTGGTGTCATCAGCAAACTTACTAACTATACCTCTAACTATACATCCAACAGTGGCCTAACCAATGCATGTTCTTCAATCTCTTTTCATCAGGTTCTTCACTTCTTTGCAGGGGGCACAGGTACACAAGTTGACTGATTAAGGGCAACAGCTTACAGCAACTTCAGAGAAAATAATTGACTTTTTTCAGTTTTCAGATTTTTCTTTGCAGAGAAGGAGACTCACAACCTGTCCTTTCAGAAGTTTGAAAGCTTCTCGTGGCATTGTTCACACCCACAAGGTATTTAGCTACTCAGGAAGCAATCAGACAGTTGTTTTCAGGCTGACGACCTTTGGCATCCATAACTTGTCATAACTGCAGAAACCAACCAGTTACTTGGTGCCAGCCAAATCACACATCACACACAGCCCCCAGGTATTAGGTCATTTACAAGCAGCTTCCCCCATTGTTTGAACAATTCACCAGTATAAACATCACACTGAATGAGTTCCAATTAGTAGTTCTATAGTGTTTCAATTATTGTTTCACTCTAAAAACTAGTTTCCCCTTCAATTATTTTTTTCTGGTTACGGAGAAGCTAGTTAAAGAACAACAGTATTTATAGATCACTGAATACACATCGAGTATAAGGTCACACAACATCAAAAAAAATACATATTTGAATATACACTCACACTCCTCCCCCTCTAGAAAAAGAACACCCAGATACATACAGCCTTAAATGGGAATCCTTAATTGCCCATCCTTAATTATTCAGAGGGCATTTAAGAGTCAACCACATTGCTGTGGGTCTGGAGCCACATGTAGGCCAGACAAGAAAGGAGGGCAGTTTCCTTCCTTAAAGAATGTTAGTGAACCAGATGCATTTTCCATCAATTTTCAATGGATTCATGGTCATTATTGGACTCTTAATTCTAGACTTTTTCATTGAAAATTCAAATTCTACTATCTGTTGTGTGATTTGATCCCAGGTTCCCAAAACAATTTATGTTTGCTGATGCTCAGGCGAGTGTGCATGCTTGAGTGTCATATTAATATATTTGAGTGAATTTTAAGGGATAGGTGTTATGTAATATATGTTTGGTGTTATGTAATATATGTTTGACTGCATATTTGGAAGTGTTTGAAGTATATTTCCTAGTTGTATCTGAGCCTATCTTTGGGTGCTGTGTGAATGTTGATTTGGGTGGTATTTATGTTTGTGTGCTATTTGACTACATATTTTGGATATATACTCTGTTAATATATGTTCAAAGTTAATTTTATATGTTTTGTTGCTTTGTGGGTGTATTCAATATCTATGTATTTTGTGTAGTGTGAATGCATATGTTCCATAACCGTCTATTTTGGAGCTGTGTGAATGTAGGTTTTGGTGTTTATGTTGTTGGATGTGGTGTGAGTCTTCATAAAACTTGCTCAGTAATTGCTTTGCTCTATGTGACTTTTTTTTCCAGCAGTATCTGTGTTTCACTGTCATGTGAGTTTATATTTAGGTACGTATATATGGGTGCTGTATTGGTATACATTTGGGTCTGTATATGTTTACATATTAGGTGAATATATGCCCTTGTGTGCATGTTTGAGTGCTGTATGAGTGTATATATATTCAGGTGCTGATGAGGGATATTTTAATTTGCATATATTTTGCTGCTGTGTGTTTATTTGTCTATTTGGGAATTGTGTGAATGCATATTTTCATGAGCATATGTTTGAATGAATGACATTCATGTTTGTACTGTCATAAACAATTGTAATATGATAAATTTTGTAACTTACTATAATATTCTTTCTGAATTGACATAAGAAGCATTAAAATGAATGGCTGCCAAAATTCACCTGACTTCTGTTGTGGATTCAATTGCAATCAGCCAGATGGAGGACTAAAACTATGCTTACTTCAAGAAAGATTAAAAACAGACATTTGAAATTTAAACTGTATTCCAGAAGGGTAAACAGAAACACATTGGTAATCGTTTCTCTAGAGGTGTGACTATGCCATTTGTATCTTATTAAGTTACTGGCTGAGACATTTAAAAAGTCAATTGTTTTGGCTAAAAGGCAATGGATGGGACTGTGCTCCAGACCCCAAATTGGGATACCAGCCATGTTGAGTTGGTCCAGCTGAGAATAAGTATCATGTGCACAAGCCTTAGAAAAACCAGTACAGGTTAAGATAGTTCCAAGCCACAATCTTCACAGAATTAACTGAGAGCAGAATGTGCAAATTAGGCTTTTTCTTTATGTCACCAGGACTTGCAGTGGAAAATATCCAGAAATCACTCCTGTTCCGTTGAAAATGAAATGAAGCAGTTCTCAAGTATCATACCAGCAGAAGAAGTAAGGAAAATGCACTTCACTTACTCCCCTGAGCCATTGTACCTACTGAGCCCATCCATAAAGGCAAATTCAGACTATTCAACCACACAAGCGTTCACTCCTGCTGAACACTTCTTAGTCCAGACATCAACATACAAACAATGAGCTATAGCAATACCTTTAAAGGTTTTGAATTGAATTGTCTTTAAACGATTTTTAATTCCTTATTTGCATTTCCTCCCTGCGTATATTTAGTTAGTTTATGTATTCTTCATTTGTATGTTTTGCTCAACTACTTTACAGCAGAATTTTGCTATTAATTAAATTTTATATTTACTAAGATTAAAGCTTTGCTGCAAGTTATTCTTAAATCAAATAACTTGCAAACTGAAAAAAACAGATCGTTATACATAAACACAGAAATTCTTAGCTCATAAGCCACTGAGAAAATGTCTTTTTCCGTGATGGTGACATATATGGCTGGGTGCTGTGTGAATGTTTATTTCAATATGTATCTGTTTAAATTCTCTGAGCGCATATATGCGTGTGTAAATGTTTGGATGTTGTATGAGTGATGTCTTTTTTTTTATTAATTCATGGGATGTAGGTATTGCTGGCTAGCCAGTATTTATTGTCCATCTTTAGTTGCCCTTGAGAAGGTTATGATGAGTTTCCTCGTGAACTGCTACAGTACATTTGCTATAGATGAATTCACAGTGCTGTTAGGGAGGGAACTCCAAGATTTTTTTTTCCCAGTGAGGATGGTGAGTGGCTTGGAGGGAAACTTGCAATTTTTAGTGTTCTCTTGCACCTACTGCCCTTGTTCTTCCAGATGATAGTGTTTGTGCATTTGGAAGGTGCTGTCTAAGCAATCTTGGTAAATTTGTGGTACATCTTATAGATAGTACACACTGCTACTACTGAACATTGGTGTTAAAGGGACAGAATACTTATGGATGTGTGCCAGTTACATGGGCTGTTTTGTCCTGGATGGTATCAAGTTCCTTGAGTATTATTGAAGCTGCACTCATCCAGGCAATTAGGAGTATTCCATCACACTCTTCACTTATGTGTTTTAGATGGTTGATACGATTTGGGGAGTGAAGAAGTGAGTTACTCACTGCAGAATTCCTAGTTTCTGATCTGCTCTTCAAGCCACAGTACTTATACAGCTTTTTGAGTTCAGTTCTGGTCAATGGTAACCCCTGTGATGTAGAAAGTGGGCGATTCAATGACCGTGATACTATTGAATGTCAAAGGATGATAGATTCTTTCTCATTGGAGACAGTCATTGTCTGGCATTTGTGTTCTGTGAATGTTATTGCCACTTATTAGCCCAAGCCTGTATGTTGTCGAAATCTTGTTGTATTTAGGCATGGACACTTCAGCATCTGAGGAGTTACAAATTATGCTGCACATTATGCACTCATCAGTAGAATATCCCTACTTCTAATTTTATGATGGAGAGAAGGTCATTGATGAAGCAGTTGAAGATGGTGGGGCCAAGGACATTGACCTGAGGAACTCCTGTGGAGATGTCCTGGAGCTGAAATAACTCACCTCAAACAATAACAGCCATCTTGCTGTATGCCAGGTCTGACTCCACTCAGCAAAGTTTTTCCTCTGACTCCAGTTTTGCTGAGGCTCATTGCTGAGGCGGCCACATCAGTTAAATGTACAGGGCAATCACTTTTGTATACTCTTTGGAATTCAATATGTAACATAGCTGCTATCCCAACTTGTCCACTTTTGAACTAGGGCTATAATAAAGATAGAAGTCACACAACATCATATTATAGCCCAACAGGTTTATTCCAAATCACAAGCTTTTGGAACGCTGCACCTTCATTAGGTGAAGCCTAGGGCTGAGCTTGGGTTGTATTGACATCAGATGCTGAGTGGTTTGATGGAACCCAAATTGAGCATAAGCAGTTTATTACGAATCAGATGTTACATGAAAGCACTGTTACTAACATCTTTCATCACTTTACTAATGATTGATGTGATTGTAATTGACTGGTTTGGATTTCTTTTGAGTTTTGCATTTAGAATATCCTTTGGCATTGTCAAGTTGAGGCCAATGCTGGAGCTATACTGGAGCAGCTTGTTTAGGGGCATGATGAATTCTGAAACACATGTCATCAGTACTATTGTTGGAATATTGTCAAGGCCCATAGATTTTGCTGTACCCAGTGCTATTAGCCATTTCTTGAACTCATAAGGAGTGAATTGATGGAGCTGAAGATAGGCATCTGTGATTCTGGGGATCACTGGAGGAGGACAAGATGGAACATCCACTCAGCAATTCCAGTTGAAGACTGTTGCCCATGCATCAGTTTTATCATTTATCATGAATGCTGAACTTCTAAATGGTTGAGTTTTAAAACGTTTGACTCAAAGTATAACGGAAAATTCATGGTAAATATCTCAGCACGAAATCATATCCTTAGTGCCTGGTTGCCCTAGGGAGAGTAACACAAGCAAAAAATTAGCATGAAAGCCTTAACACAGACGCAGTAGTGGTACAGAAAATTTGGAATTACTTCAAAACATTTAGAGAATCTGCATCTTTTAACATTTAGAAAGAACATTAAAGAATTTTTGTACAATGACGAGTACTGATCCATATAACTTGATGACTCCCAACCTGGAAGCAGCATCAATGAGGAGGGCATTAAAATATGGAGACCATGTGGCACACTGGCACAAAAACAGAGGGACCAAGAGAAGAGGGGAGCTGGGAGCTGTGATTGCTCTGGAAGCAAGTGTGCAACCATACGAAAAATTACACGCTAGAACCCTGTTTACATGAATGCTGCTAAATATGTAAAATTGGCAACTGAGGTCCAGAAGAAAAAGTATTAGAATTTGCTTTGAATAACTAAAACTGACCTTACAGTTTGAGTAAACTATCTACTTCTTCCCTGAAATGATATTTGTTGTATTCACTATTCCAAGTGCAGTATACAGTTCACACTGATCATAGTTAATGTAACTCAATTTTAATTTGAATTGATTCTAATCCACCTTAAACTTACAAATGTGAAATCTTACCCAGAAATTTCTTCATTTCATTGTCATTCAGGAAATTTGCTTCTTTGGGTTTATGAATCACATAAGGATTATAACCTGTTATTTGTCTGTTTTCATATTCGAATATTGTGGGAATGTAAATTCAGGTGCACTATGTCAATGAATATTATGCATAAATGAATATGCATTTCTGGGTGCTGTTTGAGTGTGTAATCAGTTGCGCATGTGTTTGGGGCTACATGTGCATATAACCATGTGAATGTACATTTGGGTGCTGTGTGATGAGATAATCAGGTGTGTATATGTTCCAGTGCTGTATGCTTCCATATTGAGTGCACAGATGTTGAGTACTGTGCCAGTTTATATTCAGGGGTGTATATATTTGAGAGGTGAATAAGTGATTTTCAAGACAGTATATATTATAGAGGAATCTTGATCATCCGGCATTTGAGTAAATGAATTTTGGATTATCTGAACAAGGTCACAAGGTCCCGATGCATGGCTAACTATGTTATCCCCCATTTGATTAACCGAACAAAATACTCGTCACCTGTGTCTTTTGGCTAATCAAGGTTACTCTGTACATCGGAGTGTTGAATGAATGATTTAGGGTTGTATACATTTCAGTGTGATGTGAGTAATATTTTAAGAATGAATATGTTTAGGTGCTCGCTGAGTGATATCCAGATGTATATATGTTGGATGCTGATATTTAAGTGCATAACTTTTGAAGATCTTTGACTGAAAATTAGAACATGAAAGCACTTTCCTCAAGTTCTGTGAAATGTGCAATTATTATTAAGAATATTTGAAAAGGACACTTAATAAAACTAATAGATTTTGTAAAAAGATTAATTCTAATTTTCTGAGAAGATAAGAAATGCTAGTCCTTGAGACCTGGTGGCGCTTGACGTGGAAGCAGTACCCATAAGAAGTTAAAAATAAACCATGTACTGGCAGACACAGATTAGATGTGAGAAATAAAGGAGAGCTACAGGCTGAGGAGCTGGATGATGAAGATGAGCAGTAAACACATGCAGACCAGAAAAGAGAGCAGAGAGAGACAGAAGGAGGTACACAAGGAACCTTGTGAGGAGAAACAAATCACTGGGAAGAATTCTGTTTTATTGCATTGGCAGAAAAGGAGACAAGCATTCTTAGAGGTGTTCTGTCTTGGCCAAAAGATTTTTAAGCTTGGAAAGAGATAGTAAAGAACCAGATGTTTTCCCAGAAATAGTGATCTGTACTTTGACTGGAAGTAGTGTCATATATTCTTCATGGATTCCCCAGTAAATCTGTGAGATCCATCCTTGTTGTATCTATTAGCTGCTATTTAAAATATAATAAATACTTTAAACTGACTGAAATTTGTCTGATAACTTAAGTTGTTCTTTTTTTGATTAGTGAACTAAAAGTAAAATCTTGTCCATTGGCCTTTCATTGAAGTATGATTCTTTCAATCTGTTGGTCTCCAGAGAGATCAGAATAAAATTGGGAGCTGATCCAGCATTAATCTGGAATTGGCTACGATATGTGTTCACTGAACCTTTGCAGAGTTCAAACAAATAAGATTTCATATTCGCTTTTAGTGTGTTCACTGGGGAATCAACATGTGCAGCTTTGATGGTTAGCCTTTGTGATGAGAGATGGCTTGTCTCTGAATGCCTCTAATCAGTCAATAGAAGATACCTTGAATGCCATTGCAAAAAAAAAAGGGGGCCAGTTTCAGATCGAGAGTTAAGAAGGAAGAAATTGTTGGACAAATGGCTCAGTACATGAAGCTTGAAGAAGAAAAGAAAGTTTCTGCCAATATTCAAGGAAAATCAACACTACTTCCATCTGAAAGTTAACAAAAAAAGTTGGACAGTATAAGAAAAATCAAAGTAAACATTCAAATGAGAATGTGAAAAAGAAAAGTTAGAAATGGAGGCATTGGAATTGGAAAGAGGAATAATTCTAAATAAACGAATTTATGTTGGGAACAAAAGGTAAGGAAAACCTGGAATCAACCTCTTCTACTTTTGTTTTGCCAAAGAATATTTGCTTGAAACCTAACTAAAGTGATAAAGAAGTGGACTTACTAGACTTTTGATCTTTGAGAGAATTGAAGGGCCAATGAAAATGGGAACTGGGTGAGAAAGTAGGAATTGAGGCAGAAGATCAACATTAATGGTGGAGTAGGTTCGATCAGTGAAGATTTTCAGGTATATTTTTAGATGCTGTGTGAAGAATATTTGGGTGGAGAGATCACCCTGTTATGTGTGTATGTCCAAAGTATGAAACTAAAGAAAAACCTCTAGGTTTGTTGCAGTTTCTGTGCAATGCTATATTGTGAAAAAAGGGAGAGGTTGCAGGGTTTGGTGTGTGAATCACTGTGCCAGATGTAAAGCCTCACAAATCTAGACTGTTAACAGGAGGATCACAATTCTTGAATATCTAACAGCCCCATGATATTTGGTCATATTTAGCGATTTGGACATGTGATATCATGTTGCATTTTAGTGTCACCTGAATGCGGGTGAATCCATACTGCAGAAAACAGAATTCCTGCTGCAATTCACCACACTAGATGCAAGTAGAATTTTTTTCCTTTATACATGGGATGTGGGTGCTGCTGTCTCAGCCAGCATTCATTGCATATTTCTTATTGCCTTGGAGGAGACGGTGGCAAGCTCTCTTCTTGAATTGCAGACAGCCACGTGTTGTTAGGAAAGGAGCTTGGAATTTTGACCTAGTGTCAGTGAAGGAAAGACAAGTTTGTTCCAATTCAGGATGGTGTGCGAGTTGGAGACATTTGCATATGGTGGTATTCCCACGCACCTCTGCCCTTGCTGTTCCAGATGGTAGTACTTGTCACTTTAGCTTACGATTTGAGGAGTTGCCAATTTTGCTAAACATTGTACAAACGTCAGTAAATGATCTCACTTCTGATTTTATGATGGTCAATGGTCATTGATGCAGTAGCTGTAAATGGTTGCAACTAGGACAATATTCTGAGAAACTCCTGTAATGGTGTCCTGGGGCTGAGGCTTGATGGTAAAAAAAACCAATAATCTTTCTTTGTGGCTGGTATGACTTCAATTAGCAGAGCATTTTATTTTCCTTCTAATTCGATATTGTAGCCAGTTCTGCTAGTATGCCTTGATGCCGGACTCAGTCAAATGCTACATTGACATCAAGGACAGTCACTCTCACCTCAGCTCTGCAGCTAAGCTTTCCTGTGCAAGTTTGGACTAAGGTTGTACTGAGGTCAGGAAATGAATGGCTCTGGCAGAGCCAAAATTGAGGATCTGTGAGCAAATTATTGCTAAGAAACTGTAGCTTGATTTCACTGTTGATGACAACACAGCAATTGACTTGGTTGGATTTGTTCTGCTTTTCGTGGATATGACACAGATGGGCGGTTTTCCAAATTACTAGTTAGATGTAGCTATACAGGAACAGCAGTGCATGGCTTGTTCTGGAGCATCAAGACTTCAGTACTATTGATGGAATGTTGTCAGGGCCCATTACCTTTGCAATATCCAATGTCTTTAGCCACTTCTTCATTTTAAGAGGAGTGAATCAAACATGACAAGTGGTATCCATGATGCTGGGTAGCTCAGGAGGATGCTTATTGGAATTTACTGTGCTGGGTGTAGGTAGAATCCTGTTGAATTCAGTATATTCAGACCATATGAATCATAGAATGGCTTGTTTAATATAAAGTAACTTTAATACAAGTTACTGAAGTCCAGTCTGGCAGTACAAGCCAAATGCCAACCATCCATATAATTATCATAGATTCTAACTACAAAAATAAGTTTTGCTTGATTTTGAAGCTGTGATGCTTTCCAGTAAGAACATTGTTTTCTTTCATCTCGATTAATGTGTGCAAATGGCAGTTATTTTCAAAAATTGCAGCTGACACAAAACTTGGAAATATTGTAAACTGTGAGAAAGATAACGATAGACATCAAGACGACAGAGATATATTGTTGAAAGGGAAATCAAATTTAATGCAGTGAAGTGTAAAATTTTGCTCAGTGGACCCAGTAGAGACTTGAAATAATAGACACCATTCCAAAACGAGCGTTCAAGCAGATGCAACTCGAGGCTTATATGTACAAATTGTAAAAGATGGCAAGAGAGGTTGCAAAATTGAAAAGAATTAAAGATGGCTTAAGAGGAAAGAGCAGAGAACATGGCTACGCCCTGACCAATGCCAGCCCCTATTAGTTCGAAAACAGTTTCCTGATCATACTGCTCCATCTGTTGGGGTCTGGTTCCTGATACTGTTTCAACTGTGCATTTTAAATACAATTCTGGGATATCAAAAGCAACCTGTCACTCAAATTCCATCTTTCCCCCAGTAGCTCCTATCTTGCTCCATTTTACCTTCTCCTTGGTGTCTATATCTTTCTGTAATTTTGAACATTCATCTCCTCTGGAACACATGCAACAACCTGGGCTATATGTGATTCCTTTTTCTCAGCTTCCTCTTTGGCTGCTATGTCTGCAAGGATGTTCCCCGTTTGTTACTGGTTTTCCAACTTTGATTCACCTGTACTTTGATAATTCCCACCTCTGCAGCTGCCTGAATTGGTTTCACTAATTCACATGCCTCTGTGTTTCCGCCTGAGGTGATGAATTCTCTCCTACTCCATGGACCATGTCACATGCCAGCTATCAGTATATATATTCACTCTCCAGCCCTTAGCTGTCTTGAGGGCATCTGTAAGGGCTACCTGCACTGATAGGGCTCCTTCTCAACACAAGGCAACCATGTCCCGAAACTTAATCAGATCCAGATTAAAGACAAGTAATCCCCATAAAAAAATATTGGAGGAATCGCCCTCTCATAATCAGAACTGCATGTCATAAATAAAAATGCACACCTCAGAGGAGGCTCAATGTAAAGATATCACTGCTGGGTGTGAAGGTGGAAGGTTACCATCTGGGTGAAGGTAAAAGGTTGCTATCTGGGAGCAGAGTGCCTGACCATCCTACCTAAGCATATTACACCCATATTTGCATGTTGTTTCAGAAGCTCTTGAAACAAAAAACAAAATTTCTCTCTGTTTATGACAAATTCCAGGGAAAGGACCAAAGTGACCAATTAACACTGCAATCAAGCGGCTTCAGATCAACATCTAATCCTAACACTCAGTTCCTCAGTGAGTGGTCACCCTTGCTTCCTTGGCAGGGCAAAGATGAACGACAGATACAGGTGGCAAAAAGCACTCCATGTAAGGCACCTAAACACCTCCAGCAGGGAGTCTAGTTGCCAGAGTCTGACCAGAAGTCAGACACATTTATTCTGGTTCATCCTTGGAAAGAAGGCATAGAGTAGAGCCCTTCGCACTTGCTCATTTCCTGCAGGCCGGCTGATTCTGTAAACATGAGGCATATGGTCATTAGTGTAAGTTGGAAGGACCATTTCCACATCTGGCCCACACAAGTCCTGTCAAACATTTATGCAAGAGGTACAGGAATGGCTCCATGTAAATTGAATAAAACTGGCTGGATAGGGAGCAGGCCTGATGGTCTCCAAAAGTGAAGGGGTGCCACCAAGAATACCTTACATTTCACCTGCAACAGTGTCCTGAAGCAAAAACCTTGCAAAGTCCTGACTAAAGATTCATGACCCACCGTGACAAATGTCATTTCCTGATCAAGGGAGACAAGGATGCTCAACTGATCTGTCCTCTGGCAATGATGGACCAGAGTATGCAGAGATGATGGAGCATTAAAGGGGCTTTTAGATAAGCACATGAATAAGCAAGGCATGGAGAGACATGGACCATGAACAGGTAGAAGGGATTAGTGTTATTTGGCATCATGTTTGGCACAACATTGTGGATTGCAGGGTCTGTTCATGTGCTGTACTGTTCTATATTTTATGTTAATTTTATTTTGGATTACTTACAGTGTGGAAACAGGCCCTTTGACCCAACAAGTCCACACCAACCCACCGAAGCGCAACCCACCCATTCCCCTACATTTACCCCTTCACCTAACACTACAGGCAATTTAGCATGGCCTATCCACCTGACCTGCACATCTTTGGACTGTGGGAGGAAACCGGAGCACCCGGAGGAAACCCACGCAGACACGGGGAGAATGTGCAAATTCCACACAGTCGCCTGAGGCGGGAATTGAATCCGGGTCTCTGACACTGTGAGGCAGCAGTGCTAACCACTGTGTCACCGTGCCACCCAAATGTAATATGTTTTATGTTCCATGTTCTATGATTTATTAATGATACTATTGTGAATAGGCTGGCCTGGCAATAGAGAGGACTGATCTGAGTGAACCACGTGGTTCAGGATAATGACACAGCAAGCTGGAAATGCTCCAACAAAGATTTTAGAAATCCACGTTGAGGAGGTAAACTAGACACCAGTCTTTTTAACAATTGAAGTTCTACTCACTAGGGCAGCAGAGCAATTATAGCTCTGCATCAAGAGAAGGGCATCTCTCTCATCACATTCCTTCAGGACATGTATGCAGTCATTTCCCAAGAATAGCCCGAGGAATTCCATTGCCAGATTGTCCAGCCCCGAAGACTTGCCTTTGAAGAGTAGGTTGAGGGTGCAAGTCAGCTCCTTGAAGCTCAGAGAATCATCAAGCATCAGGGCTGATCTGCTACAGGTCCTCCAAGGGAATTTTGTGAGTATTCATATTGGACATTTCTAGAAAGAAAGGAGTAGAGTGGAATGGAATGCTCCAACTTGAGTCTTGATGCCTTTTGGATTTGAGACATAGAATCAGAGAGATCTACAGCACAGAAAAAGACCCTTCAGCCCATCATGTTTGTACCATTCAACAATAACCACCGAAGTATTCTCATCCTATTAACCTGTACTTGACTCCTAGCATTAGAATCATCGAGTCCCTACTCATCCCTCCAAATAGCTTCCAAAACAACTCCCCTCCACCCCCCAACCCTACATTTCCCATGGCTAATACAACTAGCCTGCACACTGTGGGCAATCCAAGTTACATTTACATTTTTGGAGTGAGGGAGGAAATCCCCACAGACACAGGGAGAACTTGTAAACTTCACCCAGCAGCAGAATCGACCCTGAGTCTTTGGCGCTGTGAGTCAGCAGTGCTAACCACTGAGCCACTGAGACTTCTTTGCCTTCAGATCACAAATGGGCATATAAATACATCTTAAATGTTCTGTGGCATTCTACCTCTACCATCCTCATAGGCAATGAATTCTAGATTCCCACCACCTTCTGTCTAGAAAGTGCAGGTGGACACTTGAAAAAAGAAATTAGGAGTTTTATTTTAGATCAGATTCCCTATAGTATGGAAACAGGCCCTTTGGCCTATCAAGTCCACACCAACCCCCCAAAGAATAACCCACCCAGACCCATTCCCCTACATTTACCCCTGACTAGTGCCCCTAACACTACAGGCAATTTAGCATGGCCAATTCACCTGAACAGCACATCTTTGGACTGTGGGAGGAAACCAGAGCAGCCAGAGGAAACACACACAGTCACAGAGAGAATGTGCAATCGGCACGCAGTCAATCACCCAAGGCAGGAATAGAACCCAGGTCCCAGGTGCTGTAAGGCAGCAATGCCACCACTGAGCCACCATGCTGAGAATGTGACAAAATGCTGAAAATAAAGAAAAATCTAAAGGCACTTTAAAAGTTTATCTGAAACAACAGAATAACTGGAAAGAGTAGGGCTCTTTAGAGATGGAAGTTGCAATCTGTGTGTTGAGCCAAAAATATGTAGGTGAGGTTTTAAATCAATACTTTGAAATTCAATAGCTAGGAATAACTTAAGAAAGGGACACACAAGGGAAAAGACATGAACTGCAATGTTCTATATCATTAAAACAGATGGTCCTGCGATCCTGGGGTTATGCCGTTTTGAAGAGATACAGATTATCTCAGTAAACCACGAGGTGAAAGATGCATAACTGATGGTTGAAGGTAGTAAATCTATTACAAAGCATTGTCTAATCAGAAACAAGGAAGGTTTGGTACGATGCACCCAGAGTATTTTGATGAGATAGATGGATGCTTTGAAAGATTTTGAGTATTGCATTATTATTGATCCAGGAAAGAAACCAATGCTTTATCTCTCATGTATTTATTTTTCATTTGTTCATGGGATGTGAGCATCACTGTCTGGGCCAGCAGTTATTCCCACCTTATAGTTGTGCTGAAGAAGGTGGTGAGTTGCCTTCTTGAACCACTCCAGTCCTTGGAGTGTAGGGACACCCATAGTGCCATTAGGAAAGGAGTTCCAGAAATTTTACCCAACAACAACATAAAAAGAACAATATATTTTCAAGTCAGACGGTATGTGGCTTAGGGGGGAGAGTCCAAGGGTGATGTTCACAGGCATCTCCTGTCCTTATCCTTAAAGATAGTAGAGGTCAGAGTTCGCTATCAAAAGAACCTTGGTCAGTTGTCACAGTTCATCTTGTAGGTGGTGCACACTGCAGCTGCTGTGTGTCAGTGGTGGAGACGCATAATGTTTAAGTGGAGCATAAGATGTCAGTAAGTGGGCTGCTTTGTCCTGGTTGCTGTCAAAGTTCTTCAGTGTTGCTAAAGATACATTTATCCATGCAACCATATTGTACTCTTGACTTGTGCCTTGAACAACCAACAAGAGTTGATGAAAGATGATGCTGAATATCAGTTCAGAGTCACAAGCGAGGAGTTTTAATCAATGCAAAGAAGTAGTGTGTATAAGACTATAAAACCATAAGACATAGGAGTGGAAGTAAGGCCATTCGGCCCATCGAGTCACTCCGCCATTCAATCATGGCTGATGGGCATTTCAACTCCACTTACCAGCGTTCTCCCCGTAGCCCTTAATTCCTCGAGACAACAAGAATCTATCAATCTCTGCCTTGAAGACATTTAGCATCCCGGCCTCCACTGCACTCTGCGGCAATGAATTCCATAGGCCCACCACCCTCTGGCTGAAGAAATGTCTCCGCATTTCTGTTCTGAATTGACCCCTTTAATTCTAAGGCTATGTCCACGGGTCCTAGTCTCCTCGCCTAATGGAAACAATTTCCTAGCATCCACACTTTCCAAGCCATGCATTATCTTGTACATCTCTATTAAGTCTCCCCTTA